>NC_089251.1:236789321-237104828 GCF_963930625.1 Muntiacus reevesi
AGAGTCAGACATGACTGAGTGACTAAGCAGCAGTAGTAAACAAAACAAAAAGAATTAATTATTGAATAGATCTGGAGGTCAGAAATCTGAAATGGATTGGCAAGGATGCATTCTGGAGGCTCCAGGATGAATCTGCTTCTTTGTCTGTTACAGCTTCTAGAGGTTACCTCCTGGCCCCTTCCTCCATTTTCAAGCAAGCAATGCAATATATTCTAATCATCTTCATTTCTGCTTCCTTCCCTCTGCTTCTGGGGTCACATAAACTTCACTGACTGTGACATTCCTACCCCAATTTTATAAAGACTTTTGTGGTTACACTGGGCCCACATGGAAATTCCAGAAGAATCTCCCCATTGCAAGATCCTTAACCTAATCGTATCTGCAGAATCCCTTTTGCAATGCAAAGTAATATACTCACAGGTTCTGGGGTTTACAGCCTAGACCTCTTTCCAGGCCATTATTTAGCTGACTATAGGGGATGTACTTTATTTATGTGTCTTTGTTTATAAGACTCCTAGAAAGTCAAGACTACATATGACACTGAGAATCCAAAAGCTTCTGGTAAAATATTTCATGCATGTGTCCACATGATTCTGTGTAAAAGACTTGTTGTGTGAAAGTTGTCTAAACAGCTAGCAGTCAGTGGGGAAAGCAGAATTGCCAAATGAGAGGAGCTTAGGTGATGCAGACCATCAACAAGGAAAAGAAATGCAAAAGGCAAAATGGTTTTCTGAGGAGGCCTTACAAATAGCTGAGAAAAAAAAAAGAGATAAGAAAACCTTCCTCAGTGATCAATGCAAATAAATAGAGGAAAGTATTAGAATGGGAAAGACTAGAGATCTCTTCAAGAAAATTAGAGATACCAAGGGATTATTTCATGCAAAGGTGGGCACATTAACAGACAGAAGTGGTATGGATTTAACAGAAGCAGAAGATATTAAGAAGAGGTGGCAAGAATAAATGGAAGAATTATACAAAAAAGATCTTCATGACCCACATAACCACGATGGTATGATCACTCACCTAGAGCCAGACATCATGGAACGTAAAGTCAAGTGGGCCTTAGGAAGCATCACTACAAACAAAGCTAGTGGAGGTGATGGAATTCCAGTTGAGCTATTTCAAATCCTGAAAGATGATGCTATGAAAGTGCTGCACTCAATATGCCAGCAAATTTGGAAAACTCAGCAGTGGCCACAGGATTGGAAAAGGTCAGTTTTCATTCCAATCCCAAAGAAACACAATGCCAAAGAATGCTCAAACTATCCCACAATTGCACTCATCTCACACACTTAAAGTAATGCCCAAAATTCTCCAAGCCAGACTTCAGCAATATGTGAACCGTGAACTTCCAGATGTTCAAGCTGGATTTAGAAAAGGCAGAGGAACCAGAGATAAAATTGCCAACATCCACTGGATCATCGAAAAGGCAAGAGAATTCCAGAAAAACATCTATTTCTGCTTTATTGACTATGCCAAAGCCTTTGACTGTGTGGATCACAACAAACTGTGGAAAATTCTGAAAGTGATGGGAATACCAGACCAGCTGACCTGCCTCCTGAGAAATCTGTATGCAGGTCAGGAAGCAACAGTTAGAACTGGACCTGGAACAATAGACTGGTTCTAAATTGGGGAAGGAGTACATCAAGTTTATATATTGTCACCGTGTTTATTTAACTTATATGCAGAATGTATCATGTGAAATGCCACAATGGATGAAGCACAAGCTGGAATTAAGATTGCTGGGAAAAATATCAATAACCTCAGATATGCAGATGACACCACCCTTATGGCAGAAAGTGAAGAAGAACTAAAGAGCCTCTTGATGAAAGTGAAAGAGGAGAGTGAAAAAGTTGGCTTAAAATTCAACATTCAGAAAACTAAGATCATGGCATCCAGTCCCATCACTTCATGCCAAATAGATGGGGAAACAATGGAAACAGTGACAGACTTTATTTTCTTGGGCTCCAAAATCACTGCAGACAGTGACTGCAGTCATGAAATGAAAAGATGCTTACTCCTTGGAAGGAAAGCTATGACAAACCTAGACAGCATATTAAAAAGTGGAGACAATACCTTGCCAACAAAGATCCATCTAGTCAAAGCTATGGTTTTTCCAGTGGTCATGTATGGATGTGAGAGTTGGACTATAAAGAAAGCTGAGCACTGATGAATTGATGCTTTTGAACTGTGGTGTTGGAGAAGACTCTTGAGAGTCCCTTGGACTGCAAGGAGATCCAACCAGTCAATCCTAAAGGAAATCAGTTCCGACTATTCATTGGAAGAACTGATGCTGAAGCTGAATCTCCAATACTCTGGCCATGTGATGAGAAGAACTGACTCATTTGAAAAGACCCTGATGCTGGGAAAGATTGAAGGTGGGAGGAGAAGGGTAAGACAGATGATGAGATGGTTGGATGGCATCACCGACTCGATGGACATGAGTTTGAGCAAGCTCCGGGAGTTGGTGATGGACAGGGAAGCCTGGTGTGCTGCAGTCCATGGGGTCGCAAAGAGTCAGACACGACTGTGCGACTGAACTGAAATGAACTGAACTGAACTGAGGAGCTTAGGGGATGCAACTGGTTAGAAAATGAGGGCTATGAAACTTACTTTGGAGCTGTGTTTTCATTAGCAAGCTTGAGTTTTTACAGGGACCTTATGGGTATTTGAGGAAGCTTGAAATCAGAGGCTAATGAAACTTCCGGAGTCAAATTCCAGTAGTCAAATTCTTCCCTACCTCTCCATCAAGCCAAACCTCTTGGCTCTACCACTGTGAATATTTGAACACCCTGTTAAAGGAACAGAGAAGAGATAAGACAGGCAGGTTGGTCCTGCTGTGTGAAATTTACTTGCGCTTAACACCAATTAAATAACTCGCTCTCTTTGACATTTTATTTTAATCTTCTTGTCAAATCAATGTGAGCATGCTAACATCTCAGTTTCACTCAATTTCTCAGTATGTATGATTTAATATTCTTAACCCAAATTCTGTCTTCAGATACTCACATATATTTGGAACTTACTTAGTCTTTAGTTAATATTTTACATGATATAATGAAATAAGGGTTCTCTTCATGATGTGCTGAATATAATGTAGGTGCCCAGAGTCTTTAACTAAACTTGATTATTTAGGGGTCCTGATAAAATTATGGGGATTGGAGGTTTTCGGTTTTTCTAGTCCTTAAAATATATTGATTTTATTAGAATTTTATCTGCATGTAGATGAGCAGATGCATGATTTCTCTAAGGATTTAGAGCTAATAAAGCACATACCATATTATCAGAAAGTATTCTGATTTCTTTGTGTGAAATGTTCCATACATTTTAAGATAATTTTTTTTTCTGGTTTTCTTGTTCATGAAATCATTGCAGTGTTTTATATAGAAGTTCAAATTGTAAAAAAAAATGCAAATAGACTAGGGTTAAATTTTACGTATATTATGTTTTTATAAATTAGAATACAATGTGGTTGTAAGAAGGAATGAGACTTTTCTATAAACTTATAAAACCATATTCAAGTGATAGAGTGAAGAGTTAAAAAACTAGCTTCAAAGCTGAGCATTTATGATTTCATAAATTTTTGCTAAAAATGTACACACGTAATTATGCATGCTTAAAATAAAAATCTGGAAGGAAACACACTTATATATCAAACTGTTACTAATTAAAACTAACATATTGAAGACATTTTATTCTAGGCTCTGTTATAAATGTTTTGTATGTATCATTTAAAATAGTCCCATAGCAAGCCTATGAATTATTATTATCTTGATTTTGTAGATGAAACTGAATCAGAGAGATGATGTAACTTGCCAAAAACACTTCGTTATTTAATACTATCTTTGGGATGTGAATATTCAAATGACTCTTACCTCTACTTTGTTTATAGTCTATGCTGGAATTCTCAATGATGAGTGTGTATTACTTTTATAATTATAAAAAGTAAGAAACATATCTTTCATTTGGGGAAAAAAGACTCCCACTAAAGAGGAAATCGATGGGAAATACCTGATTTCAGTTTACCAGCTATGAAACATTATTTAGAATGTAAGAAAACATACTTGAAAACCTATCTTACTGAGTCTTTGAAAATCCATTATTTTTTAAATAAATTCAGTTTAGATCTCCAAATCTCCATACAAATAATTGAATAAAAATATATTTTTTCTCAATATATTTTAAGTCTTCACATGCTAGTTCTATCTTTTCCTAAAAACTTTTACAATGAGCTTCAAAGTGTGTGAAGTAATGTCTTCATCTTAAAATTAGTTATACAATTTTTAAAACACACAGCATAATAATGATGAAATCACAAACGATTTTAAAAATCATGTTGGTTTTAGTTAATTTGTGTTAATGGATTCATATGAAACAAAGGACCATCATGTTTGGGAAAGTGTGTAGTAGATAGTGTTCTGGGTATCTATTGCTATATAGAAAACCACCTGAAAAAAAATGAACCATTGATTATTATTTTGCATGGTTCTGTAGGTTAAATTCTAAGATGACTTGTTCAAGCTTATATTCCTTCATGTTTCAGTTGGATTTCAGTTGTGATTGCAGCCACCTAAAAGTTAAACTAGATTGGCTATCCAAGATGGTGTGCACTTTATATGGCTGGCAGTTGAAGCTGGCTGATGGTTGAGAGCTTAAGTAGAACTATTGACTGGAATGCTTACATGGATCTTCAAGTGGCTTGCACTTCTCAGAGAATGGTGCCTTAGTTTCTAGAGGAAGCATCCCAAGAACGTGTGTTTGGGTGTGAGCTTACAAGAGGCAAAAAGTGGAAACTGCCACGCCAAAAACAAGCTAAGTCTGGAACTAGGACAGCATTATTTCTTTCAAAGAGGTCACAGGGTTCACCTATATTCAAGAGAGTAGAGAAACAGGCTCCCTCTTTGATAGGGCAGTGGCAAGAGATGGAAGATAGAAGAGATATTGGGGCAGCTATTTTTGGAAAATGCAACCTGCTGCAATTGCTTAAAAAGCAAACTTCACCTAGTATTTGCAAAATATATTTGATGTAAAAAAGTTATTCCATTATTTACAAGAAAAAGTTAATAACCTCCAGGATATATGAGCTTGGCTACCACAGGTTATCTCTTTCCAACTGACAGTGCTTATTATAAATAAAGCTGACTATGCCTCTTTCCATTCCTGACTGTCCGTTTTTCCTAGTCTTTTTTTTTGTCTTTTCCTTTCTTTTTTTTTTTTCTTTTCCTTTCTTTTGATAGCAGGTGATTGGGAAATGGAGTATGCAGAGTGGGAAAAAAAAGTGTTGGCAATAAAGAATGAATTCACAGACAGAAATTTCTGGTCAAACCATGATAAGTTAGCAGATACTTGCTCTTGACCTACAAAGTTAATAATCAAGAGGAAAGATCATTCTTTGTATATAACTGTGTCAATAGACTACATCATTGCACCTTATACTTTCTAAAGACCTTTCAGGTATATTTCTTGTTTTGAACCTGAATCACACTCATTTTATGGATTGGAAATGGAAGTTTAGGAAAGGCAGAGGAGGCAGAGGTCAAATTGCCAATATCGTTGGATCATCAAAAAAGAAAGAGAGTTCCAGAAAAACATCTACTTCTGCTTTATTGACTATGCCAAACCCTTGACAGTTTGAGGATCACAACAAACGGTGGAAAACTCTTCAAGAGATGGGAATACCAGACCACCTGACCTGCCTCCTGAGAAATCTGTATGCGGGTCAAGAAGCAACTGCTAGAACCAGACATGGAAAAATGGACTGGTTCCAAATCTGGAAAGGAGTACATCAAGGCTGTATATTGTCACCCTGCTTATTTAACTTATATGCAGAGTACATTTTGCTAAATGCTGGGCTGGATGAAGCATAAGCTGGAATCAAGATTGCTGGGAGAAATGTCAATAACCTCAGATATGTAGATGACACCACCCTTAATGGCAGAAAGGGGAGAAGAACTAAAGAGCCTCTTGATGAAAGTGAAAGAGCAGAGTGAAAAAGTTGGCTTAAAACTCAACATTCAGAAAACTAAGATCATGGCATCCAGTCACTTCATGCCAAATAGATGGGGAAACAATGGAAACAGTGACAGACTTCATTTTCTTGGGCTCTGAAATCACTACAGATGGTGACTGCAGCCATGAAATTAAAAGATGCTTACTCCTTGGAAGGAAAGCTGTGAGAAACCTAGCCAGCATATTAAAAAGTGGAGGCATTACCTTGCCGACAAAGCTCCATCTAGTCAAAGCTATGGTTTTTCCAGTGGTCATGTATGGATGTGAGAGTTGGACTATAAAGAAAGCTGAGCACTGATGAATTGATGCTTTTGAACTGTGGTGTTGGAGAAGACTCTTGAGAGTCCTTTGGACTGCAAGGAGATCCAACCAGTCCATCCTAGGAGAGATCAGTCCTGTGCGTTCATTGGAAGAACTGATGTTGAAACTGAAACTCTAACACTTTGGCCACCTGATGCAAAGAACTGACAGCTTGGAAAAGATCCGGATGCTGGGAAAGATTGAAGGCAGGAGGAAAAGGAGATGACAGAGGATGAGATGGTTGGATGGCATCACCGACTCAATGGATGTGAGTTGGAGCACGCTCCGAGAGTTGGTGATGGACAGGGAAGCCTGGCGTGCTGCAGTCCATGGGGTTGCCAAGAGTCAGACATGATTCAGCGACTGATCTGAACTGAACTGAACCTGAGAGGTAAAGTAAGTTAATTGATGCCCTTGAAGTCACTTAGCTAGTAATGGAGAGTGAAACACAGGTCTCCTGTCCTTAAGCCCCTCCCCTTTGCATCACAGTACTTTTATGGGCTTTTACTGCCACAACTGTGAAGTGCAGGGAAGAAACAAAATGAAGTTGGGTAAGGGTGAAGACAGACATGTGATTTGGGGTAAATACCTTGATCTTTTTATCCTAGAAGAGAAAGATGTCTTCCAAGTATAATTGTTGGGTAGACTAAATATAAACAGTAATAAAACCAAAGAGAGTTGTTATTTCCTACTCCTATTATAACAATTACTATTGTGATTACTTAAAGTGACAACTTGGTACAGTAGATAAAGCACAGTCAGACAGATCTAGTGTCTACTTTTCAGTGGAATCAGTACAGATTTCTACATTTTTTAAGGCAGAAAGCCACTGCATGAGAATACTTTCCTATTAAAATTACCTGGGAAACTATTGTTGAACTCTGACCATATATTAGTCATATTTGGGCTTCCCTGGTGGCTCAAAGGTAAAGAATCTGCCTGCAATGCAGGAGATGCAAGAGATGCCAGTTTAATCCCTGGGTTTGGAAGATCCCCTGGGGAAGGAAATGGCAACCCACTCCAGTATTCTTGCTGGGAAAATACCATGGACGGAGGAGCCTGGCAGGCTACAGTCCACAGAATCCCGAAGAGTCGGACACGACTGAGTGATTAAACATGCAAACACAAAAAACAGTTTCTTCAACCTCAGAAGACTACACTACAGATAAAGCAACTTCCCAAGTCTCAGTGGCCTACTCCATAAAACGGCTTACTTTTTGTTCCTATTAAAGGTAGACTAAAGCAACTGTGGGTTATCATTTGCTCCACTTCCATATCCTTCCTTATTCCAGGATCCAGGTTAAAAGGGACTGTCCCTATTTGAGGCACATTGTTTTCATCCACATAATAGTTTTTAAAACTTTTGTTCAAATGTGATATATATCACTTACACTCATATACCATTAGCCTAAGACATATTGTACAGTTAAGTTCAACATCAAAGTGATAAGCATGTTTAATTCTTCTGCAGGAAGACGATTAAATAATTAGAAACAATCAAACAGTATATTATAATGCAAGACAGAATCTTGTCACTGCTAAACTGAAAATGTCTGGGGGCAAAAAAATCTGAAATATTTTTAAGTATTCATTTCTCACTGCTGAGCACACAACTTCATACTCTGTAGGTGCTCATTAAATATTAATAGGTGAATTCATAATACTTGCAAAGATTAACATGTAGCAAACCCTTGCACTGTGACCCTTTATCTCTCCAAGCTCCAAATTGAAGAAGCAATGATTAAAATTTAAATTTGTGTTGTTAACCTAGATGTGTATTAAAATATACTCAGAAAATGAATAAGACACCCTTTATATGACTGCAATCATAATGAAGGAGAGGAAGCTATTACATGCAATTAGGTGAAATTAGAGTAGCTAGTTCATTTATTCACTTCAGTTCAGTTCAGTTGCTCAGTTGTGTCCAACTCTTTGTGACCCCATGGACTGTAGCACGCCAGGCTTCCCTGTCCAGTATTAACTCCCAGAGCTTACTCAAACTTATGTCCATTTAGTCAGTGATGACATTCAACTATCTCATCCTCTGCTGTCCCCTTCTCCTCCCACCATCAATCTTTCCCAGCATCAGGGTCATTCACTCAACAAACAGGTTATTAGAGCTTTCTACCTACCAGGCGTTGACACAAAATTGTATTTAAAGATGAGTAAGACTCAGGTACAGCCCTTGCCCTTAATGGGTTGTAGTGACACTTTAGCAGGTGCATAGCAAGTTTGACGGTGAAAAGTTTTGCAGATTAATTTGTTGATATGATTTTGAATCTTCAAACTAGAGTAAGAGAGGTATGTCTGCGTAGGGGTATAAAATTATTTTAATAAATCTGCTTTATTTGATGTTTTATTTGATATTTATTTTAATAATCTATTTATTTTAGGTTAGGTCCACCTAACCTAAAGAAAATGTTTATTTTTTCTAATGTCCTTAAAAATAGGAGGTAACATTGTATAGAGAGATATCTCAAGGATGCCTCTTAAATCATGAGCAAAATTATCATTATATTACAGGAAGCAACTATTTATAAGAAAATCTGTTGTAAACAAAGAGATTTCAACCTTAAAAATCTGCATCAATTTTGTGAAGAGAATTTTAAACTATTTTGATAAGACATATGTATGTTCAGAAAGAATAACATGGAGTGCTTTAATTGGCACTTTCTTCTGTAAAGAGACCATATTCAAGAATTTTTCATTTCCTTTTCTTTTCTTAACATAACAAGACATATCTCAGCTATATACCCAAGAGATATCTAGGGACTAATGAGGGTGTAGTGAAAACTGGTGGAAACAAAAGGAATGTTTCCAAACCTAACTTAAGCATTAAGAGCCAGAGAATTTAAGGAACTAGATTCCAGAATAATAGACTTTTTTTTTTTTTTTTTTCAGAATAATAGACATTTTAAAAAAAACTCAATTACAAGACCATATATAAAGAGCTATGTATTAAACAACCTTAATGAATCATTTGAAGAAAAATCAAAGTGAAGAGTCAGCTGTGAATTGAATATAAGTTGACGAATAAAATTAGAGTTTCCAAAATCTCTTTCTAATTAACAACCTGTTACAGAAAACAGGTGGGCTTTTTGATATCCAAATTGTTTAACAAGCTATTAAAAATTACAAAAGACATATTAGTTCCCTGACCAGTTTTACATTTAAAAAGTATTCTTAAATGTGGCTTATTGCTTTAATTGTGGGATCTGTTTCTGTGGTTAATTGACATGACATTTGATTTTTACTGATAAAAAATAACATACACAATGCTTTTAAAATTACTGTAACTTGAGGTTATTAACTTAGATATAGATATCATTTAGGGACGTTTATAAGCAGTGCCTTTAAAACAAATGCGTTTCTCCCTCATATACTACAGAATAATTTTGGACATAAGGAAGATCCAAACTTAGGTTATTCATCTTGCATGCCCACAACTAAGTGAGGGCTGTGCTGGGGCTGGTGATCACAGGGACCCTGCACCCCAGCAGCTGCGCTGGGGCTGTTTGTCCTCCTCACAAGGGTTGAGCTGGGTTTTACTCTTTCCAGTTGGTTCTCCCATCTCTCTACCATAAGACGACAGTGCTCTTGATCTGAGTCACCTGTCTATAATCTGGGTCATTTTTGCAAAGGCTTTAACTCTCTCCTTCCTTCTGTCTCTCTGTCACCTCTGCCAGAACTGGAGTGAAACCCAGTTTAAGTGAGAATCAGAAGAATCCCACTCTCTCCCTCAAGCTGCAATTATCTCCTGCAGAACATAATGTATTGAGTATTCCATATACCGTGGGCTTTGGTATGAATGTATGCTTTGAGTCCAAAATTGAAATCTGAAAAGAAAACCCATATCAAGCTATATTAATTAGTGAGTAAACTGTGGAAGATATGATTACAAATGCCTGTGAGCTAAGTCACTTCAGTTGTGCCCAATGCTTTGCGACTCCATGGACTGGAATGGGTGAATTTAAATCAAATGAACTCTATATCCACCACTGTGGGCAAGAATCCCTTAGAGGAAATGGAGTCGACATCACAGTCAATAAGAGTCCAAAATGCAGTACTTAGATGCAATCTCAAAAACAACAGAATGATATCTGTTCATTTCCAAGGCAAACCATTCAGTATCACAGGAATCTAGGTCTATGCCCTAACCAGTAATGCTGAAGAAGCTGAAGGTGAATGGTTCTATGAAGACCTACAAGACTTTCTAGAACAGACACCCAAAAAAGATGTCCTCTTCATTAGAGGGGACTGGAATGCAAAAGTAGGAAGTCAAGAGCTACCTGGAGTAACAGGCAAATTTGGCCTTGGAGTACAGACTGAAGCAGGGCAAAGGCTAATGGAGTTTTGCCAAGAGAATGCACTGGTCATAGCAAACACACTCTTCAACAACACAAGGGAAGACTCTACACATGGACATCACCAGATGGTCAACACCGAAATCAGATTGTTTATATTCTTTGCAGCCAAAGATGAAGAAGTTCTATACAGACAACAAAAACAAGATTGGAGCGGACTGTGGCTATTTCATATCCTAAAAGATAATGCTATGAAAGTGCTGCACTCAATATGCCAGCATATATGTAAAACTCAGCAGTGGCCACAAGACTGGAATCAAGATTGCTGGAAGAAATATCAATAACCTCAGATAGGCAGATGAGACTACCCTTATAGAAATTTCCTTATTGTCAAATTCAGCCTTAAATTGGAGAAAGTAGGGAAAACCATTAGACCATTCAGGTATGACCTAAATCAAATCCCTTACGATTATACAGTAGAAGTGACAAGTAGATTCAAGGGATTAGATCTGATAGACAGGTGCCTCATGAACTATGGACAGAGGCTCATGACATTGCACAGGAGGAGGTGATCAAGACCATTCCCAAGAAAAAGAAATGCAAAAACACAAAATGGTTGTCTGACGAGGCCTTATAAATAAACAAGAAAAAAAGGGAAGCTAAAGGCAAAGGAGAAAAAGAAAGATATACCCATTTGAATGCAGAGTTCCAAAGAATAGCAAGGAGAGATAAGAAAGCCTTCCTCAGTGACCAATGTAAAGAAATAGAGGAAAACAATAGAAAGGAAAAACTAGAGATCTCTTCAAGAAAATTAGAGATACCAAGGAAACATTTCAAAGATATGTTTGAAATGCACAAAGATGTGCAAAGATGAGCACAATAAAGGACAGAAATGGTGGGGACCTAACAGAAGAAGAAGATATTAAGAAGAGGTGGCAAGAATACACAGAAGAACTGTACAAAAAAGATCTTCACGACCCAGATAATCGTGATGGTGTGATCACTCACCTAGAGCCAGACATCCTGGAATGTGAAGTCAAGTGGGCCCTAGGAAGCATCACTACAAACAAAGCTAGCGGAGGTGATGGAATTCAGGTTGAGCTATTTCATATCCTAAAAGATGATACTATGAAAGTGCTGCATCCGATATGACAACAAATTTGGAAAGCTCAGCAGTGGCCACAGGACTGGAAAAGGTCAGTTTTCATTTCAGTCCCAAAGAAAGGCAATGCCAAAGAATACTCAAACTACCGCACAGTTGTACTCGTCTCATACACTAGCAAAGTAATGCTCAAAATTTCTCCAAGCCAGGCTTCAGCAATTCATGAACTGTGAAATTCCAGATATTCAAGCTAGATTTAGAAAAGGCAGAGGAACCAGAGATCAATTTGCCAACATCCACTGGATCATCGAAAAAGCAAGAGAGTTCCAGAAAAACATCTATTTCTGCTTTATTGACTACGCCAAAGCCTTTGACTGTTTGGATCACAATAAAATGTGGAAAATTCTGAAAGTAATGAGAATACCAGACCACCTGACCTGCCTCCTGAGAAATCTGTATGCAGGTCAAGAAGCAACTTTTAGAACCGGACATGGAGCAACAGACTGGTTCCAAATTGGAGAAGGAGTACGTCAAGGCTGTATATTGTCACCCTGCTTATTTAACGTATATGCAGAGTACATCATGAGAAATTCTGGGCTGGATGAAGCACAAGCTGGAATCAAAATTGCTGGAAGAAATGTCAATAACCTCAGATAGGCAGATGAGACCACACTTATTGCAGAAAGCGAAGAACTTAAAGGCCTCTTGATGAAAGTGAAAGTGGAGAGTGAAAAAGTTGGCTTAAAGCTCAACATTCAGAAAACTAAGATCACGGCATCTGGTCCCATCACTTCATGGCAAATATGTGGGGAAACAGTTCAAATTATGACAGACTTTATTTTGTTGGGCTCCAAAATCACTGCAGATGGTGATTGCAGCCATGAAATTAAAAGCCACTTGCTCCTTGGAAGAAAAGGTGTGACTAACCTAGACAGCATATTAAAAAGCAGAGACATTTCTTTGCCAACAAAGGTCCGTCTAGTCAAAGCTGTGGTTTTTCCAGTAGTCATGTAGGGATGTGAGAGCTGGACTATAAAGAAAGTTGAGCACCGTAGAATTAATGCTTTTGAACTGTGGTGTTGAAGAAGATTCTTGAGTCCCTTGGACTGCAAGGAGATCCAACCAGTCCATCCTAAAGGAAATCAGTCCTGAATATTCATTGGAAGGACTGATCTTGAAGCTGAAACTCAAATACTTTGGCCACCTGATGCAAAGAACTGACTCATTGGGAAAGACCCTGATGCTGGGAAAGACTGAAGGTGAGAGCAGAAGGGGACGACAGAGGATGAGATGGTTGGATGGCATCACCAATGCAATGGACAGGAGTTTGAGTAGGCTCCAGGAGTTTGTGATGGACAGAGAGGCCTGGTGTGCTGTGGTCCATGGGGTTGCTAAGAGTTGGACATGACTGAGCAATTGAAGTGAACTTGACTGTTGCTTACCCAGCTCCTCTGTCCATGGGATTCTCTAGGCAAGAATACTGGAGTTGGTTGCCGTGGCTTCCTCCAGGGAATCTTTCTGACCCAGAGATCGAACCTGCATCTCTTATGCTTCCTTCATTGGTTGGTGGGTTCTTTACCACTAGCTCCAACTGGGAAGCCCCTATGACTACAAATAAAATATGCCTTTTAAAATTTTACTGAAACTTGAGTATCATTTTACGTACCCCACTTTTTATGTGTCTTACTCAAATTTACAGTTTATAAAAAATAAAACTTGCTATGAAATTCTTATAACCAAAGTTCTGTTAAACAAACCATTTTATAGATATCATGTGGTCTTTGAGTTATTTTAGGTAAAGTTTAGTCTGTATACAGGCTAAAAATATATAAGCAAAAGAAGTCAATAATGTTGGGGTAGGAAATTCACAAATAAGAATTAAAAAATATCTATATGGAGATGCA
This sequence comes from Muntiacus reevesi, assembly GCF_963930625.1. Taxonomy (NCBI): domain Eukaryota; kingdom Metazoa; phylum Chordata; class Mammalia; order Artiodactyla; family Cervidae; genus Muntiacus; species Muntiacus reevesi. The sequence continues at coordinate 236,802,941 of NC_089251.1, forward strand.
TTTTGGGGAGTTCATACCCAACCCTAAACCTTCTCTTTTTGCTTTGATCCACTAAAGGCAGGTGCAAGGGAATAAGAATAAAGAGCATGAAGTTCTGATACAAACCTACAATACAAAACAAAGTGTTTTCGTAAAAGAGCTGTAGCAGTCTAAAAGAATAAATAGACGGTCTACAGGTAGGAAAGGTACAAAAGCCTTTTGAAGTCAAATGGCTTAGATGTCGTGGAACCAGAGCATTTTAGAACTCATCAAATTTAGGCTCTTTAACTAACAGATGAAGAATCTGAACCAGTGAAATTAAGGAACTAAACTCCAGAGTAATGAAGAATTTTTAAAGAACTCAATTATAAGATCAAGTTTAAAGAATTCCATATTTAAGAATTCTAATAAACTGGAGAAAAATCAATGTGAGTCAGCTGTGATTAGCAATGGCAGAATTAGCAATAAAGGTGCTGAATTACGCTAGAAGCTGCCTAAAATACTTCTAATATTTACCATTACTCTGAGTACCAATATTGTTATTTGCCAACATTTTAGAATGTTTAAAAGCAAGGAATTAGAAAACAAAAGCTACCCTCTTTCTTAGTTTATCATTTCTATGACTTCACACTTCACTACAAAGATACTCATAACCATTTCATAACATTTCCAAATTGCCCAACTGTTTCCTTTGTGTCATCACCATCGTCAGTCTTTGTTGCAACTGCTTTAAAATTGAAGCTTCATTGAATTCAACATGAAAATATATGGGACCAATGAAATGATGATGATATTTATATTGATGGGGTAAGGAAGCCATCCAAAATGTGACAGCATAGACTGTATAGCTGTATAGCTGAGTTACAGTTGTGTCTACTTGGACAATGGCAGGTAAATGGTGTGTGGGTATAACTGAAATACATTTGTCTCAGTGATATTTAATATATGGAATTCTGAATTGTGTGAACATATCTTACAATGCAGAATCGTTTCACAGAAATGTATTGGTTACCAAAACAGGATAGAACTTGTCCCCATCTTTAAAAATGACACCCACTGTGGGCATTAGTTATAGCTTTCTAAAATAATTTCTGGCATATAAACTTTGTCTGTGATGATTCTCTTTGGGGGTAAACTCCAAAAAATGGTGAGGATGCCTAATATAAGCATAATCCTTGTGTGGCAACTAGCCAGAACATCATGTTTCCCAGATTCAATAAAGTCAATGCCAAATTTCATTGCCACAAAATTTATGAATCAAGGAACCAAGTTTTCCTCTGTGTTTGGAAAAGTTAACATTCCTGAAGCATGTCTCTGCTACTTCAATACTTCTTGTGAATGTAAGGCTCTGGTCTTAGAGATGTCTGAGCTGAAAAGATTTTTCACCTCCCTGCAAGTAGGTAACTTGTAACTACAACCCCAGAGTAGGAACAAAGGTAGCACACCACTCTGGCCTCAAGGAGAATTCATGAGCGTGTAGAAGCTATAGGTCTAAAGGGAAGGCTGTTCACACTTAGCCAGACTGGGCCCATCTGGGCATTAGCATATAGCTGGGTAACTAGCAACCAAGACTACAAAGAGGAGAGAGGGACAATAGACTCTGAGATGCTCCAGCTCTGTTTCACCTTTGCATATAAAAAGATACGATCAGTATTCAAGGTTAGGAATATCATGCCTTTGAATTACTGAAGCCAGTCAAGTGTGAAAAAGAAGTAGTTTTTTGAACACATAGTTTTAACGTCTATATCATACTTTCAATACTGAAACTGAAGGATAAAACAGATAAAACTAACTTGATTCCCCGAGCAGTTTGTTCTAAATAGAACTTCTGTTTTACAAGTAATTGTGACTTAGATATTGCAGAGTTACAGAAAATTAAAGGGGTTGTAATCAGACTTCTTAGAAGGTGACTCTTAAGGCAATGGCTCATTCTCTGATTCACCCTTCTTGAATAACTAAGTATGAGGCCATTTTTTCCAGTATGTGTTTCTGTAAGGTTGTCTGCTCTTAAAGTGGAATGATTCTTATAGAAAAATCAAGGTAATCAGGCAACTTCATACTTAAAATATAGAATGGGAATAATATTTTTTATAACTTGGAAATAGTGATAATTCCACTGACTGTTAATTTTTACAGCATCAAATGTTTTGCTCAGTAGGCGATTTCTCTCAGATTCTGTAACTTTTTTTACTCCTAGCAAGACCATCCTTGGGCTTTCCTGGTGGCTCAGACAGTAAAGAATCTGTCTGCAATGCATAAGACCCAAGTTTGTTCCCTCGGTCAGGAAGATCCCCTGGAGAAGGGAATGGCTACCTACTCCAGTATTCTTGCCTGGAGAATTCCATGGACAGAGGAGCCTGGCAGGTTATAATCCATGGGGTCTCAAAAGTTGGACACGACTGAGTGGCTAACACACGCACAAGATTACCTTATGCATCTAATTTATATTAAAAACCCATGATGTATTATATAATAGGTATGCCCTCCCTTCTCTTTTCCCTTTAAGCACTTCTATTTCCTTTTATTTATTTATATTTTTGCTGCAGCTGTTGCTTTTGCTATGAAGAAGTAGTTGTCATTGTTGCCAAAAAAACAGAATCTCATTTCCTTTAAAACAATTCTAAAATTTTTATGTGAAAAAGAAAATTTTGCCTTTGCATTGCCATTAATTAAAATGTAGTATTGATTCATAATGTGGGTAATTTTATTAAAATATTGCTCATATACAATTAAAGAGTTAGGTAACTGAGACAGGCTTTAGTTGTAAGGATATGGGTTTCATAGTGTAACAGACAGCTCCTTCAATATATGTTGCTGCATGAACACTGAACCTATCTCTTACATGGAGCTTGGCTGTCCTGGGTAGTATTCTGAACTGGCTCAGCAGTGGCTTGGGGGTAATTCTGAGCTGCTGTGCGAAGGCAAAATATAAAGGAGTGAATATTTTTGGTGTTAACTACTGAGAGGAAAGACGTTCATTCTTAGCTCAGATGTCACAATGTGGGAGGCAGACTAGTCTCTGTGGGCTTGGCCGGGGCTTTGAGAAAGCTTACAATATTACCAAGTGGTCAGGGAAGGATGGCCTCTGCCAAGGAGAAGCAACTTCCTGGGAAGTTTCAAATGGAAGGGGATCTTGCAAACTGGCAAGATCTTCAATGTCTACGTCATTTTCTTTGTCTACTTGTTGCAGTTCCTGGGTCCTCAGTAAAGTCTACTTTAATTATTCCTAGTATTCAGAACTTCTCTGGTGGTCCAGTGGTTAAGAATCTGCCTTCCAAAGTAGAGGACGTGGGTTTGATCCCTGGTTGGGGAAGTGAGATCTCACATGCTATCGGGCAGCTAAGCTCACGTGCTGCAACTACTGAACCAAGGGCTACAGCTAGAGAAGCGCATGTGCCACAGCTAGACAGAAGCCCTTGCATTGCAATGAAGACCCACTGCAGCCAAAGAAATCAGAAATTTAACAATATAAATAAATAAATAAGTAAATATTCTGCACAAACTCTGTCCTTTTAGAATCCATGTTCCAGTTGGGTGTCCACATCTGTGGCACAGAGCCCAGTGCGACCATGGAAATAGAGAAGAATGCTTGTCCTTGTGGAGATCCTACTGCTATTGCTAACATTTGAGGATAAGGGTAGGCTTTGGTCTTTCTTCAAACTGTCACTTATCTGACTCAGAAACACAAGGTCACTTTTCATAGAGTAACTATTTTCAACGCTTGTAATTTAAGTGACTGCCACTAAATGAACGATGGCATATTCACCGAGCTTAAATGTGCAGTGATAAGCAGTCCCGGGCAAGGACAACTGACAAGGATTTGAGTTTGGTCTCTGCCACATACTATCTGAGGAAACTTCCTTATTTCATCTAAGAGCTCAGTTAATACTCCCTGGTGGGTGGTTTTCAGCATGAAATCATATAATGACTTACAGGAAAGCGCTAAACACATAAATACTATTTAGTAAGAAGCATCTGATAAAAGTTCTAAGGCATGCATGCATTTACATTTCAATTAGACCATATCATATTATATTATTCATTGATTAACACAATATGGAAATTTATACACACACTTTTCAGTGATGGTTTTATTTGCATGGCTTAGCACATAAGGAAGGTGATTATGCTTTTTCTAGCTAGTAGTAAAGCTCAGATGAAACAGCATAAATCTATCAGATAAAAAAATGTCTTCGTAAAGATTCAACAACTTCCTGTGCTGAGTCCTTGAATTTCCCAGATATGGCTGCTTACCTACTATTCATTAAAAAAAGAAGTAAAAACTCAGTTGAAAGTTCATAAAGTGCAAACTAGAAAAACTAACCCACATGCTGTTAGATGAAAACATATAATTAGAGTTCTGCAAATGAGATTCTTTTAGATATTAAGACTTCATGGAACTGTCTCCTTATGGTTATAGACAGTCAGTGTCTGTATCTAAAATCTCTCAAGTCAAAAAAGAATTAATTCCTAGTTCTTTCTTTTCCCCTTAACATTCTCTTGTGCTTAGTGTTTACAACAATGATTTATTGTGGAATTATTTGATAAATATATTTTCCAAAAAAACAAACAGCTATTATTATCAGAGGCTTAACAATTTATATAGAATAAAGTTTTCATTTGTTAATAGCAATAAAGTATTAAAGTTCAAAGTTACTTTTCTTTCATAACTTAAAATTTATAAATTGCATTTTCTTTTACATCCTCCTCTCCACATACAATCTATTTTAAAATAATTATTACTTACATATGATACTTCTTTGATCCTGTTTTTACACTTCCATTTTTACATTTTCTTTTTTTTTTTTTAACTTCTTTTCTAGAATTTCTATGTACCATGGCTAGAACTTGCATTTTTTTCTACCTGATTTATAGATATGACCCAGAGAATTTAAATGGCATGACCCAGGTTAAGGAACAGGGCACAAATTTCACAGAGGCTGAGTTCGAGTTAAAAGCATTAGTGCAGATCTTGAAAGAGAATTGTTATATTTGCAAATTCTCAATGAATTTTTTTTAGCTCTGCCAACGTGAAACAGGCCATGCACACTTGAGATCTTAAACTGAGGTCCAGAGAGGTGAAAAGGAATTCACCAATCCTTAAAACTGCTTAAACAATTGATCTGTTCTGCTTTTCTTTTTTGAAAAACCTTGGGAAGACCCTTTGTGGTAAGTTTAAAGAAACATTTATACAGGTTATTTTCCCTTATTAGATATGACAGAATATTTTATAAGTGACCTTGATCACTAATTCTTTGTAACATTAAGGATGAGAAGGATTATTGGTTTAGGATTAAGGAAGTACAACATAATATTTTAGCATCTGTAAAATTACTACATGATTCTACTTCTGAGGGTCATTAAGGGCTAGGTCCCCACTCTATCTTTAGCATCCTTGGATCAATACATTGTCTTCTGTACTGAATTTCTTATTCCACATTTGATGAGCTCAGAATATTTATAATAGCTTTCTACAGTCTCCCCAAAGCCCCACCTGGTTAAAATAAGTTGAGCCTTAGGTTAAACATGTTACTGGGAGCAATTTTTATTCCTGAAGGCTAATTCAGCTCAGTGACAGATTAACTATAGCATATCCCCTGAACCTCCAAAGTAATTTGTTTTTATGTACTCAGCTTGGAACCATGCCCTCACTATTAATATTTCATACCAAAAAGTAGGGGCCTCAATATGTCCGTCTGTTAGACTGGCATAATGCCTGCCACTCATATCAGAATACTCCTGTAAGAATGAGCAATAGTTTTCAGCGACCTTCAGTAGTTTTTGGTCTGGATTTTTTTTTTTTTTTTTGCATTTGATCTTTTTTACATAATGCTCAGACCAGAGTAACATAGGATATATTTCTTTCCTGATCATCACTCATTAAAGTAACATGTACAAACAAATCACTTCACTTGGAAGAAAATAAATAACTAGCCCTAGGAACATCTCCATTACATGAGCTAGACAACATAAGCAATTTAAATAGGTTTTAATTATTTATTATATTCCTCCACTGGGATAGAATATGTTTTACATATATTAGTAGCCTACAAAATATCTTGATAAGAAATACCAAAGGATGACAATTTTTACTGAATGGTAAAGTAAGATTGGAAGGAAAAATGGCAGAATTATGCTGCAGTATGAAGGATCTTAATATGTCCCTTTAAGCAGTCACCTGCTGAATGGTGGTTCAGTTACCCTGACGTGGTAGAGTGGAGACTTCTTCCCATGATTCTAAGCACACACTACGACACTGCAAATCTAAAGTCAGTCCTTGGTCTTCCAAGATCACTACAAGGAATGTGAAATTATATTTTAAAAATTTCATCATCTGAAGAGTTTTCTTGATATTTTTAAGTTTGGAAGCAGAAGAGTGGGAAGGAATGTGCTGACACCTTGGATTTAACTTCTTTCTTTATTCTAAGGTGTTTGACCTTGCATAAATTACTGGATCTTTTCTGTTTCCTCATCTACAAAATACAAGGAAAATAAAGGGTTTTTATGGAGATTAAAAACAATAATGGTTATAAAGTGCCTAGTATACTAAATAATTAATAAATATTAGCTTATTATTTATTGCTTTAAGATATTATAAGTCACTTCCATCTATCTGGGAACCATGCCCTGCCCTGTTAATGCTCACATTGGAGAACAGAATGTCTTTGAAAGATATTAACCTAAGAGGTCACTGCCTTCTGTGGAGTCCCCCAGCATCAACCCTTTCCTCCTGAAAAGAGGCATCTGTTGTTTGTAACTCCGCTTTTTCCCTTCCCACCATATTTCAAGTTGTTCACCAGGCTCACAGTCAGAACATTTATTTGGATTTATTATATTTTCTAAATCTATTTTTGTATAAAACATGGTCACTTTGTCCTAATGCAATTTTATTCAGGGATAGTATAATATTTTGAAACTTTTCAGGTGCTCTATAAAAGCTTCATAGGTATTGTCAGCTCATTTATTTATAATAAGATGAGAATGAGGCTTCCTCAGACAGTCCCCTATGGCCTAGCCTGTGGGCAAAAACGACCTGCCTAAATTGAACGGGTTGTATTGAAAAATATAATCATTAAGTACAGGAAGGAAAAATAAGAGAATGTCAATTTGCCACCTTAAGTAAATGACATTTATTCATTAGCTTATTATACATTTAAGCAGGAAACATGTATTAAGTACTCAATAAAGACCAGGCACTTTTTGCTTGAAGCTGCAAAGACAGACAGTAATTGCCATTGAAGGGTTTTCATTCTGGTGAGCAAAGTTGAGGGTCAGGAAGAGATCAACTTGTAAGCACCAAAGAGGAACATTTTCATTTCAGCAGCGCTGAGTGAATTAGAGTCATATCCAAAGGAAAAGTGGAACAATTCTGCATGGGTGGTTAAGTGTTGGGAAGTGCCTTTATTATTCAGATAACTTTTGGGTAGCCTAGACTTAAAAGGTGAGCAGAATTTTCTCAGTTGAAGGAGGATAGGGGAATCCAGGCATTCAAAAGATACAGTCTATCCAAGTATGTCAGCAGTGTAATTTTTCACTGAACAAAGACAGAACTATTACTGTATCTGTTTATGGCATGAACTCAACACATGCCACAAGAAAACAACATAACTGAAAAATATGACCATTCTTTAGGAAGAAGATGATAATTATAAGACTATCAGTTTAGCTATGTTCGATACTCCAAAATAACTCTTTACACTCTGAAGTCAAATCCTTTTCTAATAAAATCGGAGTTTACAATGGGTTCTGGACAGATAAGACAACTCCTTTTAACCCCCCTTCCTTTTCTTTCTTTCTGAATAATGCAGCCCAAAAGCCATTAAGTGAGGTTAAATGCAAAGTAAAAGTGAAGTGAAAGTGTCAGTTTCTCAGTTGTGTCTGACTCTTTGCGACCCCATGGACTGTAGACCACCAGGCTCCTCTGTTCACAAAATTCTCCCCACAAGAATACTGGAGTGAGTAGCCATTCCCTTCTCTAGGAGATCCTCGCGACTCAGGGATCGAACCCAGGTCTCCTGCACAGCAGGCAGATTCTTTACCATCTGAGCCACCAGGGAAGTGGGTAGGCACTGCCTATTACATATAATATTGGGAGCTGGAATTGAGTAAATTGGAGAATAATAGGTGTTGTCACTATCATACATGTTAACTGTCTCTACCCTCCATGAGGGCAAATTTTTTTTAAGATTTCTTCCTTCATCTGCCCACACCCTCACCTCTAGCTGAAAACAAACATGGTTCACAGGAAGCATCTGAGTAGTTATGGTAAGAAATGCTGTAAGTCACACATACTCTTAAATCTTATTTACGTTTATTGTTAACCTCTCTTCTCTAGAATGTAAGCTTTATAGTGTAAGAATTTTTACTGTTCTTTTCACTGGCTAGAACAGAAACTGACAGGCAGTAACATCTTCATAAATAATTTTCAAATTTTAAAAGTGAAAAGAATGATTTGTACAATACAGATGCATATGAAACACTGTCATTTCTTTTAAGGTCTTTAATGTATTAAGTTAAATACTTTGTATAATTTTCTATTTCTGGCTGATTAAATAATTGCAGCATTATAATGAAGCAAAATTTAGTGACATCTTAATAAGCATTTTTTTCTTTGTTCAGAATTTATTGTTGAGCTGCATGGTGAGCAGACTCAGAGTTTTAGGTACCTATATTTTGAAGAATGAAGTGAAAGGTATTAGATAGTATAAAAAGAAAAAGAACATCTAGTATACAAGAAATAGGTAACAGAAAGAAATCTAGCCAACTGCAATGAGAAGAATGTAAGATATTTAGGATTTTATGAAAGTTAAGTAAAATCAAATGTAAATAGACCTCAAACAGCATAAGTCATACTTATATTTAAAAAGAAACATTTTGGCTTCTTATAGTATCTTTACACCTTTTCACAGATATTGCACATATGACATAAATGCAACTGCAATTTAAAAAAAAAAGCATAACTTTGGGTTCTGAAAATAACTGTCATGATACACAAATATAGCCTAAAAGCTTTCAGATGATTTCTGAAACTAATCTCTTCAAAAATATTGTAAATATTGTGAAAAATGTACATAAATTAAATATCTTACATGGTATATTACATCAAAAAGTCAAAAGGAAAATTTTTTAATATGAGAAGGAAGAATTCTGAAATCAAGCTGTGATTGGGTGCGAGAACTTAAGGGTAAAGTTAATAGCTCATTCCTGTTTATTGTGGCCTTATCTAGCTCCCAATGCCTGAAAAAGAGATACATGAATATTTCCTGAAGAAATACATTAAAAATGAACGAAAGTTTCCATTTAACACGGGCACTATAAATGACAATTAAAATATAAGTAAAAAGTAGGTGCAGAGATTCAAGGTGAAACACCTTAGTAAACAGAAAACTAATAAATTACTTTGCTTGAAAATTTAGACAAATTTTATGTATTAATTACATGTTCACAGAATTGCTATAGAATGTTTATTAATTTAACATATTAATTTAACATAATATCTCTAGAGAATATTATTTTGTTCACCCCACTGGATAGGTACAAGTATTTTTATTGCCTTTTATTTTGTGTCAACATTGTATAAATCTAAGTTAAAAAAGAAAAATTCTTCCAGACTCTGGTTTGGAAGAATTACTCAACATGTTATCATGTTCATTAAAGGTTACTTAACTATTTTACAGATATTTTACTATATAGTTACTTACTTTATAGTAATTACAAGAAGTAATAGTTAATTACAAGAAGTTTTTGTTTTAACTTTTAAGGAAAAGTTAAAGAGATATTTGGTTTCCTGGGTAGTGCAGTGGTGAAGGATCTGCCTGCCAATGCAAGAGATGCAGAGACCCAGGTTCAATCCCAGGATCAGGAAGATCCGCTGGAGAAGGGAATGGCTACTCACTCCAGTATTCTTGCCTAGGAAATTTCATGGTCAGAGGAGCCTGAGGGACTACAGTCCAAGGGGTCACAAAGAGTTGGACACAACTGAGAGATTGAGCATGCGCGCACACACACACACACAAAGAGATATTGGTATCATAGTTTAATATGTATGCAACTATCTTCCTGCATATGTTCACCAGGAAAAATATGACTGTGAGAATGAGTTGCTATATAAAGTATGAATATGTTATAAAAAGGGCAGAATAAGCATATTTGTGAATCACAATTTGTCATTTGCTTAAGTTATCATCAAACCTCTTATTCTAAAGTGGCTAACTTTTTATGAATTTGAAATTTGTCTTAAATTTTGGTATTTAACCGTCTTCAATCACATAATTCACTGACTATCCACTGAACAAGTATACAAAGCACAGGTGTATTTTGTATCTCTTTGGCATGGATATTTAAATCTTTTATTGGATACTACAAACTATATACACTATGGAATAATTTTGAATGCTTTATATAGTGCAAATATTACTGATTGAGATAGGTTGGGCAGTATGTTCTGAGTTTTCATTAGCCATTCTTCAATTTGACAGAAGAGCTTGTCTCAGCTGATTATTGCAGGGTTTTAATGGTCTCTTTTTAACTTTAGCACAATTTTTTTTTAGCCTTAATTTCTTCTCTTTAAAGAAAAAGGAACAAAAACTCAATCATATACCTGTTAGAGAGTTGGCTCAATAGAAATGTAATATTCCTTTATTATGGTCTCTTAATACAGTTATATAAATGCACTTGAAATCTAGGCTATTTACTTAATAAACTGTAATGACTTTCTGAAGCAACTGAGGACAAAGTCCTCTTTGTGTTTTTCATTTGAGCATTCAATGTTACGAATGCCACGTGAACTGTCTAGGAGAGAAAGGCCCAGATCCTTTAGTAGTGTTTAACCTTTTGAGCTTTGGAATGAAAATATAGAAAGCTGGAGCTGAAAGGAACCTGTGCGCTCACCCTGTTCTTGTCACCCGGACAAAAACAAAGCTGATTGGTGGCCGTGACACCACAGACAGCTCCAGCAGGGCCAGAAAACCTACTCCTTACAGACTCAGTTCCATGTTTTTTCCTCTGTATAGTATTATTAGGCTGGTTTTACAAAAGTAGACCTTTAACTGTTGTTTCTTGTCATGATGGAATAGTTTTCAGCTAGAATACTAAAGGCTTGGGTAGATGGCAAGGGTAAATGCCACATGAGCAAAACTTGGTGTAGAATATCAGATGCCAGTGGAAGCATTGGGCATGTGGGCATTCCACTCCCCCCGATTTTATACTTCTTGTGATAAAGTTGTAGTGCTCCTTCCAGGTGTAGCTTCAAAACAGACCCAGTGCCTTCGTCTCTAGCAAAATCAGTAGGCAGGCAGGTTTAGCCCAGGATCCAGAGCTGGGAATCTGACCCGGGCATGGGAGGTTTAGAGCTGTAAAGCCTTCTATTCGGGGACACAGGATCAGATCACATCTGCTGCTGGTTTGCTGCTGACCTTGGAGACCGAGTAGAGTAAATGGCCTTCTGCCTTATTCTCCAACCCTGTGTCCCTTTCAACACTTCCCCTCCTCCTGCTTTCATGTCTGAATCCCAGCCTTTGTTTTGCTTTGGTCTCTACTCTTCTAGGATAGTCTCCCACTGGGGATTTCTGCTTCTATCTCCTTTCTGGGGCTCTGCTGCTTATAGACAGATTTGCCCAAGACTAACTACTCACCTGCCTGCCTGGAGTTCTCGACAATGTGCTTTACTACCTGTCCAGTCACTGTCTTAACTTTGGTTAGATTCCCTCATGCCAAATGACATCCAGGATAACCAGCCTTCTTGCAGCCATGCTTCCTGTATGTTTTCATCTGTTATGGTGCTTCTCCCAGCCCCAGAAGCGGCATGTGATACAGTAGAGGATGACACTCCCAGGGAATAAATAAAAGCTTCAGTTCTGGGCACTATCGTCTGCCCCACTCTTTTACGTGTGACTACACTACCTGGCTACATCCCAGTGGCCTCTCCTGATATTTTCTTATGCCTTTTTTTTTTTTTTTTAAACAATAGCACTTATTTGTGAATTTACCAGGAGTAGGTGCAGTGGTAAAGAATCTATCTGCCAATGCAGGAGACGTAAGAGATGTGGGTTTGATCCTTGGGTTGGGAAGATCCCCTGCAGGAGGAAATAGCAACCCACTCCTGAATTCTTGCCTGGGAAATCCTATGGACAGAGGAGCCTGGTGGGCTACAGTCCATGGGGTTGCAAAGACTCAGATATAACAGAGCGATGAACACTGCACTAGGAGTATAATATTTACTTCGAAACTAAGAAGATTATGTTTAGGTGATTTGAAATGGGAGAAATAACTAAAAAAAAGCAATCTTTCACAAATCACTACTTTAGTTAAAAAAAAATCCAAAACTAGCTCGCAAAGATATTTTACTTTCTCAGTTAGCCATAGAACTGTAAAATTAATTTAAGTCAAACAATTATTTTTGCAGTGCTTGAAGCGTTATGAATGATGTTACAGACAGCTGACTCACTCACAGGAAATGGGGTTTTGCTATGCATAAACAATTTTGAGAACCACATAATTTGGGTTGGATTTAAAATTGAACCCATCAGTTTTGAAAGAGCTGTGAATTTGGCAAAAGTGCATTTTTCTAATAGCAACATTCATTCTTTGCATAAAGAGAGATCATGGCTGCACACCAAGTAACTTTTTTTTTATTTTTTATTTTTCTTCTTCTTAATGGATGGGAAGAATTCAAATTTTCTTATGGAATTTTCCCTGTGACTTTACTAACTATTGGTTTGTTAACTTTTTTCTTTTAACAATATTTGAGGGTAAGAATGAGTTCTTGAGGCAAAAGACAAGAAAAATTGCCACTCCTTTAACTTCTCTGCATCTTTGCTTGCGTTAGGTAACCTCTCTGGCTTTCTTTTTTTTTATTCTGTAAAATTAGGAGCTTGAGGATAGAGGGAAGAAGATGAAATATCTTTCAACTGTAACATATGAAGATTTTGGAAGCTAGAGAACTTGAAATGGAACCCATTCTTTATTTAACTCTCTTCCATAAAAAGCAGAAAACAAGAAAACCTGGGACAGTTGTTAAAATCAGTCACTCTTTTGTGTATGGTCTTAACTTTTTGCCATCTATTTTTTAAGTTTGTTGTTTTCCTCAACAACGTGCCTCATTTCACCTCCCCTCAAAAGTCCATCATAGCCACAAAATATTTGTATTTTTCTCCCATTTTGGCAAGAGGGTATCCCAGGTGGCTCAGATAGTAAATAATCTGCCTGCATTGCGGGAGATCCCGGTTTGATCCTTGGGTCAGGAAGATTTGCTGGAAGAGGAAATGGCAACCCACTCCAGTATTCTGCCTGGAAAATCCCATGGACACAGGAATCTGGTTGGCTACAGTCTGTGGTGTTGCAGAGTCTGACAGGACTGAGTGACAAACACTTCACTTTCCCTTTTGGCAAAAGGGTATAAAGAAAAAAAGTTGTGTATCATAGATTTTTAGAGCTAGCAGAGACTATGAGAATGACCAAAAAAGTATTGTAAACAATAGATGAGAGGTGAAAAAGGGAAAATAAAGTTGGAATTAGAACTGGACAGAACAGTCTTTTTCTACCAGAACAGTGTACTGTAATCTCTTCCTGCAATTTCTGCCCTCGCTCTCCCTCACTTAATGCTACATCAAATTATATCAATATCTTTAACATCATAGACAAGGAAGAAAGCAGGAACGGTCATATATTGAGAAACCAAAAGAGATTTCAAAGTTGGCTACTCTGGAAACTTCTCTGGAAGGTGGCCTATTATGGGGAAAAAACAAGAACAAAACTGGTGGGCCTTAGGTCAAAAGCCTTGAACTTTGACCTTGGACTCTTGATCCAGCTTGGCCATTTGTAAACGTTTTCCTGAAACTTTAGCCAAGGCACTTAACCTAATTTCAGTTATTTCTGTAAAATAGAGGGAATATAACCTGTTCTTTTCTTCACAGATTTCAATGAACTTAGATGAAGAAGGTTTCTAGGAAGAGAATTTTATAAGCCACAGAATACTCTTATATAAAGGTCCTTATTTAATTATTCTTCCTGGAGTAGAGTAGACTTGCCTAGTCCTTACTATGGTGGTATGATTTTATTTAAAAGATTGTCTTTTCTAAAATTTCCTGCAAGTTCCTGACTAAATGAATAAAAAAAAAAACCACATATTTTTATTACCAGTGTCAGGTTCTTTCCAAGGAGGCACTGCTATTTTCATTTTATAATTGAAGCAATAGAGTATATCAAGGTTAAATCACCTGCCCAAGGTGATCCACCTTCAGAGTTCCTAAGTGGCTGAGCTAAGATATGATTCCAATATGCCTAATTCCAAAGTCTGTGATTCTTCCACTAGGATACTGTGCCCTTTGATTCTAGGGAATACTGAGATAAGTCCCGATGTTGCAATACAGACACAGGCCAAATGTGCCCTAGTGCTTGGGACATTTTCCACAGAAAATGTTTCTGTAGCATCTCTAAAGCATGAGTCTCATTGGATATTCTCTTCCCCAGTCATTTTCACTGATTTATTTGGTGCTGACTCAGATCCTCTATAAGCACTGAGTGAAATCAAGATTGGGAAGTGACCAGAACAAAAGGCAGAGACATTTTGAAAAAGATGGGGTATATCTGAGCAAAATTGTCAAGAAGGTGAGCATGTGTTTACTCTTGCCCAGGGATCAATCTGTATTTTTTCTCTCTTTTAGGCCTTTTCCCCTTATGATCTTTCCCTATCAGAACTAATTCTCATGAGGCATCTTTTTTTAATTTTTTATATTTTAGTAGGAAGAAATCTGGTTATTAAGCAGCCTTGCCCTGGGAATATTCATTATCTGTAATTTGAAGTGAAATAATTTGTCTCTGGATAGAAGAATATCATGAATCAAAGAAGTGGGAGAGGGCTTTGGGGTGATGTGTGTGTGTGTGTGTGTGTGTGTGTGTGTGTGTGGTCATTCATTTATTGATTTACTTATTCAGTGAGTGCCTTCAAAATGCCAGGTCTTGACAAAGATGAGCAAAATAAATATACTCCTGGTCCCCATTGAGCTTCAAGGCAAGTAAGTGGTTAGGCATGCATGCTCAGTCGTGTCCAACTCTTTGCGACTCCATGACAGGCTCACCAGGACCCTCTGTTCACGGAATTATCCAGGCAAAATTACTGGAGTGGGTTGCTATTTCCTCCTCCAGGGGATTAAATCTTGCCTCTTGAGTCTTGCATCTCACGTAATGCCAGCAGATTCTTTACCCAATGAGCCACCTGGGAAACCAAGAAGGCAATAAATAAGCAATTACAAATAAAAGGTAATGAATGTCATGATGGAATATCATGAGAAAATACTGACCTTGCAAATCTAGTGTGTGTGTATGTGTGTGTACGTGTTCGGACAGTTGTGTCTGTGTGATTTCTGGAAAATAGCAGGTCTTTCAACACTATATTAGACAATAGCAAAGGGGGAGAGATGAAAGTAGCATTTACTGAACAATAACTTTATTTGGCAAACCAGTATCTATTGAGTCAGGTGTTCAATATAAATTATTACAAGGTGTTTAAATACTCATATTTATTTTGTGCTTTACGCTTTCAAGCGTGTTCAACACATGTATTGTCATTCCTCATTATAGCCCTGTAAAGTAGGTATTATCATTCCCAATTCACAGAGGTTAATGACATGCCTAATAAATGAAAAACCTGTTAGGGACTCAACCAGGACTTCTGATCCCCACATCTGGGCTCTTGCCAGTGTCTGAAGGTCAATTCAGTGCCCATGTATGCCAGACAAGGTGGGGCGCTGCACCCAGAACCTCAGGAAGAAAAGGCTGAAGCTCAGATGACTCTGAAAGAAGAAACTGCAGCATTTTCCTCACATCAGGGATTTTCTATAGACTGCCTCTGAAGGTGGCGCCCAGAGAGATCATGCCATCTCAGTTATGGTATAGGAACTGAGGACTGGAATATGTCCATTTACATAAGGAAAAAAGAAAAGTAATTCCTGGATATGGAGGTGAGACCTACTTCTTTTAATAAGCATTCTTTGCTATCATTTGAGAAAACAAATAGAGTTCCTATGAAGACAGTCCTACCAAATTATATTTTAGGTTTTATTAAGAACAAAAATTAAATTTGCATTCAGGTTTATGAGATTCTTTTTACCTAGCAAGGTAACCAATTTTACATTATATATGCCTGTCTACTGAAATACCTACACTTGGATCGATTCGGTAATAAAATAATTCTATGTTTTGGTGAAATTCCAGTCACAGCACTGAGAAAAACATATGTCAGACTTACTTTTTTCTGGGGTCATTTATGAGGCTTATGGTCGCTGTGTGGATCCCTAAGAGTGACATGAACTATTTGAGCAGAGAGCAGAAGCATTTCTCATCTGTTCTGACTGAGGGGGAATGGGACAAAAGGAGGATGTCACTGCTCCTGAGTAGGAAGCTCATTACCCGCCAAGAACCAGGATTATATATAACTGGTCGTGTGGCTCCTCTGTGGGCTTGAGCTCCTCTTTACCCCTTCCAAGGCAATGGAAAGAGAGCATCAGCTCAAGCGTGACTTTATTCAACTTCACTTCCTGTAGAGAGAGATGCAGTATTTCTTGGCTGATGGAAGTTTATGGAAAGAACAAGTGCAATCACATTCCCAAGGAGAGAATATTCTCCTGTTCCTCTGCTATGTCAATGTGAAGATTTGGTTCCAGTGAGCATCTTGAGACACTTTAAGCTCCCTCATGTTTGACTTATCAATACCTGCAGAGAAGTTTGTCAGGCTTCTCATCCTTGGTGGAATGAAAGAGCTGGGGAGCAAGTTTGGGGATGTTAACAGATAAACTGCTCCTGCTAAACTCAAGCCCCACATGATGTGTGTATCTGAAGAATGCACAGCCTTCCTGAAAGTCTATATGACAGTTGAGGTGGTCGTTTCATGAGGAACCTTACCCACAGCAGATACATGGGGGATAGAATATTTAATCATTGATAGAAAACACTTTTTCTCCAGAAAGGTTAGCAACTGGAACTGTGAAAAAGTGTACAAAGAGACAATGATATCTCACATGTGAAATATTCTGGAAATGATTTTTAAATGAGTATTTATGGAAAAGTAAACTTTGCTTTTTCTGGATGAAAAAAAAAAGATAATACCCTGATGAGGAGCTGCTGCCACTTCATGCAGTAGTTCTCCTTCATTCAAAGTGGACTTGACTATAATTACATGAACTCTAGACTGTTCTCTAGAAAGTATTCAGATAACGCAACTCTGTGACCTTTCCTGGCTTGTTATAGACACCACAGCTCAAAGCCAGGAAGGTCTTTCTAGGTTGCAATTGAACTGTTCTCTGGCAGTGCTAATGTGTTTACATCATTTATGGTACACTGCCCATATCCATCACTTAGAAATGGTATAAGTTGTGTTTTCAAACAAAGAGTTACCAAATGGCTATAAGGAATGAATAAGATCTGATTTACATCCTTCAGGAAGATATATTTCAAAATAGTGATTTTTTAAAATTTAAAATAGGTGTAAATAAGGAACTATGAACCCAAGAAGTGAATCCTGGCATCATAAGAGTACAAAATCCCATTCCAGTCCCTTCCCTTGTAATCCAATCCATTCCATTGCACTCAAGTCAATTTAACTCACTTCAATTTTATTTGATCTTTAATTCTAAGAGCTTTCAAGTGTTGCTGTATAAAGGAGGTCCCAGAATACCCAGTATCTTGGAAGATCAGTGCGTGACTTGGGTGAGAAAACGAGTACCTGATAGAAGAAATGATCCAACCATCCCACCATCAGAGATGAACATTTTTTAGCAGAATAGCCCCAGGGAGAATGAGAAGAGACCTTGATTTGGGGCAGAAAGCAAAGAATATAGCCTGAAGCAGAGTATCCTGTGGATATTGAGAAGCATGTAGAAGACTTTAAGATTCCTATATAGAAATGGTCTCAGAGTGCCAAGAGGCCTGTGTGATATTCTTACAGAGAAAGGACAGAGTAAAACTAACAGAGATTTTTCAAAAGGATGTAATTTCTTATATTAGCTACATACAATGAGAATCATGAAGTGTTCATTGTTACTGTTTACTATAACTAAAGCTCAGAGAGAAAATGATATACAACAACATGGTTTTCTCAAGTTTTGAAGAATGTGGAGTGATTAGGATGGGTAATGATAGGAGGCTTCAGTTAAGTGAACTTGGTAAATCCCTGAATTTTAAAAGCAGAACTTCCAGTTTGACTTTAAATAATACAGTTGTGTCCTATGTTTGATAGATTCAAGTCAATAGACCAAATAAACTCAAACTATAAAGCCTGTTCTTTTTTCAAATTTCAATCCAAGTATGGTATGCTACGGAGCTTATTTTTCTAGTTGCATTTTTGTATCCATAAGCAATAGAAGAGACTTTAATATATTAAACAGCAATGGATAGCTATTTTCAGAACTGCATGGAATATATAAATGGCTAATACAACTATCCCTTCTATAACAGCTTAACAAAAAGCAAATGATTCTTTTTTAATATCCATTACCAAGGTATTTGGTTCACATTCTTTCAGAGGTTACATTCTCTCTACTTTGTTATAAGAAGAGTCATCACAGGTCATATCCCCTGCTTGTCCTTCGGGATATGGAAAATGACCATTTGTTTTGCTGTGACTATTTTAGTTTTTTTTTTTTTAAAGTATATTTAAATTCAGATTTTTTTCCCAAGATGCAAACTTTTTTCTACATAATGGTATTATTGGATCACTAGACTGATGGAAAATTAATATTGATTTTGTTGAGTAACATTTACAGTTATTGGGAAAAAATATGACACTGACTGCCAGGAGTAAAACCACAATGTAATGTCATATATTTTAACCGGTTGGAATTTGGTTTAATTTCTAATTAAGAAAACCGCAATAACCCAGAAAGATACTCAAACCATTTTTACGGCAAAGGGACCCACCTAACTTGAGAAATAAAAAAGCAGTGACGAGGTGAGATACTCATTGTTTAAGAATAGACTGCGGTGTTGGAATCTTATTCATTCCCCACAGGCTTCTCATTTAAAGATGATAAGTGCAGCGTCTGATTAAAGGACCAGTGAGATATCCATCTCCAAGCCAACTTGCAAAGCAAAACAGCTGGATAAACTGAAGGACCTTTCAGACAGGGCTGGATGAGCATGACTGCACAATACTGCCCTTTGCAATGCAATTTGAGATTTATGAGAAAGGTGATTCTAAAAGGTTAGGAAGATCTCAGCTGGGATAGGACATAAGACACCATTTGGCCTCGCACATGGCTGGCTGCCTAAGTGGTTGGTTTGGGAGGATGTTAGGCTGAGATTTGCTGCCCTAAACAATTTGCCATTCTTTCTTAGGACTGAAGAAGGTCTTCTGGAAACCTTTATTAAAATTTAAAATGATAAACCTGAGAAGCATTACCCTGGACCCTCTTACATGTGTGGTGATACTTTAGCATAATCCTTACCCTTTAGTGAGGAGCAGCAGGGATAAAATGTTAGGACTGGTGACAAGCCTTCTTGGAAAAACTCCTCTAGTTAATGACTGGGTTGAGGTTTTCTGTCCTTTCACTTGTAGCATAAGGCCAGGAATGCACAGTTCTTTTACCCTGCAATCCAGTCTTCAGTGACTCAGCTTCGAAGCCAGCCCTGCTGAAAGGGGGTCTGGCTGAGTCAGGCTCTTTGTTCCTGGGCTCAACTACTGCTTTTCACTTGGGGACAATTGATTTTAAGTTTTGGGGCAGATAAGTTCACTTCCTTCTTAGATTTAGAGTACAGCATTTCAAATGATAACAAAACTTCAAACATTTGGACTCAAAAGCGAGGGGAGTTGACTCTGACACTAATTAGCTGCGTGATCATGCACAATCTAAGAAGCCTCTCAAAATCTCATTTTCTTTCTCAGATCAAAGGGACCAAATGAGATTGCTTTACCATCATTGCCTTGGATATTAGGTGACACCTGTATCTAGAAAGTAAAACCGGCAACAACTTAATGTGAGGTTGCTATAATTGCTTGCTTATAAATCTTCCCACAGGGAGGAGCATTTTAAATGTTATATTTTAGTTGCTTGGTAAGAGTGAGATGTTTATCACCTATTTTTGGCATAGACAATGAAGATAAATTTTGCAGTAAGTACTACATTTCAAAATTTCATCCCTGGTTGTATTTTTAAAATTTATTTATTTTTAATTGGAGGATAATTGCTTTATAATGTTCTGTTGTTTCCTGCCATACATCAACATGAATCAGCCATAGGCATATATATGTCACCTTTCTCTTGAACCTCCTTCCCACCCC
This sequence comes from Muntiacus reevesi, assembly GCF_963930625.1. NCBI lineage: Eukaryota > Metazoa > Chordata > Mammalia > Artiodactyla > Cervidae > Muntiacus > Muntiacus reevesi. The sequence continues at coordinate 236,823,192 of NC_089251.1, forward strand.
ATCCCACCTCTCTGGGTAATCACAGAACAACTGGCTTTATTTTTGAAGTTTTAAAGCATCCCAACTATTTAAACAAGACTGATGGACTAATAGTTGTAAATTGTTTGTAATTAGTTACTATATGTTTAGAGAACTTTTCATTTCCCAGAATCTAAAGATGCTTCAGATAGGTGACCAGATGTTTAGCAGCAAAGGTAGGCTGAATATTTGTTTGTTGCAAAGAGAAGATATAGCTATCCTATAGTAGAGAGACTGAGATTTTTCAACAGTAAACAGATTGTATACAAAGTGTAGATATACTTTCATGATCATGTTACAAGCAGTAAAAATTGTTTTCCCTGATACATAGAAAAACATCACAGTTACACTTTAGGCCATAGCTACACTCCCCCCAGAGTAATTCCATCAGTATATAAAGGTTTAAAATGTAGAAAATCACTCCAAACTACTACCTTGTTATCCTTGTTCTAATTAATAAGTATAATGTTAAACAAAGTTTCTCAACTATGATTAATATGCCTATTTTTAAACAAGCAAAGAAAAAATCTAGTGAACCTTTCAGTGCTGACCTAAAACACTTTTATTAAAACATTACAGAAACATATAAAGATATAAAATTCAGGACAAATTTCAAATGTCCACAATTCTTACCACATTTGCAACCAAATGCATTTTAAAGTTTAACACAAATAAGTCAAAGAAACATCAAAGGGACTTCCCAGTGATCCAGTAGTTAAGAATCTACCTTGCAATGCAGGGGACACAAGTCTGACCTCTGGTCCAAGAACTAAGATCTCACATGCTGTGTGGCAATGAAGCCCTCAATAACTACTGAGCCTGAGTACCTCAACTAGAAAGAAGCCTGCACCCACAGCAAAGAGCCCTCATGTCACAACTAAGAGCTGATGCAGTCAAACAAATAAATATTTTAAAAAAGCACACAATGAAAAGGAGCATCAGTAATTAAAATATGACCGTTGGTGTTGCTTTGCTGAAAAACACCAGCAATGAGAATAGGACACTAATGTCTCAATAAAGCTGTCATTGAAAATAGAGAATAGCATACTGTCAAGCTGATGCAGATTCCTTTGCAGTATCACACCCATATGAGTGCATAACTCGTCCTTTGAAACCACTTGGCAAGATCTATTTTAGAACAGCCTTTCAGATTTTACAAAGAGACAGTACTCAATAATGAGGCATATGAATCTCTGTATAATAATAATATATGACTACATACATATTCACAGTAAAAGATATAAAGGAATGAAAATTAGAAGTGACCTCGTTTGTACAGGTCAAGTTTGGTAACGAATCAAAAGAATTTATACTAACTTTTTTTTTTTGCCTTTTAGAACTTATTGCATTTAGAATTATGGAAATATATCTATTGTCCTCTACTAAGCTATGTGATAATCTACTTTATATTCTGTAAAACCTTCCTTCACACAGCACAGTGTGAAATTGTTTGGCTTTCATTGGATGGGAACATCATGTATGTATTAAATCAATCTCCATTGTTTTTATATTAGCAATGTCAACATGGTCAAAATAATCTTTGTAGAGTATCTGCTTACACTCAAGAACTTGTCCTTGAACTTCCAACAGACTTAGATCCTAGTGTGAGAAATGAACCAATGTCTAACAAATTTCAGAGACAAGAGGATCTCAGATACACCAAAAGTGGTTCAGCTCTTGAAATAACCAAAAGGAGCCTGTTATAAAATGGTGATAGTTGGTCGTGTGGCCTAATTCTAAAGTACGGTAGGCTTAAAACTCAACATTCAAAAAATTAAGATCAAGGCATCCACACTACTTCATGCAAATAGATGGAGAAACAATGGAAAAACTGACAGACTGTTTTCCTGGGCTCCAGAATCACTGTGGATGGTGACTGCAGCCATGAAATTAAAAGACACTTTCTACAGCATATTACAAAGCAGAGACATCACTTTGGTCAAAGCTGTGGATTTTCCAGTAGTCATGTATAGATGTGAGAGTTGGACAATAAAGAAGGCCAAGTGCCAAAGAATTGATGCTTTCAAACTGTGGTGCTGGAGAAGACTCTTAACTGCAAGGAGATAAAACCAGTTAATCCTAAAGGAAATGAATCCTAAAAGAAATTAACCCTGAATGTTCATTGGAAGGACTGATGCTGAAGCTGAAGCTTCAATACTTTGGCCACCTGATGCAAAGAGCTGACTCATTTGAAAAGACTCTGATGCTGGGAAAGATGGAGAGGAGGAGGAGAAGGGGGCAACAGAGGATGAGATGGTTGGATGGCATCACTGACTCAATGGACATGAGTTTGAGCAAGCTCCAGGAGTTGGTGATGGACAGGGAAGCCTGGTGTGCTGCAATTCATGGGGTCACAGAGTCAGATAAAACTGAGTGACTGAAAGACAAACGGAAGGGATTGGAGGTGTCTGAGAAACTACCACATGCTAGAACTCATCCTCTTCTCTTTACACACATTACCTCATGGGGAAACTATTACAGCTGAGGAATCTTGATTTTATGGTCACATAGTATGTTATTTCAGAGCCATTGCATTTTGCAGTGCTTGTGAACTAATAGATGTGTTTGAAAAATTAAGCTTTTACCCACTGATCATGCTGCTAATTTGCTCCATATAGAAAAATGAAAGCAATGAAATGAGTACATGGCCTACGTTTTGCAGTAATTCTGTCTTGTTTTAATTTTTCATTTAGCTCTGGGCAAGTTACTTTCCCTAATTCATCTCCAGTTGCTTCATCTGTTAAACAAGGATTCTACCTGTGTCACTGAATGCTGTAGGATTTACTGAGATTATGGATGCCAACAAAAGTCCTTTGTGTAAAAAAGACATGTGAGAATCTGAGAGAATACTTATCAACCACCACACTTTTGGGCACCAGCAAGGCTAGGCTAGCCAATGCTTTAGTGCTCAGTCAGTGATTTCACTGCTGGGAGTGGGCTTTTTCCTTGTCCTTTCAGCTCATTCTTCTCAATCAGGGGATTTAAAAGTGACCAGTTTGGAAACATAAATAAATAACTTTCAGTTCAGTTCAGTCGCTCAGTCGTGTCTGACTTTTTGCGACCCCATGGACTGTAGCACGCCAGGCTTCCCTGTCCATCACCAACTCCCAGAGCTTGCTCAAAGTCATTTCTATCAAGTTGGTGATGCCATCCAACCATCTCATCCTGTATCGTTCTCCTCTCCTCCCGCCTTCAATCTTTCCTAGCATTAGGGTCTTTTCCAATGAGTCAGTCCTTCGCATCAGGTGGCCAAAGTATTGGAATTTCTGCTTCAGCATCAGTCCTTCCAATGAATATTCAGGACTGATTTCTTTAGGATTGACTGGGTGGATCTCCTTGCAGTCCAAGGGACTCTCAAGAGTCTTCTTCAACACCACAGTTCAAAAGCATCAATTCTTTGGTGCTCAGCTTTCTTTATAGTCCAACTTTCACATACCTACGTGACTACTGGAAAAACCTTAGCTTTGACTAGACAGACTTTTGCTGGCAAAGTAATGTCTCTGCTTTTTAATATGCTGTCTAGGTTGGTCATAGCTTTTTTCCCAGAGAACAAGCATCTTTTAATTTATGGCTGCAGTCACCATCTGCAGTAATTTTGGAGTCCAAAAAAATAAAATCTGGCACTGTTTCCCCATCTAACTTTAAATCCTGTGTAATTGTAAAGACTTTATATTTCTTGATTTCTATTTTTTGAACATCTTTGTCCTATTTTTGTGCTCAAATCTTCTCATCAGTAAATTGAAAACTCTTTTCATCAAGATTGGTTTATTATTTACTATATTTCTCACAGTCTCACTCCTGACCCACGAGTAGCAAATTTCTCCTCATATAGCAACAGTTGAGTAATTTTCTCTGTTTAATAAAATGAAGCATGTAAAACCTTTAAAAACATCTAAAAACCCACTTTTCCCAACTTTAGATATATCTAATCATAATGAGATTTTTATTCTAATAATTCAGATTTGGGAAGATAATCAAATTTAAATCAATTTTTGATAATGAATAATTTCTAAATATTTTCTAAATGTTCTCTACTATTTGACTGAATAATAGTCTTTATCTAGTGTGAATGGACACAACTGGATAAACCTTTATGTAAAAAAGAACTGGATAAAAGATTAAATAATGCACAATTTTCGGTGCCAAATGTTATTGATCCAAACTTACAGCAAGGATTTTCAGGAACACTGTTAGATTAATATTAAGCAGGTTAGAATTGTGTTGGAATTGATCATGTTGGCAGGTCTTATCTACATGTCTTTAAACAGAAGGAATTGTATGTATTATATAATGCAACAGGTGTTTGAGTTCACAAAGCCATAGAAAGGTTTTTCCAGAATTTCACAATATTTAAAAGTTTATCAGAACATGAAACAAACTTTTGCACAACAAAAATCTTTTATTTAAGTAAAAATTCAAACTTGCCGGATTTTCTTCCTATGTATTCAGGTTTGGGTTACTATCAATATACACAAGTACTATTCCTTTTTTAAATTTGATGATTGTGATAGAGTATAAGATATGACCCTAAATTCCTCCTGTCCTTATTTCAAAGTGATGCTCTGCTCACCAAAGGGTAGAGTCTCTTTCTTATCTCACCCCATCACCCCCAACCCTTGAATCTGGGCTGGCCCTGCAACTTGCTTTGATCAACAAGAGTGTGCCGCAGGTGACTCTGTGCAATTTATGATGAAATGTCAAAAGGCCCCATATCTTCTGTTTTATTCTTTTGGAACTCTGAGAGCACCAGGCTTTGCAGAAGCATGGAAGAGGAACCAGATAGAAAGAAAGACCCCACCCCCTCAGCCATTCTAGCCATCTCAGCAGAGGCCTCAGACCTAGGCCATGTAAGGCATCCCATCACCAGTCAATCCATCTGATCACAGCAACCCTGTGAGGAACGCCAGACAAGTCCAGCTAAAGAACTGCCCACATGAGCTGAGCTCAAATTGAAGAATTATGAGCAAATAAATGAGTTGTCCTTTATGTTACTACATTAGATATGATTTGAAATGCCTAAATAATTGATGAAGCAAATAACAGATATATTGATAATGATATCTTCCCTGTTTTCATTTCCCTCCTAAAGATAGAAAGTTGGGTTTTGAAATCAATATGAGTTGCAAATTTATTTGAAATTAGAAATAGAATGATATAGATTTCTTAGTACAAATAATTTTCACCATGTCATAAAAATCCCATTAAAATTTTAAGATGAAAATAATAAACATTTGTATCAACTTTACTTGCCAAGTCATCTATACTATACCTATTTGAATCTATTCCCATCATTATGATGAGGAAATTTAGTCAAGACTGCATGTCCAATTTAAAACTTGATTTATACATTAAACATACAGCTTTCTTCCCCATGAAAAGAATAAATTTATGTCCTTTCATCTCAAATTCTACTGCTTAAATGTTACTTGTAAGCAAAGCTTTTGGTTGGTGTTAAATGAATTCATGTACATGAATCCTGTCATGGTGTGGTTGTAATTTTTTTGCTTGTAATTTATATATTTAATTTTCTGCTTCTTTATTATGCTATTTACTTCATATTTATGAGTGATCTGCCAGTACCATTAGGAAAACTTGTATAAGCTTCATCAAACATTTCGACTACATTTGGTTTTCAGTTGGAAGATATTTTAAAGTCCAGACTTTTTTCTGGGAAACTGTCATTGAGATTTTAGACCCAAGAAAAACTTTCAGAATACACTGTAATACGTTTTTGTTTAAAATGTGTGCTTACCTCCTGCATTCTGTATGACATGCACTCACAATAACTTCTCTCATCTATCACAAGCTTGTGGTGACAGAATAAATCCAGAATCAATTTTATTGTGGAGCCTTTGTCTTTATAACATTTAGATTTTTTTTAAAAAAAATATAAAGTAGCAGAAGCAGCAGAAACTTTTATTTTTAGTTATACACATATATGCTGTGTCATCTATATACTGAACACAGACAGTCTGTGTTCTATTTTGGTTTACATAGTTTCCTTTTTCTAAATTTGTTCAGAGAAGACATTAGCATGTGTGTTGATAAAATAGTAAAAAAATGTATCTCTCTTTTTGCACTGTAGTGACTGGTAATAACTTTGGACTGTTCAAACACTTGCTTCTTTCCACAATATATATTACCTTTCATTTGCCTTGTTTTTGTATCCATAAGATGCCAAATTTATTTAGCTATGTGTTTGTTTTTTTATCCCCTAAGAACACATGAGGAGTCAGTGTACATAACAATACAGGGCAGCACAGTAGAGATCACAGAAGTTCTGCTGAATAAACCAAAAAGAACATTTTCCAGGAAGCATCTTTACATCTGTAATTGCTGCCAAGACAAGGAAACCAGTCATATTATCGGACAGCAACAAAGATGCCATTGGCCAACCACCCCTTCTTCCTCCTACTGCTCTTGATCTAAATGAGCCATAAAAGGCCATGGAATGTAGACAAGGAAAGCACTGTAACATAGGTATCACATGAAAAGAAGCATCAGTTAATGGCAACTCAATTCCTCACCTTCTCACTTCTGAATATTACCCAATTATGATACTTGGAGGAAAAGTTAGGAAATAATTGAGAAATAGCACAAATCTAAATGTAGTCATTTTCCTGAAACCAAAGATAATATATTTTCTTGATAACTTTACCCAGTAAGTTACTTGTTTGATATAGATCCTGTAGTTTCATTATCACATATAATGTAAAGGAGATCTAAATATTTATGAATTTGTTACTATTCATTATCTGAATAATTAATATGCTACTATGATTAGTATATTACTATTTCTATGGTCTTTTCCATACACTTCCCCAAATAAAAAAGTTAGGTGTCTGTCAAATTGAGATATATGTAATAAAATTATGAACTTCTTGTTGAAGTCAAAGTTGACTGTCAATTCATTATTTATTTGGAACATTCTAGATTCAGTTGTCCAAGAATGACGATGAATTGTCAGTTAACCTGTTTATCCTCTTGCCTGTCCCTCCACGTAATCAGTGGCAGGTATAATCCCAAACCTGCATTGATAAAGTCAAGAAGTAAAGCTTCCCTAACCAGATGATACGTCATGTGGTTTTTTTGACACCTGCCTCACCCCAGTCACATATTCATGAGTAGATAATATGGACAGTTAATCTTTCTTCATAAATGTGATCTTAAGTTCTTCACATTTGACCCTGTACTAAAGATTTCATTCCTGTTTACCTCACCGGGCTGATGTAGACATAACTGCAAGAAGCGTTCTAGGTGGAGAGTGGCAAAGTTGCCATGGTGCCCTAGAACTTTCTAGGCTAAACAACCCTCAATGGAGACCATACACTACGTGAATCAGGAGAACCGTGGGGATGGTTCAGAAGGCCTCATTATTTATAGAACAAAACTCCACTTCCAAAGAAGGTGGGTCTTTTAGATGTTTACTGAAGAATGTAATCGTCTTCTTGGTATTAATAGCATGATCTTAGGATTCAGAGGAGTGTGTGTGTGTGTGTGTGTGATATGCATCATCAGGATTAGTGAATTTTAGTCACACAAGTATAACATGTGAGGAAGTTTCCAAATCTGACATTTTAAAGAAATAGATCAATAGATCTAGGGTAAGTTTTTTTAGCGCTGAGGTATCAAACTGCATTTTGTTGAGTGTGGATTTTCCAATGTATAAATGTCTCAAGCATAATCACAGGGCACCCAGAGGAGACTGAAAGCATGGCTCATCTTCCTCTTCCATCAGAGCAGCTCTCCTCTTGTTTACTTCTCATATTGGGAGTTGGGGCCCACATGAGATTCTGTCTGAGAAACAATTCCAATGATAAAGTAAGTTTCAAAACCATGGATTTGATAGTTCTATTCCTAGTTTTGTAAAGGAATCTTCATATATTTTCTCCATAGTGGCTGTACCAATTTACATTCCCACCAACAGTACAAGCGAGTTACCTTTTCTACACATCCTCTCCAGCATTTATTGTTTGTAGGTTGTTTTTAATGATGGCCATTCTGACCAGTAAAGCAATTATCCTTCAATTGAAAAAATCAAACATGGATTTAACATGAGAAGAAATTATTTTCAGATTTCATACTTGGATGGATTTTGATAGAAAAGATAACTATAAAGATGATTTATAAATTGCCATTACTGCTATTAACTCTATTATTTACTGTGGTATATTCATGGACACTCATAATCCATTAAACAAGCAGTATGTTGTTGTTAAAATATTTGTATGTGCAGATAAGAACTGATGCATTGAGGAATGAATGAAGGAAAAAATGCAAAATAAAAAAGAAAAACACACATGTAATATGGAAAGCTAGATTAGCTATTCAATGCAAAAGATGTTAGTTAAATGATAAAATCTGAGATGGGCACTAAATATGTAGCGCTGGATGGAATCTGAGAGTATAGGAGGGAAAGAAGACATTCAAGTATAGAACACAATGCAACTGGAGAAAATGGACTTTTAGAGTATCTTATAGGTGCAGAAGTACACCTGAAGATGGTTTGTCCCAGTAAAATCAAAGCAACTTTGAAAGTTCCCAACCACATCATGGCAGGAAAGAAAACATCTTGTGCCAGGCATTTATTCTAGTGCATTTGAGCGGGAGGAGAGCTGCAGCTCCTGAAATTCTGGTAAATGCAACAGCTGGAGAGAGGAAAGAGTGCAAATATTGTAAAAACTGCAAAGGGAAACAAAGTCAGAAGAAGACTTTGAGATTTACGTTAGCTCTAACATAGGAAAGAGACTAGGGTTATGTGGGTCTAAGTGAATCAATGTCTAATTGGAAGTGGTTTGGAAAATGACAAAGAAGAGGACTTAGGTCCAGGAAAATAGCAAAGGGACACAAGTGAAAGGCTATGTTCTCTAGCCTTCCTCATGCTCATGGCAAACACTGGAGTCCATTCTTTTCCTGTCATCCAAATTACCAGCACAAAGGTCTCTGTTCAATCTACCAGGTGCAAATCTTTAGGTTGTATTTCCAAAATACATGCTAAATCCACGTATCAATCTCCATTTCAACTATCATTACTCTAGCGACTACCTATGTAGCCTGGATGATTGTATAGCCTCATTTCTACTCTTCCTTCATCTGACCTACTTTTCTCAAACATTTGCCAGAATAATTTTTAAAATATTTAAGTCAAAGTATGTCTTTAAAGCACTGCAATGGTTTCCTAGTAAACCAAGAATCAAATTCAAACTCCTAATCCCAGCCCCAAAGGACCATGATCTGACCCTTGTCTACCATCTGTCCTCATCTTAATTATGCTCATCCCTACTCACTATTTCAACCACAATCAATTTTCTGTTCCTGGAGCATGTCCAACCTCAATTTCCACCATTGGATATTTACTGGTCCCTCTCCTTCAAACGCATTTCCTCAGCTCTTCAATAGCTGGTTCCATCTCTACCTTCAACACTCTGTTAAGACTTTCACCTTCTCAGTACAATCTTCCTTGAACAACCAAAGCACCTCCCCCAACAGTTATTTTTTTTGTACATCATTCAATTTATTATCCATGTCACATTATCTGAAATTCTGCATTTCTTTTAGTATTATTTATGTTCTGGATCTTACACTAGAATGTATTTACCCCAGGGCAAGGATCCTCTTTCACTTGTCTCTGCAGTCCATATATCTGTGTCCAGCATATTATAAGCATATAACAAGAGCTCAATAATTATTTATTTTAAAACATATATAACCTCTAGTCATTCTGCTTATTTCAGAATCCCACCTTTACAAAAGTGATTTTTCTCCAGAATTTAATAACCACAGATATTTTGTGGAAGATATAAAAAGCAAGATAGAAACCGCATATGGCATGAAAAGAAATAGCCAGTCTTCACAGTTGCGAAGAGTTAACCAATTAAATAAGTCATAGGTTAGCTCTCATAATTGATTGGACAACTAACTCTCAATATGTCATCAAGGGGCTTAGGTCTCATAGTCTGTCTATGTCAAAAATGGGTAACTGTAGGTATTTGTTACATAAAGTCTATAGGCTATTTTTCCATATTTAAAACTTAAAATTATGGTTGGGACTTTTTTTTCTTATCAGAAGTAGAGAATTTTTATTTTCATTTTTGAAATCTAAACCCCCACTGTTAACAATTTCTTTTCCCTCAAATATGAATCAACACACCTGTTACTCCTGTTAGCACTCCTTTCTCTTCCTTTCACAGATTACACTCCTCATTTCATTGTTCTAAAGCAGCTGGTTACATACAACAGTTAATACACTTTCTGAGAAACTGGTTGAAGATTTGTGAATGTTGAGGTAACAGGGAACATCTCATGCAGAATCTATGGATTTTAGTCCATGTTCAATTTTTCTTTCTACTAGACTGACAGAGAGACAGAGACAGAGAACGGGAGGAGGCATCCTAATCTTTTTCCCTTTAACAAAAATACTGACAAAGAGTTAAGAATAGTGTGCGAAGTTGGTGGGGTGATTCAAGTCTCTCGCAGCTGAAAGGTTACTTAATTCAGAGTTGTGCTGAGTTTCCTGATCTATTCCTAGTCTCCTGATAGACAAAGGTTTCACCCACAATCTGCAATCAGCACCAGAGTTATATTAAGGCAAGGAGGCTGATGCGTTTGTAAGTACATTGGCAAAGAAAGAGGTGAAAGCCATCAGAGGCAGGGGGGACATCATTAAGTACTGGAGAGTCCAGCCTGGTAAATATAGTCCCCTGGCATGTATGGGGGGAAACGGAAACATAGCATTCTCATTTTATCAGGTTTTCTCTGTGACTGATCTATCCACAAGAATCTAGTGTGTTTTGGAAAATATGGACTTTTAGCTAGGGACAAGGGGCAAGCTTAGAGATTTAACAGCAGGAAAAAGTATCAAGACTTAGCTGATCTGGCTCAATAGACGAATTTTTGCAGATGAAAGCTGCAAAAATTGACTGCAGCTAACGCTTACAATCTTTCCCTGTAGTGACCTTTATTTACTTATTGGACATTTTAATGCTACTTTATTTGTATATCTGTAATTGTAATGATGTTCACATATATTTGCTGCTGCTGCTAAGTCGCTTCAGTCGTGTCTGACTCTGTGCGACCCCATAGACTGCAGCCCACCAGGCTCCCCCATCCGTGGGATTTTCCAGGCAAGAACACTGGAGTGGGTTGCCATTTCCTTCTCCAATCATATTTATTTACACACATACATATATTTTATTTTGTGGCTTCTATTTCTTGACTTTATTGGCAAAGGTTTGCCTTATAAATTTTTTTCTTTTGTTGAGTCAGCCAAGTTTACAAACAGAAAAGTTTGTTTCTTCTGGATATCAAAATACTGATGTGTTTTTGACATTACGTCAGTGAATTTTACATCAGAAGCATATTATATAGCATTTTGTACATTAAATGAGTATCTGTATTCCATTTCTATTTTCTAGGTTTAAACATTCCATTTTTATTCAAATCATTGAATTTACTAATAATCAACCACTTAAGTTAATTTTAAAGGCACTATATTATTAATAGCCCTGTAGAAGGCTGCAGAGGAAATATTTTACTTTTTATGGGTGACATAAAATCTGTCACTGCATAATGTTTTAAAAAAATAATTACTTGAAAATGTAAAAATCATTCATATTTTGAGGGTCGTATAAAACAATAGGCTGCAGATGGAATTTGGCCCAAGGACCTTGATTTTCTGACCCTTGACATAAGTAATGGGAATTATATTTAAAAACTTGCTTTGCTATAACCAAATAGCTTTGCTTTTCTTCTTAGTATAATGGAGATAATAATGCAGGCAGACAGAATTGACAGGTATTCTGTATGGCGGAGAGTATAGGGATGTTAAACATTTCTAAATACCCACAGTAATGTAGTCAACCTTAGTTTAGCCTAGTAAAACCTGAAAACTTAGAAAAAATGTGGCCCAATTTAACACTGGTAGCAATTTTTTGTTTCCAGAAAAGGCATCCTATGTAATTCTGAAATATCATCTTTAATACTGTTCTTTAAGTTTGAGTGGGCCGGGCAAGTGTAAGAATTGTCACTTCTCATCTGTGATAATATGATTTTCCACCACTTTTTTCCTGATTTCTGGCCAAATCTTCAGTCTTGATAACTAATCACAACAATAATCACAACATATTCCTATTTGATGTTTTTCAGTTTGCAGAGTTCTCATTCCTAAATGAAAATAGGCCTGCTTTCGTTTTGTTTGTTTGTTTGTTTGTTTGTTTCTCAAAGATTCAATCTCATAATTAAGGAGAGATAGTTGAACCAAATTATCTTCAGTACATACCAATGTATATGTTTATTGACTCAATATACTTCAATATACCCATGGACAAATTCAGAGATTGTGCACTTTCATTCAATTTTTGTGTATCTGTCTAGTGTTAATTTTCCTGTCCTGCACTTGCTTGGCTAACCCTACATATGAAGAATGAGGAAAGGACTATGGCCTTAGGAGGATCACACTGAGCAGGAATTCCTGTCTTCCATGACCTTTTGGAACCTGCTTTTCTCTCATCTGCTGCAGTTCTTCTGGTTGCATAGCATTTATCTACTTTATTGTTTTCCAAATTGGACTTGTAATCTGTGAAGGTCTTGAGAATTGGAGGTGAGAGTGGGCACAGCCTTATCACCATCTTTCAGGAGAAGAATGTAGCTTAACTCACAGATATGTTATCTAATAACCAGTGAACAGTCCTCTTGCAACTACAGGCTTTGTGCAGTTGCTTCAGACATGTTTAATCTGTCAGTCTCTCTCTCTGATATCCCATTCCTTCTCAACCCAAGCAAGGTTTCCTACTGAGAGTGGACACTGAGATGAGGGCAAGCGGATGGGGATATAGCCCAACCAAATTAACATTTTAGGAAATCTATTTTTTCGTATTATTGGAAATAGGATACTGTCAGCTATTCCTTGAATCGGATATGTAAATTGTGATGAAATCTAAGTTAGAATTCTTTTCGGGTACTATTTCCCAGAGAACACTTTGACCCCTAAATCCTAGTGTTTCCAAGCAGTCCCCCGCCTCTTTGTCCACCCTGTACCAGTATCCACTGTTCTCTTAACTCCTTTCTTCTTACTCTCATGTCAAGGAAGCAGCCAGTGCTGCAGATATGAGCATTTCTCCCAAGGTAAGGAAGCTACTGAAACCAACATTGCACACAGAAGTTAAATTATTCAGAATCCAGCTGTGCATGAAACAGGAATTTGGGTAATTCCTTTAGAACACCTATGAAGTTAATGTGGAAATTACCATAGAGTTTTTCTTTGTTTATAAGCTAAGGATGCAACAAAAGAGATGAAATCTGGCAAAAAAGTGACATTTTACAGCAAGTTAAGAACACAGTGAGGAAAATCCCTATAATTATACAAAGAATCATCTGAAGGATGTTAAATGCAAATACAATCTACAGATATTCAAATACATAAATAGTCTTTTGAACTGCTAGAATCCAGTATATATGTGGGAAAAAAAAAAATCCCTATAGGTATTTTAGAGGGCTTCCCAGGTGGCTCAGTAGTAAAGAATCCACCTGCCAAGCAGGAGACTCAGGTTCCATCCCTGGGTTGGGAAGATCCCCCTGGAGAAGGAAACAGCAACCCACTCCAGTATTCTTGCCTGGGAAACTGCACATAGGACCTGGCAATCTACAGTACATGGGGTCACAGTGTCAGACAAGACTTAGCAACTAAATATCAGCAGCAGATATTTAAGAAATGCAGTATTTAAAGATCATGATATTAAAAAAAATACAGCTATATATTTTATTTACATTTAAACAAATTTAAACTTCCCTCTACTGAGTTATTTGGCCAATTAAAAAAATGTCACTGCACAGAGAAGTGACTATCACTTCATGTATTTAAAATTATTCAAAGTGTTGCTATACTGTATTTGCCAAGTGAACTGATTGATGGGGTTAGGTTAAAAGTCTTTTCTAGCTTTAAAGTTTTGCAGATAATATAGAAGATTCTACATCAGTTTTTCCTACAATACATACCAGAGATATGATGGGGTATCAGCATAGCTAAGGAATGTCACATATTCTTTGTGATGTTCTACATTGAATAAGAGTGAAGATTTTATAAAAGTTGTGAAATAATTTTATAATTTTCCAATAGCTGCAGTAATAATTCTGTAATCACTTATTATGAAAGTTATGCAACTCAAACTATTTCTTACAAATTAGCATTTCTTAAGAGAGAGAAATTAAAAATCCACATGAATATTACACCCTTACGAGATCACAGAATCCTAGTTTTTTTTGCACTGTTGAATTCAGGCAAAGCTATAAATTAATAGTCTGGATTGATATCATCTCTAGGAAAGAACATTTCAAAATCAAGTCAGAATTTATAACATGCAAGACCTTTCTATGTATGGCCTAAATCCTTTATGATCTTATTTAACATATTTTCTCACATCTCTTTGGACAGCTTGCACATATATTTCCAAATTTTTTTGTTAACATTTCCTTACTTTTTCTATTTTCCTTGCAATTATTTTCCTCCTAGGTCTCTGATTCTTTTCCAGGGCTTCTAGGGTTTATATACTTCATAAATTACATTGGGAATGTTCTTCAGTTGCTAAGCCATGTTTGACTATTTGCACCCCATGGACTACAGAGCCCCAGGCTTCTCTTTCACTATCCTGGCGTTTGCTCAAACTCATGTCCATTGAGTCACTGATGTCATCCAATGATCTCATCCTCTGTCACCCGCTTCTCCTCCTACCCTCAATCTTACCCAGCAGCAGGGTCTTTTCTAATGAGTTGGGTCTTTGCATCAGGTGGCCAAAGTGTCAGAGCTTTAGCATCAGTCCTTCCAATGAATATTCAGGGTTAATTTCCTTTAGGATTGACTGATTTTATCTCCTTGCTGTCAAGGGACTCTCAAGAGTTTTCTCCAGCACCGCAATTTGAAAACATTAGTTCTTCAGCATTCAGTCTTTTTTATGCTCCAACCCTCACATCTGTACATGACTACTGGAAAAACCATCAGTTCAGTTCAGTTCAGTTGCTCAGTCATGTCTGACTCTTTGTGACCCCATGGACTGTAGCACGCCAGGCTTCTCTGTCCCTCACCACCTCCTGGAGGTTTTTCAAACTCATGTCCATCGAGTCAGTGATGCCATCCAACCATCTCATCCTTTGTCATCCCCTTCTTCTCCAGTCTCCAATCTTTCCCAGCAACAGGGCCTTTTCCAGTGAATCAGCTTTTTGCATCAGGTGGCCAAAGTATTGGAGTTTCAGCTTCAGCATCAATCCTTCCAATGAATATTCAGTACTGATTTCCTTTAGGATTGACTGATTTGATCTTGCAGTCCAAGGGACTCTCAAGAGTCTTCTCTAACACCACAGTTCAAAAGCATCAGTTCTGCAGTGCTCAGCTCTCTTTATGGTCCAACTCTCACATCCATACATGACTACTGGGAAAACCATAACTTTGTCTATATAGACCTTTGTTGGCAAAGTGATGTTTCTGCTTTTTAATACACTGTCTAGGTTTGTCATAGGTTTCCTTCCAAGGAGCAAGAGTCTTTTAATTTCATGGCTACATTCACTGTCCACAGTGATTTTGGAGCCCAAGAAGATAAAATCTGTCACTATTTCAACTTTTTCCCTATTTATTTGCCATGAAGTGATGGAACCAGATGCCATCATCTTCATTTTTTGAATGTTGAGTTTTAAACTAGCTTTTTCACTCTCCTCTTTCACTTTCATCAAGAGGTTCTTTAGTTCTTCTTCACTCTCTGCTTAATGATTAACCTACATTAGTTCATGAATAAAACTATATATTATACTTCATCAAATATTTGTACATTGTGCTTTTTGGTCAGCAGAACAAAGTCGACCAAAGTACAGTTTACAACTCACTAGGTAACAACTGCCATCTGCTCAACTATCCACTTCCAACTTGATTTGTGCAGTCTGGGGTGTTGTAAGCATGTTGCTGCACCGTTGATTTTCGGGAACTCAATTTCATTTGCTTGTAATCATTTTTCAAACTGTCAAGGTCATTTTTAATTCTAATCCTGTCTTTCAAGGTGCTCACCCATCCTGATGATGTGATGTACTTGGCAGATTTAATGACTACTCTCTCCAGCTCATAATCAATCACATGTAGAGATGTTAAATGCATCCAGGGCTGCTCTCTCCAGAATATCACCTGTTAAGGGCTTAGGGGTGATGGTTCTACACTGTGTTATTCTTAAATTCTCATGATTACATTATTTTCCATCATAATCCTCGGAGAAAGAAAACTACAAGTCTCTCTAAGTTAAATGAGACCAAAATGATATAGGAATGTGATTACCCTTGGTGGGGGGGTTGGGGGGGGTGCATTTTCCCTCAGAGCACTTTATAAACCATGGTACCCTACTTTGATATTATTTCATGGACAAACAAGGTAATTTGAAGGTGGAACATTTTTGCCTCTGCCATTTTTACTGTTCTTTTGATTTGCAAGACAAGCAGCATGTTGCCCAGTATTTAGGAAAACTGTATTTTGCCCACATGAGAAGAATCGGTTTCAGTCGCAACCTCGTAAATGCTCTATTGTGTACAATGAAATGATAAAAGGAGTCTTTCAAATTGCCAACTCTGTATCAAACAATTCTACATATATGTTTTCATTCAGGAATTTGAGCAAAGGAGATTAAAGTTTTACTTCCTGTTTAGAGCAATTTGCTTTCAAAATTATAGATTGACTCTCCAACCCAGTTGCAAAAGAGTTCTGGATCTGTTTCTTTAGCTGTAAAATGGAAATTTGGACTAGATCAGGTATAGCAGGTGGTTTTTACCTGGAGTACCAATTGATTGGAAGTGGCTGCCCTTAAGTGCTCTGCTGCAAATTGTGAATTGGATTCTGTTTCATGGGAAAGAATGTTTGCAGGAAGCAGTGACCTCTCCCATGAGAGGACAAAAAGAAGGGAATGATACTATGTATGCTATCTATTGTCTCTGAACTAGATGGTTTTTAAAGTTCCTTTTTGCTCTAAAATTGAATGAGAACATATCCAAAAGAAAAAAAAGAAAGAAAGAAAATGTAACTCATATTATTCACATCAAAACGCTTGAGAGAATATTACTTAGTTGGAGTTCTGCTCCACCAGCTGGTTGAAGAAGAATATGTGTTTTCAGTAAGATCAAGCAAAAATTTGTGACCTACTGGTGGCCGGTGGTGTACAGATGTAAGAGCAAACGGTATTAGCTGACCAGAGAGCCTTTCATTTAAGATGAGCCTGTGTGTCTATCCTCCTGGGTTCTTGGCATTCAACTCTAATTTCTTTCATCAGCACTCATTCAAGTACATTTCATCTTTCTGACTTCCCAATTAAAAACACTTTTTTTTATTTGGTGTTTTTAACATTTTTTCAGGCTAAACATCTAAGTAAGGGCACATGTGACCTTTAATGATCCTGCCATTCATTATTCAATTTATACTTAAATGTCACATTCTCTAACAAACCATACAATTAATCTCTTTTAACTTTTTATTTGGCCCTTCAGAGACAAAGTTTATTCTAACTTGTCTTCTTTGAAGGTTAGTAATTCATGTAATTATCTGTACAATGAATGATGCACTCAGTCATAGCTAGTCAGTGTAAAGCTTTGGACTTTATTTTATCAAGTTAAATGAAATATTGCAAACGCTTGGGTTTATGGATTCTCCCTTACATGTGTTAAACAATAAATTGCATTCTATTTTCCATAATAACCTTGCCATGATCTCTTTAACTTTTATCAAGAATGAACTGTTTGAAGTATTTTATGAATTCATGTTCACCGACAAGAAGATTAAGGCAGAATTTAGGGAAAAAAAGTGAGAAAACTTCTGTTGTAAATTTTAAAAAATTTATGTTCCAAAATATTATAAACCAGACATGGAGAAATGAAATGCTCCTGGATCTGAATAGGAAAGGAACTAGAACTGGAAGTGTCCACCAGTATGTGAAAGTTGTTGCAGACGAGGGGACTGAGGTGACAGTGCAGCAGGAAACCCATGGAAGAATCTATTACAATACCTTGAAAAAAAATGCAATTTCATTTTCTTTTATTCTCTACTTCCAAATGGGTGAACAAGGTTCAACAATATGATTAGAAATTATATGGCTCAGAAAGAAACTTGCAACAGAAGTCTCCCAAGTGAGAGCTAAAACCCTACATGTAGAAAGAGTTTAGATAGATTCCAAAAAGATAAAATATGACAATAAAATAGAACATGGTTATTTTACTCTTTATTGTTTTCAAAAAAATCTATACTCTATGGAAGCACTGACAATGCACTGAAATTTTCATTTTGTTCTCAGATTTGTTGTATTTCTGGAAGACTGACTTTTGTTTCCATATAAATACCATACTTTTATTATTCATCTGGCCAAGAATTTATTTCTATTATATATTTTCAAATATTTAATGAAAGATGTCAGAAATGGTTGTGGAATATTATTTTTACTCTCCTCAAGAAAAATTACAGAATTTATAGAGGTTCTAGATATTTTTCCACACACTTCCATTTAAGAAAAAGACTCTGAGCTTTCAGAAAATATCTCTATTCCAGATTATCTTTTTTCCTATTCTTCATGTGTTTTATGGTTAAACCATGACTTTAGCCTATTCTTCAGCTAGAATTTAAAAATTTAGTGCCAGGATTGATAAACTAACTTATTATTCCTTAATAACAGTGCTGCTTATATTTCTCATAGATAGTAGCATAATGCTAACAGTTAAATATATACGCCTTAAAATAAAATCTCATTG
The DNA here is from genome assembly GCF_963930625.1 of Muntiacus reevesi. NCBI lineage: Eukaryota > Metazoa > Chordata > Mammalia > Artiodactyla > Cervidae > Muntiacus > Muntiacus reevesi. The sequence goes on from NC_089251.1 coordinate 236,841,963, forward strand.
AGTTTTTGATTCTTTTTTCATTGACATGGAAACAGATGAATGGTAAATACGTTCATAAATTAGAATTTACATACTTAGCTAGAGAAAGTTGTGTTTTACACTAGGCATTTTCTTTCAAATTTGATTCAGGAAGAAGGCACATATTTTCCCAAGTTGGCCTCCTTCTCTTTTAAGAATTTAATAAATTCATGTTGTTCATAATTGATGAACAAGAAAGATAGTAAGAAGAATAGATGAACAATCTATAAAATCCCCTTTTGGGTTCAAAAATGGATTGGTTCATTGGCCCAAAAATTAAAAAAAATTTTTTTTTTCATTGAGATAATAAGTACTGATTTATAAACCCTGGCTATTCTGCCATACTGTTCCCACTCAATCCTGTGGATTCATGACCTTTTGGGTGTTGAGGTTTCCTAAATCTATTTCGTAAGCCAGACCTCTCTCAGACACCCACCTGCATAACAGACTGCCTCTTCCACACACACTTTGTAAACAATATATCCAAAGCTGGACCATTTGTTTTCTTGTCTAATCTCTACTTCTTACTGTACTTCCTATCCTTACAAAAGGTGCCTTTAGCTGTCCAGTGTCTAAAACAGAAGCAGGGCAGTTATTCTGGAAGCATTCCTCTTCTTTACCTTTGCCTCACCTCAAATCTTAATGAATTTTTAATTTTACTTTCTCTAAATTCTTCATACCATCCTCTCTTTTTTTCAAGCTAATACTTGATATATTGTTGCTTCAGCAAAAAGGAAAATCACAATCAACTTGACCTGTCAAGCAGGAAAGGAGTCCCTCTCCCTAATTTTTGATATTAAGAGCTGGGTTTCAGGATCAGTATAACATAACTGAGTGCTGATGAACAGCTAAAATTATTGTTTTTACCTATCATTCTTCAAAAATAGTAGTACATGGGGGAAAACAACTTCAAATATGTAGTGATTTTTTCACATATTAGTCCTAAAATATCATCAATTTATTATCAATGTTTTTATAAGCTACCATAGAGGTTCCTGATTAATTCTTCTTTTCCTATCAGGAAATAGAAAAGTATCTAATTTTACATAAAACTGAAATGAGAATTGCAAAGAGGAAATGCCTACCACAAGCTTCATTTTCTTGGGAGAAGCTGAAAGTGTGTAAACATGCCAATCTCTCCTCATCCTGTGTGGTTGAGATGAATGAAACTCAACACATTCACATACCTAAATTATTACTAGTTTCTTGGGCTGAGCACAGAAAGAAAGCTAAAGCAGAATTAATTACTGTCACAGACTACAAGATAGGCTAGAGTTCACCTTTATAGAAGCAGATTAATTTTGCTTTTCAATTTAGTCTGCTCTATAGCTATGACAAGATAAATCATTTCAGAGAAGGTTTGTTAAATCTGATTAGGATTCTTGTTTTAGTAGCTATCAAACTTATAATGGTCCAGTGGTCAGCAGTAAACAGATGCCAAGAAAGTAACAACTAGAAATCTTTGGGAAAGGAATATAGAATGTAATTTTATTCTTCAGATCTCTGGGAAAGTGCAGAACCCTCACTCTTTTGAAAGAATTTCCTTGCTGTGATTTCTAGGTGCCTAGAAGGTGACAGATGCAAGCACTAAAATCCTGCTTTCATTTGAATTCCACATCATTTCTCTAATGGATAATATTCTAAATGGAAAAGACATTCTGGTTGTTTCAAGTTTCAGTTTTCAGCTTTGAGCCTTTTCACTTGTAAGCTTGCACCATTCCTCTTACTGACCTGGATAATTTGCTTTCCTCGTTATTAAAAGAGACCCTTAACAAAGTTAGTGAGAAAAATTCCACAGAAATCTAGGGTTCCACTTACAGCTTACACACACCTAGGATTTAGGATAATTACTCAAAATTTACTCCAATTTACCAAAACTTTTTGTATTGCTCTGTTAACATATTAGGTGGGCACAGTAAACGCCTTTTTAGCAAATTACATGCATGGTAGCTTTTCTTTATTTCAGTTGTGCTAAAAAGATTAATATTCTGTTCAGGAAAGATTTTATTAGCAATGGCTGACTACACAGTAGAGGATCCCTTCCTGTATAAATAAATCTTTCTCACTACCTTTAAATTCTATTGTTAAAGATTTTTTTTTCTCTGACTCATGAATTTTTTTTCAGATCTTTTTTGACTCCTCCTAGGTAATAGGCTTGAGTGTATGGCATGGGAGATGTAGTCTGGAACAAAAGGCGTGAAGTGAAAGAAAACTGTAATAATGTACAAATCTTCAGTGAGAAATAGAATTTAGGATTTCAAAAGTAAAAGCCAAGCTTAAAAAAAAATAAGACCAAACTGAGTTAAAAACTGTTGTGTTAATTAAAATCCTCATTGAATTAACTGAGAGCAAATTAAAACTCAATTAATTTTTAAATATTCACTTAATTACAAGGTGGCATTTACTGTTATCATTTTTTAAATTATTTTTTCAGTTCAGTGTTTTAAATTCTAAATTCCATTCAACTCATCCAAGCGATAGATGTACTAGATGATATGAACAGTTAATAAAAGGAATACAAATGGCTTACATGTATGAAAAATGTTCCACCTCACTATTATCATATCAATGTAAATTTGAGCAGATGATCATTTCCTGACCATCATTATAACCAAAATAAATACATAGTGCTAGTCAGGATTGCAGGTTCATACACCTGAGAAGAAATTGTTTTAAAAAAAAAAAGTCTTTCTGAAAAGCAGATAAGATAACCAGGCTGGAAGAAGCACAAGCTGGAATCAAGATTGCCGGAAGAAATATCAATAACCTCAGGTATGCAGATGACAACACCTTTATGGCAGAAAGTGAAGAGGAACTAAAAAGCCTCTTGATGAAAGTGAAAGAGGAGAGTGACACAATTGGCTTAAAGGTCAACATTCAGAAACTAAGATCACAGCATCTGGTCCCACCCATCACTTCATGGCAAATAGATGGGGAAACAGTGAAAACAGTGTCAGACTTTATTTTTGGGGGCTCCAAAATCACTGCAGATGGTGATTGCAGCCATGAAATTAAAAGACACTCACTCCTTGGAATGAAAGTTATGACCAACCTAGATAGCATATTAAAAAGCAGAGACAGTACTTTGCCAACAAAGGTCCATCTAGTCAAGGCTATGGTTTTTCCAGTGGTCATGTATGGATGTGAGAGTTGAACTGTGAAGAAAGCTGAGCACCAAAGAATTGATGCTTTTGAACTGTGGTGTTGGAGAAGACTCTTGAGAGTCCCTTGGACTTCAAGGAGACTCAACCAGTCCATCCTAAAAGAGATCAGTCCTGGGTGTTCATTGGAAGGACTGATGCTGAAGCTGAAACTCCAATACTTTGGCCACCTCATGCGAAGAGTTGACTCATTGAAAAGGACCCGGATGCTGGGAGGGATTGGGGGCAGGAGGAGAAGAGGATGACAGAGGATGAGATGGCTGGATGGCATCACTGACTCCATGGACATGAGTTTGAGTAAACTCCAGGAGTTGGTGAGATGGACAGGGAGGCCTGGCGTGCTGCAATTCATGGGGTCACAAAGAGTCGGACATGACTAAGCAACTGAACTGAACTGAACTGAAGGTTCATATATTTTGATTCAGTAATTCATCTAGATATCTATCTTATTAAAATAATCAGAACCTTAAACAATAGATGTAAGTAAATATATCCATTAAAATATTAATTTTAATTAAAAAACTGATAGCCTGATACTACAAAAATTGCTAGTTTTCAAGAGTACATATTTACTTGGGATAATGTTCAAAAACCAATACAAAAAGTTGATAAAACATGCATATATAATGACCTCAAATTTTAAATACAAACACATATATATTAGAAATAACACTAAAAGTGAATATAACAAACTATAATTATTATAAACAGTAATTATTTGTGGGTGGTGAGATCACAAATTATGTTTCCTTCATGTCTTTATTTGCCTTTAACACATTTACTTTACAATTGGGAAAATAAACATCTTTGAAAATTAATAGAAAAATGGTATACATGATCTTATTTGCAAAGCAGAAATGGAGATGAAGAGAGCAAATATATAGATACCAAGTGGGGAAGAGGAGTGGGAGGAATTGGGAAATTGGGACAACACATATACACTATTGATACTATGTATAAAATAGATAAATAACAAGAGCATATTGTATAGCACAGGGAACTCTACTTACTGTATTGTGGTTACTTGAATGGGAAGGGAGTCTAAAAGGGAGGAGACACATGTATATGTATGGCTGATTCATTTTGCTGTACAGTTGAAACTAGCAACATTGGAAAACAACTATACTCCAATAAAAAATTAATTTAAAAAATGGTTGTATATTATCAGGAAGGAAGCTGACTGCATAGCTGCTAAATTTTGAGAGAAAACAAGTTTGGAATAAGAGAATAAGCCTTGAATTATACCTAGTCTTTAATTTGCATCAAATAGACATCAATGAAAAATAACATAAAGTATGTGATATTATCGTTATTAACAATATTTCAAAGCCCTTAATTATATACTGAAGCCGAATGAAAACTCTAAATACACTGTAGTTTATTCAAATAATTTCCCAAACTTTTAATGGTTAATATTTTATATTCCACATATCTTTGAATAAAAAAATAATGTTTTAAAATAGTAGACTTCACACACACACACACACACACACACACACACAAAAACACTGATCTCCTTCCAGTCTAACACATTCAACCAGCTTGATAATATGAATATAATTACAATGCTCTGAAAATATAGACTCTGCTACCTTACAAGGTTTCTTAATTTATAAAATCTGACTCCTTTACCTGTTTCTAAACCTAACAAATATTCCATACTTATATTTCTTAGGTTCATTCTGCTTTGTTAGATCCCAAATCGAGTTAGTATAGGGGGTTGGCTTGACTTGGCTGTTTACAAAAGGAACCATATTTCAAAGACAGAATGTGACTTCTGTACATTGACCACATCTATACACAGGGAACAAAAAGGAATAGCCCAGCCCATGGGACGCCACTTCTGCACTGAAGAGGTAGAGATTCTGTGTGAAGGGTTGATGGTGTGATTAGCTGTTGAGAAATAAGCAGCTGGCAGGATTTGGTGCTCTCCAGTCCAAAGGAAATTTGTTTTAATGGTGTTAAAGTTTGTACTACAGGCTATAACCAGGGTACTGCTAATGTGGGCTGCAGCTGGGCATACGGTGGCCACAGTTCTGTGCTGAGTAGAATTCAGTTCACTCTCATTTTCTAAGTTAGTGCAATTTCCCACTCATCCCAGTGCACAAGTGGGGGACTTTTTGGAGCCACTGAAATTCTTCTTTTTTATTCAGTATTAAGAGGAAGGTATATTTTGAGATGTCAAATTTTGACCAGTGAATTCCTATTCCTACCCTGACGTTAGTCAAAGAGGCCTGCCTACAGTTCACTGAAAAATTCATGCAATTTCTGATTGCCTTTGACCACACCATTAAATCTACTAGAAATTCCTTATCATTGTACCCTCCCCACATGTGTTGATGCAGCTCTTTCCAAGTAACACATGTTAATCAACCTCTAAAGTTATAACATTTTATTTACCTCACACCACTGACCATTCACTTGGTATTTTCCATGATAGCTTCTGACTTGTAAGTGACTATAAGGTTTTATACTGCTATTCAAATGTTCCCCAGCCAGACAGACTGAACTATTATTTGTTTTCTGAAAGAAGGTGTTCTTATTCTAACTTCTGGACCTTTACAAGTGTGATTCTGCTTGTTCATATCATTATTCTGCTTTGATTCAATTTAATCACGACTCAACTACATGCTAGTGCATACATGCACACACACACACACACACACACACACACACAGAGTTATGCACAGAGTCTTCAAATTTCAGCTAGGACACTTTTTCCAAGAAGACACTTCCTTTTTCCCACCTGGGAGTTGGTTGGGTACTCTTCCTACATGAAAACAAGTATCCTTTACACACCCTATTGTGGTTACTTGCAATTGTGAACTTCATTATCTTAAGTAAAGCCCCAGAAAACATGAATAAATGAATGACTAAATGAATGGACTCCTCAAACAGTATTTAACTTTTCTTGCATGTAGGTCTTCCATATTGAACATTGAAGTTATAGAGACTAAGTAATGCATCCTTTATTTATTTATTTATTTTTGAGTCTTCTCTCAGCACTTTACAAATAACAGATTCTCAAAACTTACAGAATTTTTTTGAGAACTAGATTGGATTTTTCTGTATGTTGTTGACCTCATATGAAGTCACAGAACTCTTCTCTAGAAGTGTCCTTAGAGATCACTTAGTCCAACCTTTTCATTGATATTTCTTTTGGATTTCGCTGTGAGGGTATTTTAGGTATTTTGGCCCAGAGGCAAGATGAGTTAGTTAAGGCAGAAAGTGCTGGGATTGCATAAATGAAGTTAAGGCAAACTTTTTATTGCTTTTTCCTCCTTTTGAGGGGAGATTAGGCAGAAAGGAAGGAAAGGGAGGGGAGAATTGAGGAGTGAAATAGCCACAACTGAAAGAGATGTGAATCTAAGGATGAGTCTAGAAGGATCAAGGGTTCAAATGAGTGGAGGTTGAGAGAAAGGTGATATAGTATCTTTCATAAGACAACGGGGGCTTCCCTGGGCTGGGGACAAATCAGATAGAAAGTTAGACTTTGGAAGAGTCTGAATGCAAACCTAATTCAGTCTAGTTCAGGCTCACAGCAGACCATCCCCAGGAGCATGGAGATTCTACACTCTCCTTACGAGAATGGACAGGTGAGGCGAGGAGCACGGTGGAGGGACTGGGGAAAAGAGGGGGAGGGTTGGGGATGATTACACTGATTGTGTGTCTTTTTCTCTCACCAGAATTTTATAGAAGAAAGATAGGTTAAACTGAACATCACAATGAACTTGGAAAGGAAAACAGGAACATATCGTCCGAAAGTTGGAAACAGAGTCAAGAGAGTGCAACATAGCCTTCTAATGTCATGGGGCTTCCCTGGGGGCTCAAATGGTAAAGAGTCTGACTGCAATGCAAGAAAGCCAGTTTCGATCCTTGGTTCGGGAAGATCCCCTGGAGAAGGAATTGACAAGCCACTCCAGTGTCTTTGCCAGGAGAATTCCATGGACAAAGGGGCCTGAAAAGCTACAATTCATGGGGTCACAAAAAGTCTAATATCATAGAGGAGCATTGTTCTTAACTACTGGAAAAGTACACGGTAACAATATAACTTGAGAGGTTAGAGTGCCCAGGCAAGGAAGACTTAACTGACTGCCTAGGAGGACATGTATGTTTTTATTGTATGTATCACATGTCCTTTAGGGACAGCTAAATGAGTTCTTTTTCCCACTTAGATCTGTCTATCCACATTGTTTTCTAGAAGCACTACCTCTGTGGAGTTCTGTTCTCCCAAAGCCTAGGATGCTGGGAGATCAGATCAAATCACTAAAATGCTATGGCTAAATTGCCCTCGAACCAAAAATAAAAGTAGAGAATTGTTTTTATATGTGCATTTCTGGAAACAACAGACTCCTAATTTTATTAACTTACATGTGACCCACAATTTATTAAAATATCTTTCAATTTCCTAGTCCCAGTTTGCTGATAATATCATGCAAACAAAGACCAGTGATTTGGCAATTTTTATTTTCATTTGTCTTGTCACTGATAGGGTATTGATATAATGATTGGGCGAATATTCTGAAAATTATTGATGTGCTTTCTCTTTTGCTTTTCTGAGTTTGAGACCTCCGCTGTGCTTGCCACAAGGTAAGGAGTGAGAAATGTGGTAAGAATTAGGATTTGCCGGGGCTCCCCCGGTGGTGAAGTGGTAATGAATCCATCTGCTAATGCAGGAGACATGGGTTTGATTCTTGGTCTGGGAAGATCCTACATGCTGTTAAGACAACAAGTTCACGTGCCACAACTATTGAGCCTGTGCTCTAGACCCTGGAAGTCACAAATACTGAGCCCATGTGTCATAGCTACTGAATACTGTACATTCTAAAGCCTGTGTTCCACAACAAGAGAAGAAGTTGCCAGTGTCTCACGGGCATGTCTCATTGTCTCACTGGCAAGTTGTCAATGTCTCAATGTCTCATTGTTGTCTCCACAACATTGAGAAGCTGGTGCACTGCAACTAGAGAGTAGCCCCCAGTTCGCCACAGCCAGAGAAGAGCCCACACAACAGTGAAGACCCAGCACAGCCAAAAATAAATAAACTTTTAAAAAAGAATTAGGATTTGTCATAGAAGGTATTAAAAGACATGCAAAAAATAAGACTGTTATGTGAGACAACAGATTTGATCTGAAATTCAGGTTCACTAAAAGCATAAATGGCCAAAATGGGAAGGTGTGTCAGACAACTGAAACATACGAGGACTTCAGATCCTACTCCTTGTAGGGATCATGAAAAGAAACCATACTAGTTTTTATCAGTGAAGAGTACAGAATAAGAAAGTAAAATTAATGACCCTGGGGTTTTAACTTTTCAAGTCATCTTCAGTCCCATTTGGCATGGATGCAAATTTGAGAACAAAGGAGCCTAACACAAGGTCACTGTGATGGCACTGGAGAGACAAGATCTTGAGCTACACAGACCTGACTCATTATCTAAGAGTTCCAGCAGGGTAATCTGTAATCCAGCAAACAAGAGACCTACAAGTACAGCAAATAATTTAATTACTGAATGTAACAGCAAATTTGGAAAATGAAACAGTGACCACAGGACTGGAAAAGGTCAGTTTTCATTCCAATCCCAAAGAAAGGCAATGCCAAAGAATTCTCATACTACCACACATATATTTAAAATGCTTAGAGAAAAATAGGGTGAAACATGGGACAGAACAATGTCTTTTTCAAAGACAGTAATAAATTTAAAAAGAAGTTGTATGATAAATACATATTAGGGATATAATGTACAACAAGGTTAATATAATTGATGCTGCTCTATATTGTGTATGAAAGTTGTTAAGAGAGTAAATTCTAAGAGTTCTCATCATAAGGAAATTTTTTTTCATTTTCTTTTATTTTGTATCTGAATGACATGATGGATGTTTACTAAATTTATTGTGGTACTCATTTCATGATGCATGTAAGTCAAATTAATATGCTGAACATCTTAAACTTATACAGTGTTTTATGTAAATTATCTCATGACAACTAGAAGAAAAATAACAGAGAAGTAAAGAATATTTATAAGTTAAAATTTTAAATTCAATTGAAGGTTTAAATAACAGATTTACCAGATACCAGCTAAAGGGATAGCTAATAAATAAATCAATATTATGTTTTAAAAGAAGTATTCAGAATTTATCACAGAGGCACAAGATGAAAAATATGACAGAGTGCTTAAGAGATCTGAAAGAGTGAATGAGAATCTAATTGGACTTCTGATAAAAAGTTCTATATAATGAAAAAAGGTAAAAGAGAAAAAAACATGTTTTGTAGAATTAAAATACATGGATCTTCAGATTGAGGGAAGCTACTAAATCTTAATCAAGTAAATAAAGCGGAATACATAGTTAGATATAAAATGTCATGGTGAAAACACAGAACACTGAATAGATTATTTCAAAAGCAGCCTGAAAGAAAGGCAGGTTTTTCTCCAAAGGACTATAATTAGAGTGACTGTAAACATCTCAACAGCATCATTAAGAATCAGGAGACATTGGACCAGTTCTATGTACTAAGAGAAAATGCTGTCATGTAGAATTTTACTCAAGGGAAAAATATGCTTAAGTCAAAACAGCACTAATAATTTGCAATTGAATTTTCATTTTTTCAGTGAATGAAAAAAATGCTAAAGCACTAAAACTTCTCAGTTACTAAGAATAAAATTATTTCAGAGAAAAGACATGAAGCTCAAAAGGTATACAGGGGGAAAACGGTTAAAATTTAAGGTGATCCAAACAATCACTGATAGTATAAAACAATAACAACTATCGATTTTAATGGTAAAAAAATTGAGATGGAAAAATATGCTAGATAAAAATGCCATGGAAGAAGGGAGAGAATTATTGTAGATAAGTACAAATAGTAAACATTTGAAAGTTCATCACGGAAACAACAGAAATATAGCATTTAAATTCTATGACAGAGAGAAAAAGAAGTAGGAACTGAATAATCTCTACACCAAAAGAAAGCTTTCAAAAAAAGCATGAAAAAAAAAAAAGTGGAATATACAGAGTGCAGGGGAACAGAAAGTCTTCCATGTTCCTAGTGTGAATCTAAATCGGCACAATTCTGAAGCACAACTGGCAATATTTTAAAGATTAAGTATTAATCACTTCATGGAAACACCATTCTACCCCAAGGTATGTAGACTAGAATAATATCTCTTAAGCTATCTATGATTTAAAACAACTTTTACAATGTGTAATCCACTGCAGAACAATGATTGTGCAAAATGCAAAATCCTATGATTGTTGCAGCAATGTCAAATTGCTGTAAAAGTTTTCACTTGCTTACTCTCAGCGCTTGTACTACCTCATCAGAGGTAATTCACTGATACTGGTCCACACTATATTTTGAGGAGCATTGCTGTATACAGTCTTAAACACATCCGTAGGGAGAAATTTATCACAGTAATCAATGTAGCACTGCCTGAAACAAAACAATATAGCTAAGTGTTCCCCAAGCAAAGAATGGATAAATTGCAGAATATTCATACATCTAATGATATTTAGTGATGTGAATGAATGATCTAGAAGTAAATGTATCAGAGTAGATAAATATTAAAAAGCACACAATGCTGAGTATAAAAAAGCAATTTGAAGAAGAATTCATCCCATATGATAGTGTTTTGTAATATAAAATGATGCCATGGTTTCTTGAGGAATATATTATTTGTAGGGAGGTATAAAGACATGCATAGGACTGATAAGCACCAAATTCAGGATAGTTACTACTTCTGGATGGTGGGAAAGAAAGAAAACACTACTGAAGAGTGTTCATAAATTCTGTTTGTATTTATACTTTAGTTGAGCAGAACTTTCAAGTGTATTCATTATACCTCTCACATTTTTATAGGTTTGAAGCATTTCATAATTTAAAAAGGAAGAAGATACATTGATAATGTTTCTTAAATTGAGAGTAAAAATTATCACCATGTGGCTTAAATGTCAGAAATCATTCAGATGCGCCATTCTTTAACATATTTGAAGAGTTTTGTTTTCAGTTTGCATGCTAAGTCACTCCAGTTGTGTCTGGCTCTTTGCAACCCTATGGACCGTAGCCCGCCAGGCTACCCTGTCCATGGAATTTTACAGGCAAGAATATTGCAGTGGGCTGCCATTTCCTACTCCAGGGATCTTCCCAACCCAGGGATTTTCACTTTAAAAAGAAACTCAAATTGTGTTCGGGTAATATCTCAAGCTAGTATAAGGGTAACAGTTATAACTTCTGGGCACTTATACTCTGTGTTGAGTGCTACCTTTACACAGAGCAAGTGTTTCTAGGTACTAGTGTATAAGCAGACTAGAGGCCATCAGATGAGGTTTTTATAGGAAGATTCTGATACAAAGCAAAGTGCTATGCCTTCCACACTGGGATTTAAGCTTAACTAATATACGCTTTTCATTTTCTTATTCAGCACTTATAAACATTGCCTATAAACATGTTAATTGTAAATAAATAGGCAATTGTTTTACTCTGTTGACTGTTTATATAAAAGGCATTAAAAATATATCACTCAAGGGACTCAGTTAACAACTAAACACTGGTTAAGATTTGCCTCATTGGTCAGGATGACTTGTGAATTCTTTGTTCAATTCTCCAGAGACTTTAAAATATGTAGGAAGATTCTCAAATGTTAGGTGATGAGGCAAAGTCACAATCTTATCCTTAAGAATCATAGTATCTCTGTACACACAGGAAGTATTGTGTATCAACTGTTACTCTTAATTATATTTACTTATATTTATGCAGCACTCAATCCAGAGCACTTGAGTCATTTTATTTATTGATAAGGTAATAAAACAACGAGGTTATTAAACTCTCCCATTGCTATCCAGTATTCTTGTTCTTTTTAAAAGATATTGTGATCAGCAAAAAGTCCTAACGCTGACCAAATGTTTATGAATGTAATTATAATTATAAAGGGACATGCAAAACTGTACAAATGATCCACACTTTAAATAAACTGGCAAAAAAGTAAAACTTTTTTCCTAGAGTGCTTGTAAGTTAATTTTCAAGTAATTAACAAAATGATTTCCTATTTCACACTAAATTAGAAGTTACCGAATTAGAGATAGGAAATTGCTGAGATGAGTTTTTAATACTATGGTTTTCTAAACTGCCTTCAAATCCAAAGTATTCCTAGAGTAGAAATCAGGTATACTTCAAAAAATTAAAAGCCAATGATTTCACTTGTATACTGGCTATGACAGGCATGGATTATCACTTTGAATTTTTCCACATTAGTCTGATTTGCATTTTTAAGTTTGGTTTATACCTCAATGGAACAAGAGAGTGAAATTTAACTCCATCTAACTTATGTATATTAAATAAACCTTGTGTTCTTTACATGCTAACCTATGCATGCATGTTCGGTTGTGTCCTATCTTTGCAACCCCATAGACTACAGCAAGCCAGGCTCCTCTGTTCATGGAATTTTCCAGGCAGGAATACTGGAGTGGGTTGCCATTTCCTACCCCAGGGAATCTTCCAAACCCAGGGATCAAACACACATCTCTTGTGTCTCCAGAATTGGCAGGCAGATTATTTACCACTGAGCCCAAAGCCTTTGACTGTGTGGATCACAACAAATGCGGAAAAAACTTCAAGAGACTGGAATACCAGACCACCTGTCCTGCCTCCTGAGAAATCTGTATGCAGGTAAAGAAGCAACAGTTACAACTGGACATGGAACAACTGATTGGTTCCAAATTGGAAAAGGAGTATGTCAAGGCTGTATATTGTCACTCTCCCTGCCTATTTAACTTATATGCAGAGTACATCATGCGAAATGCCAGGCTGAATGAAGCACAAACTGGAATCAAGATCGCTGGGAGAAATATCAATAACCTCAGATATGCTGATGACACCACCCTTATGGCAGAAAGTGAGGAACTAAAGAGCCTCCTGATGAAAGTGAAAGAGGAGAGTGAAAAAGTTGGCTTAAAACTCAATATTCAGAAAACTAAAATCACGGCATCCAGTCCCATCACTTCACGGCAAATAGATGGGGAAATAATGGAAACAGTGATAGACTTTATTTTGGGGGGCTCCAAAACCACTGCATATGGTGATTGCAGCCATTAAATTAAAAGACGCTTGCTCTTTGGAAGAAAAGCTATGACCAACCTAGACAGCATATTAAAAAGCAGAGACATTAATTTGCCAACAAAAGTCTGTCTAGTCAAAGCTATGGTTTATCCAATAGTTATGTATGGATGTGAGAGTTGGACTATAAAGAAAGCTGAGAGCTGAAGAATTGATGCTTTTGAATTGTGGTGTTGGAGAAGACTCTTGAGAGTCCCTTGGTCTGCAAGGAGATCCAACCAGTCAATCCTAAGCGAAAGCAGTCCTGAATATTGATAGGAAGGACTGATGCTGAGGCTGAAACACCAATACTCTGGCTACCTGCTGCAAAGAACTGACTCATCTGAAAAGACCCTGATGCAGCCTGGCATGCTGCGGTTCATGGGGTCGCAAAGAGTCGGACACGACTGAGCGACTGAAATGAACTGAACTGAACTGAGCCCCTTGTGTCACTGACGCGTTTTATAATTTCAGTCAAATACCATGTGTGCCTCCCTGGGCCTTGGATTCATCATCTGTAAAATGAACAGATCAGATTATTTGATTATCCATTCCCTCTCAGTCTTCCTACACCAACAGTTGTGCGGGCCTCTTTGTCCTGACAGAGGATTTGTCATTGGCTGCAGCTTCACCCACTTTACATCAGGTTGATCTGTGTGGCAGAATGAAAAAAAGAAAGAAAAAGCAAGCAGTAAAGAAATGCAAATTCTATAAAAATCTATAAAGATGACCCTTGTCCTTAGGGTTTCTCTTGAACACAAGGAAAACATAAAATGGTAGAAAATACTTGTACAATTTATATTACAAAGAAAATGTAGTTCTACTGAAAAGAGTATTCTATTTTTTCCCCCAAAATGCCTCTTGCTTTTCAGCTTAAAAGAACATATAGTCATTCTAGGATTTTCATTCTAAAGGGGAAAATTCAATTATTCCATCTATACCAGCAGCATGGACTTTCAGTTTCTGTATGGCTGCGTTCTTTTTAGTTTTGTAAGTGTGTTTCTCAGGTTTATATTAAGTGAGAGTCCTAAAAAGGTCAAGTTAAAGGTCGGGTAACACTGGGATGGATAACCAGGAGAATAAAAGAAGCCGAGAGAGAAGCAGAGACCCATGTCTTGGCTTTAAGAAGTTAGACAAACTGAAGCCACAAGTCTCCAACAGAGACTTCTCTGGGGGAGATCATAGAGGAATGAAGGGCAAGGCAGAAAAACACAAAACAAAGTCATAAATATAAAGCTGAGCTGAGCGAGGATTTCAGAGCATTAACTCTGTTCTCAAATCAAATGTACAAACTGTGTTTGGATAACACTTGCCTCATGACCAATACGAGTGTAAAATTTCTAATGGATTAAGTGTGTTATTCATGTACAACACAATAATGGCCTTTCGAAATTCGATGTGAATTAGTTCTAAATGCAGTAACTGTTAAAATTCAGTTTATCAGTTCAGTTCAGTCAGCCATGTCCAATAATTTGCAACCCCATGAACTGCAGCACACCAGGCTTCCCTGTCCATCACCAACTCCCAGAGTTTACTCAAACTCATGTCCATCCTGTCAGCGATCCTGTCCAACTATCTCATGCTATGTCATCCCCTTCTCCTCCCACCTTCAATCTTTCCCAGCATCAAGATCTTTTCAAAAGATTCTTTGCATCAGGTGGCCTAAGTATTGGAGTTTCAGCTCCAACATCAGTCTTTCCTGTGAATATTCAGGACTGATGGATCTCCTTGCAGTCCAAGGAACTCTCAAGTCTTCTCCAACACCACAGTTCAAAAGCATCAATTCTTTGGTGCTCAGCTTTCTTTATAGTCCACCACTCACATCCATACATCCATACATTACTTTATAAATAAGGCAAAAACCTTTTGCATTCTTTAAAGGGATATGCAACTTAGAATTTTTTTCTAATTTTCTTTTTTCTCCTTAAAGCTCTTATACATGCACGCCAATGTTCATTGCAGCAATATTTACAATATCCAGAACAAGGAAGTGACCTAGATGTCCACTGACAGATAAATAGATAAGAAACTGCAGTACATATATCCAGTGAAATATTCAGTTCAGCCGTTCAGTCTTGTCCGACTCTTTGCGACCCGATAAACCGCAGCACGCCAGACCTCCCTGTCCATCGCCAACTCCTGGAGTTTACCCAAACTCATGTCTATTGAATCAGTGATGCCATCCAACCATCTCATCCTCTGTTATCCCCTTCTCCTCCTGCCCTCAATCTTTCCCAGCATCAGGGTCTTTTCAAATGAGTTAGCTCTTTGCATCAGCTGGCCAAAGTATTGCAGTTTCAGTTTCAACATCAGTCCTTCCAATGAACACCCAGGACTGATCTCCTTGCAGTCCAAAGAACTCTCAAGAGTCTTCTCCAACACCACAATTCATAAGCATCAATTTTTCTGTGTTCAGCTTTTTTTATAGTCCAACTCTCACATCCATACATGACTACTGGAAAAATCATAGCCTTAACTAGATGGACCTTTGTTGGCAAAGTAATGTCTCTGCTTTTTAATATGCTGTCTAGGTTGGTCATAACTTTCCTTCCAAGGAGTAAGCATCTTTTAACTTCATGGCTGCAGTCACCATCTGCAGTGATTTTGGAGCCCCCAAAAGTCAAGTCTGATGCTGTTTCCACTGTTTCCCCAGCTATTTCCCATGAAGTTATGGGACTGGATGCCATGATCTTAGTTTTCTGAGCGTTGAGCTTTAAGCCAAATTTTTCACTCTGCTCTTTCACTTTCATCAAGAGGCTCTTTGGTTCTTCTTCACTTTCTGCCATAAGGGTGGTGTCATCTGCATATCTGAGGTTATTGAATATTAGCCATAAAAAAGGAACAAATTTGAGTCAGCTGAACTGAGATGGATGACTCTGTAGTTTGTAATACAGAGTGAAGTATACCAGAAAGATAAAAACAAATATCATATATTAATACATATACATGAAATCTAGAAAAATGATACTGATGAACCTATTTGCATGGCAGGAATAGAGATATAGACATAGAGAACAGTCATGTGGACTCATCAGGGGAAGGAGAGAGTGGGACAAATTAAGGGAGTAAGTTTGACATATATACACTATCATATGTAAAACAACATTGACATATAATACTACTATATATAAAATATAAGTTAGATAGCGAGTGAGAAGCTGCTATATAATGGAGAGGCCAGCCTTATACTCTGTGATGATCTAGAGAGATGGATGAGGAGGTGGAGTGGGATATATTAATATATATACTTATGACTGATTCATGCTGTTGTATGGCAGAAACAAATAAAACATTGCAAAGCAATTATCCTCCAATTTAAAATAATTAAATCATAGAAATACATAAAATTTTAGCCTTCTTAATACTGATAATCATAAGTCTGAAAATTTATGGAGCATTTTAGTGCTTATCTATGTTTATTTTTACAATAAAAATGAAAGAATATATGTTAATATTCCCAGTTAAATCTCCTTTCAGTAAAGCAATATTAATCTATCCTCCTAAACTATCCTGGACCGGAGGCGGCGAGGCCCTGGAGCGGCGGCTGCGAGGCGCTGGAGCGGTCGTGAGGTGATAGCCCCACAGCCAACGTCAGGAGCTGCAGCTAGGCTTTGCTGGAGCAGCTGTGAAGAGATAGCCCATGGCCAAGGTCAGAGAACCCCCAGAAAGACGGTAGGTGTTGGAGCCGCGGCTGTGTGGAGCTGGAGCAGCTGTGAGAAGATACCCCACAGCCAAGGGCAAAGGAGAAGCCCCAGCAAGACGGTAGGAGGGGCGAATTCGCATTTAGAATCAAACCCCATTCCCGCAAGAGACGCTCAGAGGGCTCAAACAAACCTTGCATGCACCAGGACCCAGGAATCACACAGAGACGGAGACAGAAACGTGCTGGAGCATCTCCTGCGGAGGAACGGGTCAGCAGTGGACGGCCGCAGGGACAGGGGCTCTGGGAGCAGCAGACTTGGGCATGGCATAAGCCCTCTTGGTGGAGGTCGCCATTAACCCCACTACAGGGCTGCCAGAACTTACACAGGACTGGGAAATAGGCTCTTGAAGGGCAGAGGCAGAACCTTGTGTGCGCCAGGACCCAGGAGAAAGGAGCAGTGACCCCACAAGAGACTGATCCAGACTTGCCCCAGGAATGTCCAGGAGTCTCCAGCGGAGGCGTGGGTCAGCGGTGGCCTGCTGCAGGGTTGGGGGCAGTGAGTATAGCAGCACATGCATGGGACCTTTTGAAGGAGATTGCCATTATCTTCATTATCTCCGCCATAGTTTGGCCCCAGGTAAATAGCAGGCAGGGAACACAGCTCCACCCATCAACAGAAAATTGAATTAAAGATTTACTGAGCATGGCCCTGCCCCTTAGAACAGGACCCAGTTTCCCCCTCAGTCAGTCTTTCCCATCAGGAAGCTTCCATAAGCCTCTTATCCTTCTCCATCAGAGGGCAAACAGACTGAAACCACAATCACAGAAAACTAACCAATCTGATCACATGGACCACAGCCTTGCCTAGCTCAATGAAACTATAAGCCATGCTGGGTAGGACCACCCAAGACAGACAGGTCATGGTGGAGAGTTCTGACAAAATGTGGTCCACTGAAGAAGGGAATGGCAATTCACTTGAGTATTCTTGCCTTGAGAACCCCAGGAACAGTATGAAAAGGCAAAAAGATAGGACACTGAAAGATGAACTCCCCAGGTCAATAGATGCCCAATATGCTACTGGAGATCAGTGGAGAAAAAACTCCGGAAAGAATGAAGGGATGGAGCCAAAGCAAAAACCACACCCAGTTGTGGATGCGACTGGTGATAGAAACAAAGTCCTTGCTGAATAGGAACCTGGAATGTTAGGTCCATGAATCAAGACAAATTGGAAGTGGTCAAACAGGAGATGGCAAGAGTGAACATCAACATTTTAGGAATCAGCGAACTAAACTGGACTGGGATGGGTGAATTTAACTCAGATGGCCATTATATCTACTACTGCAGGCAAGAATCCCTTAGAAGAAATGGAGTAGCTATCATAGTCAACAAGAGAGTATGAAATGCAGTCCTTGGATGCAATCTCAAAAACGAAAGAATGATCTCTGTTCATTTCCAACGAAAACCATTCAATATCACAGTAATCCAAGTCAATCCCTTGACCAGTAGTGCTGAAGAAGCTCAACTTGAAGGGTTCTATGAAGACCTATAAGACCTTCTAGAACTAACACCAAAAGAGATGTCCATTTCATTATAGGGGACTGGAATGCAAAAGTAGGAAGTCAAGAAATACCTGGAGTAACAGGCAAATTTGGCCTTGGAGTACAGAATGAAGCAGGGCAAAGGCTAACAGAGTTTTGCCGAGAGAACACACTGGTCATAGAAAACATCCTCTTCCAACAACACAAGAGGAGATGCTACACATGGACATCATCAGATGGTCAGTAATGAAATCAGATTGATTATATTCTTTGCAGCCAAAGATGGAGAAGCTCTATACAGTCAGCAAAAACAAGACCAGGAGCAGATTGTGGCTCAGATCATGAACTCGTTATTGCCAAATTCAGCTTTAAATTGAAGAAAATAGGGAATATCACTTAGGTATGACCTAAATCAAATCCCTTATGATTATAAAGTGGAAGTGAGAAAAAGATTCAAGGGATCAGATCTAATAGGGTGCCTGATGAACTATGGATGGAGGTCCATGACATTGTACAGGAGGCAGGGATAAAGACCATCTGCAAAAAAAGAAATGCAAAAAAAGCAAAATAGCTGTCTGAGGAGGCCTTACAAAGAGCTGTGAAAAGAAGAGAAGCAAAAAGCAAAGAAGAAAAGGAAAGATATACGCATTTGAATGAAGGTTCCAAAGAATAGCAAGGAGAGATAAGAAAGCCTTCCTCAGTGATCAGTGCAAAGAAATAGAGGGAAAAAATAGAATGGGACAGACTAGAGATCTCTTCAAGAAAATTAGAGATATCAAGGCAACATTTATGCAAAGATTGGCACAGTAACGGACAGAAATGGTGTGGACCTAACATAAGAGGAAGATACTAAGAAGAGGTGTCAAGATGCACAGAAGAATTATACAAAAAAAATCTTCAAGACCTAGATAATCATGATGGTGTTATCACTCACCTAGAGCCAGACATCCTGGAATGTGAATTCAAGTGGGCCTTAGGAAGCATCACTACAAGCAAAGCTAGTGGATGTGATGGAATTCGAGTTGAGCTACTTCAAATCATAAAAAAATGATGCTGTGAAAGTGCTGCACTCAATATGCCAGCAAATTTGGAAAACACAGCAGTGGCCACAGGATTGGAAAAAGATCAGTTTTCATTCTAATCCTCAAGAAAGGCAATGCCAAAGAATGCTCAAACTACTGCACAATTGCACTCATCTCCCACACTAGCAGAGTAAAGATGAACATTCTCCAAGCCAAGTTTCAACAGTATGTGAAACATGAACTTCCAGATGTTCAAGCTGCTTTTAGTAAGAGGCAGAGGGACCAGAGATCAAATTGCCAGCATCCACTGGATCATTGAAAAAGCAAGAGAGTTACCGAAAAACATCTACTTCTGCTTTATTGACTATGCCAAAGCCTTTGACTCTGTGGATCACCACAAACTGTGGAAAATTCTTAAAGAGATGGGAATACCAGACCACCTGACCTGCCTCCTGAGAAATCTGTATGTATATATGCATACAGAAAACTGTATGCAGTTAGAACTGTACATGGAACAGCAGACTGGTTCCAAATAGGGAAAGGAGTACGTCAAGGGTGTATATAGTCACCCTGCTTATTTAACTTGTATGCAGAGTACATCATGAGAAACGCTGGACTGGATGAAGCACAAGCTGGAATCAAGATTTCTGGGAGAAATATCATTAAACTCAGATATGCAGATAACACCATTCTTATGGAAGACAGTGAAGAAGAACTAAAGAGCCTTTTGATGAAATTGAAAGAGGAAAGTGGAAAAGTTGGCTTAAAACTTAACATTCAGAAAACTAAGATCTTGCCATCTGGTCCCACCACTTTATGGCAAGTAGATGGGGAAACAGTGGAAACAGCGAGAGACTTTATTTTCTTGGGCCCCAAAATCACTGCAGATGGTGACTGCATCCATGAAGTTAAAAGATGCTTACTTCTTGGAAGAAAAGTTGTAACCAACCTAAACAGCATATTAAAAAGCAGAGACATTTCTTTGCCAACAAAGGTCCGTTTAGTCAAAGCTATGGTTTTTCCAGTAGTCATGTATGGATGTGAGAGATGGACTATAAAGAAAGCTGAGCACTAAAGAATTGATGCTTTTGTACTGTGGTTTTACAGAAGACTCTTGAGAGTCCCCTGGACATCAAGGAGTTCCAAGCAGACAATCCTAAAGGAAATCAGTCCTGGGTGTTCATTGGAAGGACTGATGAAGTTGAAACTCCAATACTTTGGCCACATGATGAGAAGAATTGACTTGTTTGAAAAGATCCTGATGCTGGGAAAGATTGTAGGTAGGAGGAGAAGGGGATGACAGAGGATGAGATGGTTGGAAGGTATCACTGACTCAATGGACATGAGTTTGAGTAAGCTCTGGGAGTTGGTGATGGATTGGGAGGCCTGGCATGCTGCAGTCCATGGGGTTGAAAAGAGTCTGACATGACTGACAGACTGAATTGAACTGAACTGATGAAGCAGGATAATGAAAGAAAAAAGATTGATTATATTTTTATAAGTAAATGCTGCCTAATAATAGTAAAATAATCAAAAGGTCATCTAATCATAGATCATGGCAGCCACAAGAACTTTTTCTCTTTCTCCCATTATTTAGTCTCGGGCTACTTTCTTTTGTAGATGAGAAATATCGAGTTTCTCTTGCAGGTGGTAGAGCTAAGAAAGATAAAACCAGAGTATAGTCTTAATCCTTGATGAGATGCAGGATTGAGGGGCCCCAAATATGGCAACTTGGCATACTGGATCTGAAAAGCTGAAGAAATTTGGGAAGTGGCATGTACAGTGAGGACATTCTGACTAATCTCTGAAGCGGGTCATAAGAGCTTCATGTGAGGGGTGCCTTCCCTACCTTCAGAGGAAAGAAGCATCCTTATCTCTGAAGACAAATTGATGCAGAGGGGAGTCTGAATGATAAGCCTTGCTAAGTTCCTGCCCTGCATGCATGTTTAGTCACTCAATCATGTTGGACTCTTTTCGACCTCATGGACTGCGGCCCACCAGGGTCTTCTGTCCATGGGATTTTTCAGTCAAGAATACCCAGGTGGATTACTATTTCCTGCTCCAGGGGATCTTCCCAACCCAGGGATTGAATCTGCACCTCTTTTATCTCCTGCATTGGCAGGCAGATTCTTTACCTGCTGAGTCATTGGGGAAGCTCAAGTTCTCTCCAGTTTCCTACAAAGTGTTCTCTGGCCTATCACATCTTTTGACTGTTCATCAAAAATGTAGCATAAAAACACATTGATTTAACCATTTCTCCTAGTCTTCATTTCCTTATGAAGGCTCATGCAAAACTTCTATTAAATACGTTTGTGTGTGTTGCTCCATTTAATCTGTCTTTGATTGTCTAATTGCCAGACCCAATCAGAGGCAAAGAGTCAAGGAAAACTTTTTCCTCCCCTACATCCCTAATACTGACTTTTTATCATGTAGACACTATAACATTATTTAATTGGACAGTTATTATAAAATCTGCACCTTAAAGAATATTTTAGAGGACACACACACAGGTACACACATACAGCATTTTAGCTTAAATGTATACAAAGAAATCATAAGCTAGGAAATTCAGTGCTAACTTAGAAATAAAACTATCCAATTTTCTTTTGGGAAGACAAAGTAATCTTATTTTTCAAACTCCAATATTATAAACTGCCACATTTGTTTTAGTTTCTTTTTTTCTCCTTTATTTTTTATTAGTTGGAGGCTAATTACTTTACAAAATTGTAGTGGTTTTTGCCATTCATTGACATGAATCAGCCATGGATTTACATGAGTTCCCCATCCTGAACCCCCCTCCCACCACCCTCCCCATCCCATCCCTCTGCGTCATCCCAGTGCACCAGCCCCGAGCACTTGTCTTATGCGTTCAACTTGAGCTGGTGATCTGTTTCACACTTGATAATATATATGTTTTAATGCTATTCTCTAGATCATCCCACCCTTGCCTTCTCCCATAGAGTCCAAAAGTCTGTTCTATACATCTGTGTCTCTTTTTCTGTCTTGTATATAGGGTTATTGTTACCATCTTTCTAAATTCCATATATATGCGTTAGTATATTGTATTGGTGTTTATCTTTCTGGTTTACTTCACTCTGCATAATGGGCTCCAGTTTCATCCATCTCATTAGAACTGATTCAAATGAATTCTTTTTAATGGCTGAGTAATATTCCATTGGGTATATATGTACCATAGCTTTCTTATCCATTCATCTGCTGATGGGCATCTAGGTTGCTTCCTTGTCCTGGCTATTATAAACAGTGCTGCGATGAACACTGGGGCGCACGTGTCTCTTTTAGATCTGGTTTCCTCCGTGTGTATGCCCAGGAGTGGGATTGCTGGGTCATAAGGCAGTTCTATTTCCAGTTTTTTAAGAAATCTCCACACTGTTCTCCATAGTGGCTGTACTAGTTTGCATTCCCACCAACAGTGTAAGAGGGTTCCCTTTTCCCCGCACCCTCTCCAGCATTTATTGCTTGTAGACTTTGGATAGCAGCCATTCTGACTGGCATGTTATGGTACCTCATTGTGGTTTTGATTTGCATTTCTCTGATAATGAGTGATGTTGCACATCTTTTCGTGTGTTTGTTAGCCATCTGTATGTCTTCTTTGTAGAAATGTCTGTTTAGATCTTTGGCCCATTTTTTTATTGGGTCATTTATTTTTCTGGAATTGAGCTGTAGGAGTTCCTTGCATATTTTTAAGGTTAATCCTTTGTCTGTTGCTTTGTTTGCAATTATTTTCTCCCATTCTGAAGGCTGTCTTTTCACCTTGCTTATAGTTTCCTTTGTTGTGCAAAAGCTTTTAAGTTTCATTAGGTCCCATTTGTTTATTTTTGCTTTTATTTCCAGTATTCTGGGAGGTGGGTCATAGAGGATCTTGCTGTTATTTATGCCAGAGAGTGTTTTGCCTATGTTCTCCTCTAAGAGTTTTATAGTTTCTGGTCTTACATTTAGATCTTTAATCCATTTTGAGTTTATTTTTGTGTATGGTGTTAGAAAGTGTTCTAGTTTCACTCTTTTACAAGTGGTTGACCAGTTTTCCCAGCCACATTTGTTTTAAACATTCTTTTGTATTTCATTACTTGTGATCTGTGAATACATGTCAATTTATGGTTGTAGAAGTTAATGGGTTGATGAATCAATAGAATATTCTCTCAAACTGATTTAGCTTATTAAGTGTCTCTGATTCTCTTTCACATGTACTATAGAAGGCATGGAAAACTGCCTAACACAGCAAAGTGATTTTAAGTTACATTACTATATAAACTAATTAAGTGAGAGTGCAAGAGTGGATTAGCTACTTAGGAGACATTAGACTAGGCAGTGCTGCAATAGTTCATTAACATATTCAGATCCAGGCACTGTTAAGGATACAGAGACTAAAGGAAAACCTTCCTGTCCTTTAGGATACTATCATCTTGGTCAGCTTTTGTTGAGCATTCAGCTCATCTCTCTGTCCATCAATTCATTTATTTATTCATTCAATTACTCTTCATCAGTTATTACATGTCAAGAGCTGTGCTCTTCAGTTACTAAGCATGAAAGTACAAATTTACTAGTTAAAAAAATTATCCACCGTAATAAACATGACACACTCTACTTTATGAAGATCAATCTCAAACAAATAGCAAAGCTTGAGAAGATAGTGCTAAGAGAATGAGGACAAATAAGAAAATATCAAATCTCATTAACTAGCTATATCCTATGTGCAGTCAGGACAAAAGACCAAGGGTGATCCTGAAAAGTTCTTTAAGGAAAATTAATTAAGTCATTTATAATTCTCCCTAAAATGGAAAGACAATCAGAGCTAGCCTTTTGGTCCAGGATACTTGATTCTTTTCAAAAAACAAATCCCTTTCCCTAATCTCCCTCTAGAAAACGCTACAAAATCAATGCCAGATGACAGTTGATCTATTAATGTTTCCCTTGGTGACAACTCAAACTGAAAACAAACTAGAAGGCAATTATGTCCTTCCACCAAAGGGATTCTTTTAATAGATAAGCCAATGTATATCCCTATCATTGATGAAATAATTCTTTTAGCGCAAGAATTTGCTGACAACTAAAGACTTTGTTGACAATTGCAAATTAATCTCCAAATCCTAAAAGATGCTTCAAAGAAATTAAGCCCATCTTTTCGCAGAGCTGGTTCCAAATCAAATAACTTTACAGTCTAATTCATTACTATTTGTTATTCAACTTTATACTTCACTTTAAAAAAGATATAAGGAGTTTGCATAAATATCTAAATTTAAGTATAATACTCCTGAACCTTTTAGTTTTTGGAATTTCAGCAAAACTTGTTCTATGGAAACAAATAAATTACAATGGAGTGCTGGGTCCAAAATCCTGGGAGATGTATGGTCAGTCCTCAGATTCACTGTTTTGTAGTTAGTTGATCCTACATTGAATCATTACATATTCCTTAGAAGGATGGATAGATAGATAGATAGAAAGATAGGGATTTCTAGGTAGAGATATATAGACAGAGACATTGAACTCCAAGTGGATACTATCTGTAAAGATGCTTGACTCCAACATCTCTACAGCCACTTCTAGAACTTTAAATGCTAACTTGGTCCAGAAATTTAAAGTTTTGTGTTAAATCACATATGTACTAATGGTTTCAAAACTGTATTTCCTGTTTATTTACACTCTTACTTGTTGATAATCATACAATGTTATAATTTCCTCTTTAGACCCCAGAAAATGATATTTTAGATAGTGAGCTCCTTATTTTCTCTTTAAATATTTTCCCAATATTTCAACCCTCTTATATTTACCAAGTTCCCTTGAGTCACAACTAATATGTAATTTTGAGAGTTTTTGCCCATCATAATTTATTTTAAATCATTTTAAAATTATGTAAGTCACCCCTTTATGAGGCCTTATGGATCCTCCTCATTATTTGTGTCTTAATCACTAAATCACAGTCAGCTTATGTATAAGCAAATGGAAAAACCTCTCAGTTTTTCCTGTCTCCCTTTGTTCCCGGCATCAAGAAATCACAAAATAATCTTCCTGTCACAGACACTCTGTCACATAATTTATTTGCTCAGTAACATGCAGGATACCTCTAATACCTAGCATTAGTATGATGCATTATTCAAAATGGATATTATTCTGGAACAAAAGGCAAGAATTGGGAATGTTCCAGTCAACTAGTGATATACGGTCATTTCAAAAAGAAATGATCCAAATTCTCTTTATATATTACATATATAACACATGATATATATGTATAAAATATGTGAGATATGTCACAGATTTCAAATAAATTCCGCAAGTACACATTCTATATCTACGTGTGCTGGGGGGGATTAAATATTAATTGCTGGTTAAATTTCACCAGATCTGAAATTTTATGTAAAACCTTGCTTTACAGAAGAGGTTGTTCAATATACAAAGTATGCTCTTTTCACAAAATTAAAGTAGCTTATTTAGTTC
The DNA here is from genome assembly GCF_963930625.1 of Muntiacus reevesi. NCBI lineage: Eukaryota > Metazoa > Chordata > Mammalia > Artiodactyla > Cervidae > Muntiacus > Muntiacus reevesi. Next base: position 236,867,878 of record NC_089251.1, read on the forward strand.
TATATATATCAGTAATTGGTTTGCATTATTCTCTGCATCATTATTAGTTACATGCATAGCACAAATATTTCTTTTATGAGAAATGCTATCAAAATACCAAAAGGTATAATTGCCATTCAAGGGTAGTTTCCTCTTGCCACTTCTCATGTGAGCCTTTTTAAAGAATATTCAGTCTAATTTTTCTTGATATATAGTTTGCTATTCTATTTCTGCAAAATGAGAACACTCTGTACTATTCATTCTCCTGCTACTTTTAGAAACTGCAGAAAGGCTTAAATTAAACACCTAAAGAAATTAACCGCCATTCTTATGCACAGTTATCAAATATACAGCACTCCTGCGTTGGCTGCTCATAGGAGTTGTTCCAAGCTGTGAGAGCGGTCAACCCTGAATTCGTATAAAGCATCATGAGAAGCAGAATGGGAAGTGGGTCAGTACCATGTCATCACGTACTGATATCCAGGCTGCATTTGTGGCAGCGAATGCGGTTCAAGAAAGAGGGTACTGACTTAGCAGGCACACAGGCGTGCAGTGACCACCCACTTACAATGGGAAGGACAGACAGAACGTTTCTTTGGCTTTAACATAACTATATTGGTTATTGTGCTGTACTCTGCTAAGGCACTTCAATCCTTTCTGACTCTGTGAGCCTATGGGTTGTAGCCTGCCAGTCTCCTCTGTCCATGAGATTCTCCAGGCAAGAATACTGGAGTGGGTTGCTTCAGGGGATCTTCCCGATCCAAGGGTTAAACCCACGTCTCTCAGGTCTCTTGTATTGGCAGGTGGATTCTTTACTACTAGCGTCACTTACTGCAAATCAATAACAAGTGTTATCAAACCAATCTATCAAGGTTGGCAGATGTCAAATGAAGTTAAATTAGTTTACTCTTAACACAGACGGTTAGAGGTAAATACCTATGTGCCAAAGGAAGCTTTAGTGCCTCCCTTGGTTTCAATCTTATACTTTATTGGAGATGGGGTAAAGGATGGAATTGATCTTTCAGTTTTATTCTAGGTCTAAAATTTTGTTTTTCAATGCTTAGACTTCTGGAATGCAATAGTAAATTCTTCAATTTGTATTTATGTATGTGCCCCTAAAGCCCTGTTTGTAACTGGTCATAAAATCTGATCGTAGATGTCCTAAGAATAAAAAGCTCTGATGCCCCCAAAAGCAAAAACTATCAGGGGATGTAATTAGGAAACAAATATAGACGGCTGGCATGGAATTTGTCCTTTGAGTCTTGGCTTTGTGTCTCATATATTTTGTCTCACAGAGTTTTGGTTGTTGATGATGATCCATAGATTTCTATTCTGTAAAACAAAGGAGCATTGGGAGAGTATTGCACATTTTTATTCTATGATATTCATCATTAGTGAAAAGCATTATTAGTCTAAAGATGGAAAAGGACAAGCAAACTTCTACTTCAGAGAAATTCCTGCATTATTTATGGCCAAGATAGGTGGGCTACATAATAGAGTTACTAATAGATAGAGGTTTGGGGCTCAAAACTTCCTCACATTGTAAATTGTAAGGTAATTTATAAAACATCATGGGTTATCTATCTTTGTATTCTGTATTTGATAAGTGGTGATTTGTACTAGGGAATGGTGATTTTCCATAATTTAACCCGTAGATGGTTTTTCCAGTAGTCATGTATGGATGTGAGAGTTGGACTATAAAGAAACCTGAACACTGAAGAATTGGCACTTTTGAACTGTGGTGTTGGAGAAGACTCTCAAGAGTCCCTGGACAGCAAGGAGATCCAACCAATCCATCCTAAAGGAAATCAGTCCTGAATATTCTTCGGAATGACTGATGCTGAAGCTGAAATTCTAATACTTTGGACACCTGATGCAAAGAACTGACTCATTGGAAAAGACCCTGAGGCTGGGAAAAATTGAAGGTGGGAGGAGAAGGGGATGACAGGGGATGAGATGGCTAAATGACATCACTGACTCAATGGACATGAGTTTGGGTAAACTCAGGGAGCTGGTGATGGAGAGGGAGGCCTGGCATGCTGCAGTCCACGGGGTTGCAAAGAGTTGGACACGACTGAGAGACTAAACTGAACTGAACCTGGAGAAGTTGAAGGGTCTTCCCATGTCTCTAGTTTCTATTAAAAGAAAGCATCGTCAATCACTTACAGCTTGCTATTAAAACATTAGACTATTCTAAAATGCTTGTATGTCACTAAACTGTTTACTTAGAGATATTGTATATCATAGCCGTGTTGTCTCTTATTGCCAATTTTATCTCTAAAATCATTGACTATTAGCCATTTCAAATAATTTAATGATGTAACTTAAATGTAAAATATATGTGATACATATTCTTACTAAAGGATCTGATATGTTGAAAAAAATAAACTGGTTTGATCACATAACTGTTTTTTTTTTAATATGTGGTCTATTAATACTAGAGATACACACTGAAAAACATGACTTAATTAGAATTTCTCTTTCCATGGTTTAGTATGGAAATTAATTCTGTGGACTGAAGAGCTAGACTATTTGGGTTCAAAACCCAACTCTGTGACCCTGTCATATCACCTTGAGAAAATAACATAAACTCCTTGTACTTCAGTTTCTTATAGAATGGAGATAATACTACTACTATTGGGACTCTAATTTTCTTGGAAGAAAAGCTATGACAAACCTAGACAGCATATTAAAAAGCAGAGACATCACATTGCCGACAAAAGTCTGTATAGTCAAGGCTATGGTTTTTCCAGTAGTCATGAATGGATATGAGAGTTGGACCATAAAGAAGGCTGAGCACTGAAGAACTGATCTTTCTGAACTGTGGTGCTGGAGAAGACTCTTGAGAGTCTCTTGGACTGCAAGGAGATCAAATCAATTAATCCTAAAAGAAATCAACCCTACATATTCATTGGAAGGACTGAGGGTGAAGCTGAAGCGCCAATACTCTGGTATAAACAGCCAACTGATACAAAGAGTCAACACATTGGAAAAGACCCTAATGCTGGGAAAGATTGAGGGCAAGAAGAGAAGGGGGCGATAGAGATTGAGATGGTTGGATGGCATCATCAACTCAATGGACATGAGTGCTGCAGTCCATGGGGTCACAAAGAGCCGAATGGGACTGTGGTAAACATTAAATGAGCTAAGATTTACACAATTTTTAAAATAATTAATGTACCTAGATTATGCTGTTTAATGTGTTAGCTAATATCATTATCTTTTGACCCAATAATTTGAGGAGTTTTTGAAAGGCAGAATATACAGATTACTAGAAAGGGCTATAGGATCAGAGAAATGAAAACCTGAGTCTTTAATCCTTTAAATCTGTTTCTCCATTTGAAAAATGGGAAGTGATAATGCTTATAACTGAATAGTGTAAAACTAAATCTGATTTCATTCAATGGAAGTGTTATCAACACTAAGGAAAATGGCAACTCACTCCAGCATTCTTGCCTGGGAAATCCCATGGACAGAAGAGCCTGGCAGGCTGCAGAACATGGAGTTGCAGAGTCAGACACGACTGAGAATCTGAGCACACAAAAAGCTAATTACAGAAATCCATAGTTATTTTAATAATATTGTGATTAATAAGCTTGTGATTTTATGGACTGCTATTATGCAGATTTCCCCAGTATAAGGAATTTTAATTATTTTTTGTAATTCCCTGTATGATAACCTTGCCATCTCCTTTATTTCTAAAACTTCTCTTTTCATCTTCTCTAATTCCATTGTCAGTTGCATAATGATTCATTTCATTGTACCAAAAAGCAAGGTTCAGATAGTATTAAGCAGCATGATCGTTAAGTGTTTAACTCCCTGGGTTCCATGCCTGGCTCTGTTACTAGTCTAATGCCTTGGGCAGTTTACTTAAACCTTGGGGCCTTTGTTTTCTCACCTATAAAAGAAGGGGAAAAAGAGGCCCTGCCTCTTAGCAGTGTTATGAAGATTAAATGAGTAAACGCAATGAGTAGAACACTTAGAACTTTACCTGACCTGTGGTAAGTATTCAACAAATGTTGCCTAAGTCTTCTCATTTTATGAAGTAGGAACTAGATGGTGGCTCAGATAGTAAAGAGCTGAGAGGTCTCTCTGCAACCCAGGAGAGCCAGGTTCGATCCCCAGGTTGGGAGGATCTCCTGGGGAATGGCTATCCACTTCAGTATTCTTTCTTGGAGGACCCCTTGGACAGGGGAGCCTGGCCAGCTACAGTCCATGGGGTTGCAAAGAGTCGGACATGACTGAACGACTAACAGAAGGGAGTACGGGGGCCAGTGGGAGATGAATTTTATTAATAGAGACAAAGTTGCTTTAGGCAGAATCAAGGTCCAGGCAGCAAGACCCCTTTTGAAGAAAAAGATGTTCTATAGTTATTACATGATTAAAAAATACAATTGCATAACCAAAAAAAAAAAAATAAATTGTGAAAGAATCTTCACAACTTGATCCCATCCAAAGGGGTTTGGGGGAAAGAAAGGCTTCTTAAAAGTCTTGCTGTGTTAATCTTAATATACACCTTAAATTTAGAAAAAAAAATTCTTTTTAATCAAGTAAAATTCATTTGAATGTGATTCTGCCACAGACCTGGGACTCTAAGGCAGTCTAGTTATATTCTGTTAAAATTTTTGGTATAGTGGAATGCTAATGATACGGAGAGATTTTATTTCTATTAACATGTGATGGCTTAGCTCAATTTTCAATAAAAATACACTGTCCATATGGTATGCAGTTTCAGTTACATTTCCAAATACAAGATTTTAATTGTGGGGAAAATGACAGCAAAAATGTAAGCAAACACAAGCCATTTGTTAAGATAATAAATATTTAGAGACGAGTACCCACCGAAAGCTTTGACATATTTGTATTAAGGCCTTATATAAACACTTGGGACTTAAGTTTTATACTCTTTAAAATACATTCCCAATGTCTCATAAAGTAACTATAATACTAATATTATTCATAAGATATATTAGAAAAATTGGAGATGCTGCTATTTGGCAGAAAAGATGAGTAGTTAATCAGAGAACTGGAATTTTGAATATCAAGAAGTAGACTGATACATTCTCTGTGATTAAAAATTCAAACTTTCTTCTATCTACAAAAATAAGTGATGAAATCTTGTCACTTGTGACAACACAGATGCACCTAGAGGGTATTATGCTGATTGAAATAAGTTGGACAAAGAAGGACAAGTGCTTTATGATTTCACTTATATGTGGACTCTATAAAACAAAACAAAGGAACAAACACAACAAAACAGAAAAAGTCATATATACAGAGAACAAATAGGTGGTTGCCAGATAAGAGGGGGTCTGGAGAGGAGAGAAATAGGTTGGGGAGATTAAGAGGAATAAGCTTCCAGTTACAAAAGAACTAGTGATAGATGTGAAATGTACAGTGTAGGGAACACAGCCAACAATTATGTAATATCTTTGTATGGTGGGCAGATGGTAACTAGACTTATTATGATGATTGTGTTGAAACGTATAGAAATATCAAATCACTACATTGTGCACCAGGAACTAACATAGTGTTGTAGGTCAGTTATACTTCAAAAATAAACATAAAAAAGGCTATCAGATTTGTGGTTATCAGAGGTAGGGTGTGAGAGGAGAAGGAATTGAAGGAAGGTGGTCAAAGGTAAGACTTCCAGTTATAAGATGAATAAGAACTATGGATGTATTGTACCACATGATGGTACATAATTAACACTGCATGCTGCATGCTAAGTCAGTCCAGTCATATCTGACTCTCTGCTACCTCAGGATTATAACACGCCAGGGTCATAATCATGAGGGAGAATCCATGGGATTCTCCAGGCAAGAATAGTGGAGTGGTAGCCATGCCCTCCTCCTCCAGGGGATCTTCCTGACCCAGGGATCGAACCCACATCTCTTAAGTCTCCTGCATTGGTAACCAGATTATTTACCACTAGCACCACAATTAGCACTCCTGTACATTGTATATTAAACTTGTTAAGAGAGTAAATCCTAAAAGTCCTCACTGCAAGAAAAATGTCTTTTATTCTGTATCTATATGAGATGATGGATGCTCACTAAACTTACTATGGTAATCATTTCATGAAGTATGTAAGTCAAATCAATATTCTGTACCAAAAAAAGTGACTGGCATATGTGAAGAGGGTAATCTAAATACAGTTTGAGGAGTAATGGATCCTGTGACATAACAAATTCAGTCATAATACCTGAACTGAGATTAATATACTGATTTTTCTGAATTGTAGGCTAGATGGCAACCCACTCCAGTATTCTTGCCTGGAGAATTCCACAGACAGAGGAGCCTGACAGGTTACAGTCCATGGGTCACAAGAGTCAAAAACAACTTAGCCCCTAAACCACCACTAGCACCATTACTGGGCTTCCTTGGTGGCTCAGTGGTAAAGAATCTTCCTGCAATGGAGAAGACTCAGATTCGATCCCTGGTTCTGGAAGATCCCCTGGAGTAGGGCATGGCAACCCACTCCAGTATTCTTGCCAATACACCAGTATTGGTTGCCATGGCAACTCACTCCAGTTGCTAGTATTCAACCCACTTCCAGTGTTCTTATCCACTCCAGAATTACATGGATAGAGGGGCCTGGTGGGCTACAGTCCATGCGGCTGCAGAGTCAGACATGACTCAGGCGACTAAAGGGCAGCACCATCATTAGGATTAGAGGCTTCCCTGGTGGCTCAGTAAAGAATCTGCCTGCAATGTGGGAGACCTGGGTTCGATTCCTGGGTTGAGAAGATCCCCTGGGGAAGGGAATGGCTACCCACTCCAGTACTTTGAACTGCAGAATCCCATGGACAGAGGAGCCTGGCAGGCTACAGTCCCTGAGGTCACAAAGAGTCAGACACGACTGAGCAACTAACACACATACACATTATTGCATAGACAAATTCAATCTAAACTGATTATAGATCAACATTAAAGATTTATGTAACTATGCAATGTTTAAAAATGAGAATTAAGAGCTTAATTCTCAGTAAAACCAACTGTAGACATAAAGGCAATTAGTTGAAAAGTCAATTTCCAATAGAGTAAATAAAGTGGAAGTAAACTTGTAGAAATCCAATGTTGTGCTGCTTTATTTCTCCAAAACCTTAAAAGTGTGCTGTTTTTCACTCCATGCTCTAACAATAAGAGAATTTTTTTAAATATATTGCCTTAGAGTCCCTACACTGTGGCAACGTAAAGATCATGCTCATAGAAGAAGTGAAGTGAAGTTGCTCAGTCGTGTCTGACTCTTTGCGATCCAATGGAATGTAGCCTACCAGGCTCCTCTGTCCATGGAATTTTCTAGGCAACAGTAATGGAGTGGGTTGCCATTTCCTTCTCTCTCTTTTTTTTTGGCTTAAATAAGAAGTTTATTAAATTGTTCAAGAAGTCTGGACTAGTATGTCAGCTTCCCCAGATCCCCAGTACTCTAGTCATTCCACCTGTCTTTCTGCTCTGCCACCCTCAGGTACATGGCTCCATCCTCAATGATGCAAGCCTGAGATGGCTGCCAGCAGTTTTGCAATCCCATCCAGGTTCCAGGCAGTACCATTTCCTTCTTCAGGGGATCTTCCTGACCCAGGGATCGAACCCAGGTCTCCCGCATTGCAGGCAAATGCTTTACCATCTGAGCCACCAGGAAAGCCCCATGCTCATAGAAGTCACTAGAAAATATTTGTTCAATTAGTGAGTGAATTCCTTCATAGTCCTTAGACTTCTCAACCATATGCATTCTTTTACATCTCTGAGGAAATTAAAGTCTATTGTCTCATGCCATCCAGAAGCATTTAGCTTGGGGATTTGATTTCTCCTCAATCTGAGACTTTTGAGAGTGCACTGTGATTGACACTTACTCAGGGCTCTTAGATTCAGGCAACTGCCATTATTGCAAAGGTCCACTGTTGGCAGTTGATTTCCCCATCTGTCTGCAATGTAACTGGTGTCACAAAGAGGGTGAGATGGTGAAAAAAATACTAACTTTGCCATACTTGAATATACGAAAAATATAAAATCCATGTACACTGAAGCTAAACTAACACACATTTCCTTGAATGAATGGTATTCTTAAATATGCAGTGAAGCAAAAAATTTGAGATAACTGAACATTTTAATTTGTTTATGAGTAATAAGTACTTATTGGAGAAGGAAATGGCAACGCACTCCAGTATTCTTACCTGGAAAATACCATGGACAGAGAAGTTTGATGAATTACAGTCTTTGGAGTCGAAAGAGTCAGACACAACTTAGCAACTGAGCATGCACACAATAAGTACTTGGACAATTTGGACAATACAGTAGACAACAGTCTATAGAGATGGTTTAAATTCATGACTAAATATTTTTTAATGAAGTAAAAACTGAAAGATATGAGACTATCAGTGATATCCATATCTCATCATGTGCATAATGAAATTTTAATGTCTGACATGAAGCTACTAAAGAACTTGTGGTAGTTTAGTGATTGGCCTGAGCTGTGGAGTAATCTGACCATGACATCTGTCACTTTATTGACTGCCAGGGTAGATTTGGCTAATTGAATGATTGACATAGGCAATATTTAAATTTTTCTAGTGAGTAAAATCCTTGAGAGCAGAAATCATATCTTTTGTTTTTTTCCTCTTTAGTTTCAGAATGTGGTAGTGACTTGTACATATGGATATTTGGAAATTGCCAGTCAACAGAATGACTGATTAATTGACTATGTGATTTAAGGAAGTCACATATGTATACTGTCTTTGCAGTTTCTATGAAAAATATCAAATTGCATAAAAATTTTAAAATGACAAGTTATAGAGTTGTTAAAAAGCAAGACACATTTGTGTACGCACATATTCCTCTGTGATTCCAAATTTTCGATGATAGCTAGCTAGCTAGATAATCTTTTAATGAGTGTATGACATTACGAGGAAAACACATTTATTTTCTTTCTTGTGGTACTAGCGAAAGTAAACTTCCCTCCCTTTTTGAAACATACCCTACCTACCAGTATCATATGGAACAAAGAAACTAGGTTACTGATGCCATACAAGAGCAGGTTTTTCATCCTTCCCTTGCTCCAGGCAGAGATGCAATATTAACCAGAAACAGGGAAAGGGTTTTCAGGCCAAAAAATTTTTATGATTCTTTAGTTTCTGGTGCTTTATCCATTCTTTCCGCACACCATCCTCCTTCTGTGTGGGGTGGGGAACATTCATTCTCTTTCCTCACAGGAATCTTTCTTCCCAGAGAGACTCCTCACAGCCGTTTGTAGGTGTTTCTGAACATGGGAACCAGTACACGCTGCAGATGTTACTATGTTACTAGTTCTGTGTATTTACATTAATTTTTGTTTCTATACATTGGGGAACTTGCATTTTTTCATGTGTCTCTGGGTATCTATCAAATCATAGGATAATTGTACATGACAGAGTAGTTAAGATATGGCATGCTCTTTTCAGAAGCTGGTCTAACAAAGTGAAAACAATGAAATAAAAATATGGCTTCATAAAATTTTGGAGAAAAATCTCATAGAATGTTTCTTATGAATGGATATGTATAATACCTAACTCATAAGTGTGAAGTTCAAATAAACTTATATTACTTTAAAATTTTAATTTATAATATTTTGTCTAAATATTAAATACAGAAAAATGTGAAAAGGAAAAAAAGGCTTATTTTTAAGTTAGAGAATAACATGATTACTGCAGCTTCATATAAGCTGGTAAAGATAGCTAAAATACCCCCAAAGTATCTGAAACATTGGGAAAAAAAGGAACCATAAGAAAAAACACTAGATGACAGTGAATTACAGAAAGAATAAAACTGAGAATGAATTTGAAGTCAGGAAGAGTGAAAAAAATAACAGAATATTAAAATAAGTGTAAGTAGTTTGAAAAGAGAAACATAGATTTAATCACTGCAAGCAATTCTGTTTCAGAATGTCATAAATTGATTAAAATAATTAAAACAATAAAGTTCTCCTTTAATTTTATTTTTCTTTTTTTCTCTGCAAAAACACTGAACAGAGTTTTTCTCTCTGTTTTACATGATCCTGCTCCAATTTTCAGGCCTCTATCTCAACAAAAATTGTAATGTGCCTTTCTCCTACTGAATGGTACCAAGGGTGGGGAGTAATTTGAGAAGGGGGGGAAACTTCCTAACCCTGATGAAGATTACCACCTGGAAAAAAAAATCATGCTTGTGGTTAAATATTAGAAACATACCTATTAATAAATATTAAGGACAATACTATTATCTAACATCATTCTGAGATCCTCTTCAGGCTTCCCAGGTGACTCAGAGGTAAAGAATCCACCTGCCAATCCAGGAGACCGGGTTTGATCCTCCAGTTGGGAAGATCCCCTGGAGGAGGAAATGGCAACTCGCTCCAGCATTCTTGCTTGGGAAATCCCATGGACCGAGGAGCCTGGGGTTGGCAGTCATGGAGTCACAAAGAGCTGGATATGACTGAGAGACAGCATGCATGCATAGGTTCACTTCGTTTAAAGAAAAACAAATGTTCTGAGAGAATAGCATTGAAACAAGTATACTATCAAGGGTGAAACCGATCACCAGCCCAGGTTGGATGCATGAGACAAGTGCTCAGGGCTGGTGCACTGGGAAGACCCAGAGGGATGGGATGGAGAGGGAGGTGGGAGGGGGGATCGGGATGGGAAACACATGTAAATCCATGGCTGATTCATGTCAATGTATGGCAAAAACCACTACAATATTGTAAAGTAATTAGCCTCCAACTAATAAAAATAAATGAAAAAAAAAATTAAAAAATAAAGAAAAACAAAGATAAGAAAAAGAAGGTATAAATATTGGGAAGGAAAATGCAAGTTTTAATACATGAAGATGATAAGATTATCTAGCAGTAATAAAACAGATTCTCTATCAAGCAGAAATATCCAATCAGAAAATTTAGCGGGAAAAGTATATCATTTGTAATAGCAACAACAATAACCAAGAAAAATAAAATATTTGAGAATAAGAAAAAGAGTGCATTATGACTATGTGAAGAAAATAACAAGTTTATTGAGTATGTGATGCTAAAAATAACTCAATTACTAGAGAAATATATCAAAGATTTTAGGATTTAAAATCTTAATTTTTTGGAATGTCAATTTTTCTTAAATGATTCTATAAATTTAAAGCAATCCAATCAAACCCTCAAAATTACAAAACCTGATAACTTATTTCAAAATTCATATAAAGATCCAAAAATAGAAACTTTCAATAAAGCACAACGTCCTAAAACAGATCAAAACACATGGGCATAGTAATTAAAATAAGGAAGACGAAGACGTCTGAGGCATAGATAAATAGATCAGTGGGAAAAAATAAGAGTCCAGAAAAAATTACCTATGAAAACATTTTAACAGCTTGAATAAATGGCATTTAAAGTTTTGGAAAGGATAGCCTATTCAATAAATAGTGTTGTGACAGTCAGATAATCATTTAAAATGAATAAAAGTAGATCATCTACCATGCCCTATGCTAACAAATATTGTATGCATATGAATTTTAAGTCACATTACTAGGTAAAAATACAGTAGAATATTTTTATAATCACGCTGAGGAAGCTGAAAAGAAGGCAAAGTCTCTAAATAAAATGGGAAATCCAGAGACATGAAGAAAAAATCTGATAGATTTGAGTAAATAAAAATAAAAACGTTCTCTTACAAAAGACAGTAAAAATAAAAGTGAAAGCAAGTAATCATCTTGGAAAAATGAAATGCTCATATGAGATAAAGAGTAATATTAGTATTCAAAATCTATAAAGTCACATATTAAGCATATTAACCTTTTGTTATTTTTTAAGTCACTATTTATTGACTATTTTAACAATGTGTTATGTAATTCATTGATATTTTTCAGGTACATGTATTTATTCTTAACTTTTTATTTTACATTGACACATAATTGATTTACAATGTTATGTTAGCTTCAGGTGTATAGCAAAGTGATTCAGTTATACATATGCATATATCTATTCTCTTTCAGATTCTTTTTCCATATAGGCCATTACAGCATATTGAGTAGAGTTTCCTGCTTTATATAGTAGGTCTTTCTTAGTTATCCATTTTATAAATAGTAGTTGTTGTTGTTTAGTTGCTAAGTCGTTTCCAGCTCTTTGTGACCCTGTGAACTGTATGTAGCCTGCCAGGCTCCTCTGTCCACAGGATTTCCCAGGCAAGAATAGTGAGTGTGCTGTCATTTCCTTCTACAGGAGATCTTCCTGATCCGGGGACTAGAACCAAGTCTTCTGCAGTGGCAGGAGGATTCTTCACCACTGAGCCACCTGGGAAGCTCATATATAGTAGTGTATATATCTCAATCCCAATGTATCCCTTTCCCCTTACCCTCTAAGTAACCATGCATTTGTTTTCTACATCTGAATCTCTATTTCTGCCTTGTAGACAATTTCATTTGTACCCTCTTTTTAGATTCCACATATAAATCATATTATATGTAATCTTTTTGATGATGGACATTCTGACCAGTGTGAGGTGATACCTCATTGCAGTTCTGTTTTGCATTTCTCTGATAATTAGTGATGTTGAACATCTTTTTGTGTGCTTTTGGCACACATTTATATGAGTTCTTTTGAGAAATGTCTGTATAGATCTACCCAGTTTTTTGACTGGGTTTTTGTTTTGACACAGAGCTGCATTTGCTGTTTGTATATTCTGGTGATTAATCCTTTGTCAGTCACTTCATTTGCAAATATTTTCCCCTATTCTGTTGATTGTCTTTTCATTTTGTTGATAGTTTCTTTGGCTGTGCATAAGTTTTTAAGTTTAATGAAAAAGGAGAGGTTACAACAGACACCACAGACATATAAAGGATCATAAGAGACTACCACAAACAAGGATATGCCAATAAGATGGACAACCTAGAAGAAAAGGACAAATTCTTAGAAAGGTACAACCCTCTCAGATTGAACTAGGATGAAATAAAAATATAAATAGACCAATCACAAGTCCTGAAACTCAGTGATTAAAAAACTTTCAACAAAGAAAAGTCCAGGGCCAGAAAAGTTACAGGTGAATTTTATCAAACATTTAGAGGACAGTTAACACTTATCCTTCTGAAACTCTTTCAAAAATTTCAGAGGACGGAACACTCCACAGCTCGTTCTATGAGGCCACCCTCACCCTGCTAACAAAACTAGACAAGGATACCACAAAAAAATAAAAGTATAGGCCAATATCACTGATGAACATAGACACACAAAATATTCAATAAAATAGGAGCAAACTGAATCCCACTATTCACTGAAGTTTTCTATGATTGTGGTTTTCATTCTGTCTGCCCTCTGACAGATGAGAATAAGAGGTTTATGGAAGCTTCCTGATGGGAGAGACTGACTGTGGGGAAAACTGGGTCTTGTTCTGAAGGGTGGGGCCATGCTCAGTAAATGTTTAATCCAATCTTCTGCTGGAGGGCAGTGTTCCCTACCAGTTGTTTGACCTGAGACCAAACTATGGTGGAGGTAATGAAAATAATGGTGACCTCCTTCAAAAGGTCCTGTGCACGCACTTCCCCACTCAGTGCCCCTGACTGCAACAGGCCACTGCCTACCAATGCCTCCTCCAGAGACTTCTGGACACTCACAGTCAAGTCTGGGCCAGTCTCTTGTGGGGTCACTGCTCCTTTTTCCTGGGTCCTGGTGTGCATGAGGCTTTGTATATGGCCTCCAAGAGTCAGTTTTCCCAGTGCTGTGTAAGTTCTGGTGGTTCTATGGTACAGTTAACAGCTTAAATGGAAGGAAGTATGGAAAACCACTGGACCATTCAGGTACGACCTAAATCAAATCCCTTATGATTATACAGTTTAGTTCAGTCACTCAGTCGTGTCTGACTCTTTGCAACCCCATGGACTGTAGCACAACAGGCTTCCCTGTCCATCACCAACCCTTGGGTTGTTCAAATCCATGCCCATTGGAGTCAGTGATGCCATCCAACCATCTCATCCTCTGTCATTCCCTTCTTCTCCTGCTTCAGTCTTTCCCAGCACCAGGGTCTTTTCCAATGAGTCAGCTCTTTGCATCAGGTGGCCAAAGTATTGGAGCTTCAGCTTTAGCATCTCTCCATCCAATGAATATTCAGGACTGATTTCTTTAGCATTGACTGGTTTGATCTCCTTGCAGTCCAAGGGACTCTCAAGAGTCTTCTCCAACACCACAGTTCAAAAGCATCAATTCTTCGGTGCTCAGCTTTCTTTATAGTTCAACTCTCACATCCATACACGACTACTAGAAAAACCATAGCTTTGATTAGATGGATGTTTGTTGGCAAAGATCATACAGTGGAAGTGAACAATAGATTCAAGGGATTAGATCTGATAGACAGAGTGCCTGAAGAGCTATGGACAGAGATTTGTGACATTGTTCAGGAAGCAGTGATCAAGATCATCCCCAAGAAAAAGAAATGCAGAAAAGCAAAATGGTTTTCTGAGGAGCCTTACAAATAGCTGAAAAAAGAAGAGAAGCTAAAGGCAAAGGAGAAAAGGAAAGATATACCCATTTGAATGCAGAGTTCCAAAGAATAGCAAGCAGAGATAAGAAAACCTTCCTCAGTGATCAGTACAAAGAAATAAAGAAAACAATAGAATGGGGAAGACTAGAGTTCTCTTTAAGAAAATTAGAAGTACTAAGGGAACATTACATGCAAAGATGGGCACAATAAAGGACGAAATGGCATTAACCTAACAGAAGCAGGAGATATTAAAAAGAGACGGCAAAAATACACAGAAGAATTATACAAAAAAGATCTTCATGACCCAGATAACCACGATAATGTGATCACTCACCTAGAGACAAACATCCTGGAATGCGAAACGAAGTAGGCCTTAGAAGCCATCACTACAAACAAAGCTAGTGGAGGTGATGGGATTTCAGTTGAGCTATTTCAAATCCTAAAGAATGATGCTGTGAAAGTGCTGCACTCAATAAGCCAGCAAATTTGGAAAACTCAGCAGTGGCCACAGGATTGGAAAAAGGTCAGTTTTCATTCCAATCCCCAAGAAAGGCAATGCCAAAGAATGCTCAAACTACCGCACAATGCACTCATCTCAAACACTAGCAAAGTAATGCTGAAAATTCTCCAAGCCAGGCTTCAACACTATATGAACCATGACCTTCCAGATGCCCCAGCTGGATTTTTAGGAAAGGCAGAGGAACCAGAGATCAAATTGTCAACATCTGTTCTATCTTAGAAAAAGCAAGAGAGTCCCAGAGAAGCATCTACTTCTGCTTTATTCACTACGCCAAAGCCTTTGACTGTGTGGATCACAACAAACTGTGGAAAATTCTTAGAGATGGGAATACCAGACCACCTGATCTGCCTCCTGAGAAATCTGTATGCAAGTGAAGAAGCAACAGTTAGAACAGGACATGAAACAACAGACTGGTCCAAATCAGGAAAGGAGTATATCAAGGCTGTATATTGTCACCCTGCTTATTTAACTTATATGCAGAGTACATCATGTGAATTGCCAGGCTGAAATCAAGATTGCCAGGGGAAATATCAATAACCTCAGATATGCAGATGACACCACCCTTATGGCAGAAAGTGAAGGAATAAAGAGCCTCTTGATGAAAGTGAAAGAGGAGAGTGAAAAAGTTGGCTTAAAACTCAACATTCAGAAAACTAAGATCATGGCATCTGGTCCCATTATTTAATGGCAAATAGATGGGTAAACAATGGAAACAGTGAGAGACTTTATTTTGGGGGGCTCCAAAATCACTGCTGATGGTAACTGCAGCTATGAAATTAAAAGACACTTACTCCTTGGAAGAAAAGCCATGACCAACCTAGACAGCATATTAAAAAGCAGAGACATTACTTTGCCAAAAAAGCTCCATCTAGTCAAAGCTATGGTTTTTCCAGTAGTCATGTATGGATGTGCGTTTTGGACCATAAAGAAAGCTGAGTGTTGAAGAATTGATGCTTTTGAACTGTAGTGTTGGAGAAGACTCTTGAGAGCTCCTTGGACAGAAAGGAGATCAAACCAACCAATCCTAAAGGAAATCAGTACTTAATATTCATTGGAAGGACTGATGCTGAAGCTGAAACTCCAATATTTTGACCACTTTGCAAAGTACTGACTCATTGGCAAAAACCCTGATCCTGGGAAAGATTGAAGGCAGGAGGAATAGAGGACGACAGTGAATGAGATGGTTGGATGGCATCACCGACTCGATGGACATGAATTTGAATAAGCTCCAGGAGTTGGTGATGGACAGGGAAGCCTGGTGTGCTGCAGTCCATGGGATTGCGAAGATTTGCACATGACTCTGTGACTGAACTGAACTGATATATTAAAAGGAACCATACACTGCAATTGAGTGGGGTTTATCCTAAAGATGCAAGGATTCTTAAATATTTACAAATCCTTCAGTGTGATATATGCCTTAAGAAACCCAATAATAAAACCCTTATGATCATCTCAATAGACACAGAAATTTTTCTGATAAAATTCAACACCCATGTATGATAAAAGCTATTCAGAAATTAGGAATAGAGAGAATTTACCTCAACACTATCAAGGCCATATAGGATAAACTCACAGCTAAGATCATTCTCAACAGTGAAAAGCTGAAAACAATCATTTAAAGATCAGAAACAAGGCAAGGATGTCCATAGTCACTTTTAATTAACCTGAAATATGGGACTATATTTTCTTTTTTGGATTTCTTACTTGATGAAAGTTGATAAATTGGGAAGTGAGGGTGGATACTAGTAAAACAGTATTAAAATAGCAGGATACAAAACAAATACTTTCTATAACCTTTATTCCTTTGCAAAATTTACACCATGTTGTCCCACATGCGGTTACATAATTTTATGTTTATATTACTTAAATTTAAATAAAATTAAGAATGCAGTTCCTCAGTTGCATTAGCCACATTCCAAGTGCTTAAAGCTACGCGTGGCTGCAGCTGTCAAATCGGGCAGTGCTGAAAGTTATCATTATTATAGAAATCTCTATTGAACAGTGTTAATTTAGCATATCTCACCCAAACTTCATATTCTGGAGTTGCTTTATCATTTCATTTCCTCTTGGATATTTAACATGCACTATGTGCTAGGACACATAGTTTTTGCATGAAGATACAAAAACCGGTAAGATACAATCTCTTTCCAGAGGTTTCTCAGAATCCATTGGGAAATAAACGCAATGAAATTGCCATTTGGAGAATCATAAGTAATATTAATAACAATAGTTTACTCAAAAATTATTGTCCTTTTGTCTTGTCTCTTCCACTGTGGAATTTTTGAATATTTCAGATTGATTGGGGTGCTCTGAATTATGATATCCATTGCCCTAAGATTTTATGAGTTTAGTTCTGATTTTTTGGCCTTAAAGTTTTGCAAATCTTAGTGTTGCTTTTTACACACACCCACACAGTCCCAGAACTGCTGCCTTTGCAGCATACATCTGAATCACAATTTCTGCTAATTCTTTTTAGATAATAATCTGTGTCAAGAGTGATCTATTCACATCTTCTTTGTTTTTGTTACCTAATGAAAAATAGAAAATCTTGACCTAGAATACCCCCACTTCATCCTGCACAAAATAACCACTGATGAAATTACCAACAGAACAGTTCAATTTTTTATGATGAATCATTTGAAATTTCTCACTTTGGAGAAGCTGCTGGAAAACCCTGTTGTTCTCTCACTATGTGAGAGAAAGCTTGTCCTCCCTATGAGTTTCCATGCACAAGCCAGAGGGGATTCTGGAAACATCTTGCTGCCAGAGAAAGCTATCAATTATGACCCCTATGTGGGCTTTCTCTTCACTCACTGTTAGTAATTCTGTTGTTCACTTTTAAAAAATACAACAAAAACTCACTTCACCTTTGTTGGAAGACATCAGGGCCTCATTTTTGCACCTACTTTGATTTTGGGTATTTTAGAATCTATGCGCAAAATGTCTCCTTTCCAAATTGATGCTTGGTTGTATTTATTTCTGGAGAAGGGAATGGCAACCCATTCCAGTATTCTTGCTGGAGAATTCCATGGACAGAGGAGCCTGGCAGAGTACAGGCCATAGGGTTGCAAAGAGTTGGACACGACTGAGCAAAGTACACTTCTTTTATTTGGCAGAAGACCATTTTATGGGGCATTATTTCTTGAAAATAGCCTAAAATTAGCATTATTAAAAAGCGAGGTAAATCAGAATCTTGGCCAGTGTCAGAAATGGAGATAATTAAATGTATCTAAACATTCACCTTCCTCTGAGGAAAGATTTGTCACTGAAAGTTGTCCAGCTTTTACCTGAATCACTCTCCCTGTTTGTAGGACATTCATTATAGCTGTTGCCAGGGGCTGTAAACCAAAGAGCCAATATCGTGTTGAAATCGCTGCTTTCTGCTACTTGTTGGACATTCATTGTGTTTCTTAATCCATGCAAAGTCAGACTTGACAGTTTTGTTACACTTTTTTCCTCTCACTGTCTAGATAAAAGTGTTCTCTTTTGTTTCCAGCCCTGCAATATTTAGGGCCCCAGTGTTTTAACGCCAAGCAAATGACTGAATAAATGACAGTTCAATGACATGACATAATCATCACATATCATACATCATACAGTGGGTTTGAAAATAAGCTGACCATGATCACCTGCTTTTTATGTATTGTTTTCTTTCATATAAATGGAAGCGGTATACCCCATTGACATGAACAGAGGCAAATAATCCCACAGGGTTAACCGATAAATTCCTTGAGAGCAGGAAACAAAGACTTCTGGATACCAAGTGGGGTAAGGAATGTGGCACAAACTGGGAGACTGTTATTGCTGACATACACACACTACTATGTATAAAATAAATAATGGGAACCTACTGTATAGCACAGGGAACTCGACTCAGTGTTCTGTGGTGACTTAGATGTGAAGGAAATCTAAAAAAGAGGTGATACATGTATATGTAAAACTGATTCACTTTACTGTACAGCAGAAATGTATACAATCATCAGCCCAGGTTGGATGCATGAGACAAATGCTCAGGCCTGGTGCACTGGGAAGACCCAGAGGGATAGGGTAGAGAGGGAGGTGAGAGGGGGGATCGGGATGGGGAATACATGTAAATCCATGGCTGATTCATGTCAATGTATGACAAAAACCACTACAATATTGTAAAGTAATTAGCCTCCAACTAGTAAAAATAAATGAAAAAAAAAGAAACATATACAACATTTGTAAAGCAACAATGCTCCAACAAAAAATTTCTTTGAAAAAATGAACACCAAGAAAAAGAGACAAAGCTACTATTTTCCTCCACTGATCCAACCCTTGCAGTGTGCTTTGCAAGGCCAGCCTGATACACATTGAGTGACAGAGCTTGTGTTCGTCATTTGCAATTTAACCCCCTCATTTAACCTTTCCTCAGTCTATTCCTCACTGACTTCACAGGTGGCCCAGTGGTGAAGAATCTGCCTGTCATTGCAGGAGACATAAGAGATGCGGGTTCGATCCCTGGATTGGGAAGATCCTCTGAATCAGGAAATGGCAACCCACTCCAGTACTCTTGCCTGGAAAATTCCATGGTCAGAGGAGCCTGGCAAATTACAGTCCATGGGGTGACAAAGGGTCAGGCACAACTGAGCGATTGAGCATGCATGCAATCTACTCCTCACATAATCTAGGGCTACCAGGTTGTCCTTCTCTTCCTCTTCTTACCTTCATTCTTCTAAACAATAAAATTTTACATGAGGGGTCCATTTTCTAGGGAATTCATTAGGGCCCAATCAAGAGGTCTCAACTTTGGGACTGTCTTTTTTATCCTTTACAATCCCCCAAAGCATTATCTGAACTTCCTAGGTGGCGCAAGTGGTAAAGAACCTGCCTGCCAATGCAGGAGACACAAAAGATGTGGGTTTGATCCATGGGTCAGGAAGATCCCCTGGAGGAGGGCATGGCAACCCACTCCAATATTCTTGCCTGGAGAATCCATGGATAGAGGAGCCTGGCAGGCTACAGTCCACAGGGCTGCAAGAAGCTCACACACCTGAAGCGACTAGCACGCATGCACACACAACACTTTATCTACACAAAAATGTACTTCCTTCCTGCCTTCTGATTTGGTCTCTGACTGTTGATCATGCTACTTTCCATGTTATTGGTTAGGGTAACTCTCATTTTTGTGTTTATATTTATAGCTTTTATATACATCATTTAATCTCTCATTTGCATTACCTGGTCTTCTTGTCTCCTTGGGCAGGACCTGTATGCTGAGGCAAAGATTTCCTCTTTCAGCTTATGAAGTAAGTACCTACTCTTGTAGACTAAGCCTTGGATCATTTTGCATTAATAGAAGAAACACATCAGACAGATCTAAGTGACCAAACATCTAAGAATTTATCTCTAATCTATGTAACTAGTTAGAATCTGATGGGTAAATCCCCATCTGATTTGCATAGCAAAAAAAATGTAAATTACTGGCCTGTTGAGACTCAAACATGAATATGATAGTTTGTATGCAAGCTGGATTTAGAAAAGGCAGAGGAACCAGAGATCAAATTGCCAACATCCGTTGGATCTTAGAAAAAGCAAAAGGATACCACAAAAACATCTACTTCTGCCTTATTGATTATGCCAAAGACTTTGACTGTGTAGATCACAACAAACTGTGGAAAATTCTTCAAAAGATGGAAATGCCAGACCACCTGCCTGCCTCCTGAGAAATCTGTATCCAAGTGAAGAAGCAACAGTTAGAACAGGACATGAAATAACAAACTGGTTCAAATCAGGAAAGCAGTACGTAAGGGTGTATATTGTCACCCTGCTTATTTAACTTATATGCAGAGTACATCATGTGAAATGTGGGGCTGGATGAAGCACAAGTTGGAATCAAGATTGCCGAGAGAAATATCAATAACCTCAGATACTCAGATGACAACCACCCTATGGCAGAAAGTGAAGAAGAACTAAAGAGCCTCTTGATGAAAGAGAAAAGGTGGCTTAAAATTCAACATTCAGAAAACTAAGACCATGGCATCTGGTCCCATCACTTCAAGGTAAATAGATGGGGAAACAATGGAAACTGAGAGATTTTATTTTCTTGGGCTCCAAAATCACTGCAGATGGTGACTATAGCCATTAAATTAAAAAATGTTTGCTCCTTGGAAGAAAAGTTATGACCAACCTAGACAGCATATTAAAAAGCAGAGACATTACTTTGCCGACAAAGATCCACCTAGTCAAAGCTATAGTTTTTCCAGTAGTCGTGTATGGATGTGAAAATTGGACTATAAAGGAAGCTGAGCACTGAAGAATTAATGCTTTTGAATTGTGGTGTTGGAGAAAACTCTTGACAGTCCCTTGGGCAACAAGATCAAATCAGTCAAACCTAAAGGAAATTAACCCTGAATATTCATTGGAAGGACTGATCCTGAAGCTGCAACTCTAATACTTTGGTAACCTGATGAGCAGAACTGACTCCTTGGAAAAGACCCTGATGCTGAGACAGACTGAAGGCAGGAGGAGAAGGAGATGACAGAGGATAAGATGGATAGATGGCATCACTGATTTGATGGACATGAGTTTGAGCCAGCTCCAGGTGTTGGTGATGGACAGGCAGCCTGGTGTGCTGCGGTCCATGGGGTTGCAAAGTCGGACACGGCTGAGCAACTGAAAGTAAATTAATGATTGAGACTAAAGTTCTTGACTAGCTTATTTTTGGTACTGAGGTGGTAGTTTCAACATGATCTAGAGGTAATCCTTAATTATTTTAACCTTCAAAGATCAGGGGTTATTCTGTAAAGGTGCTTGTGCTCAGTAAAAAATCTCACAGCAGGTGAAAACAATCACTAAAGGTTACACAAATTCAGATTCTGCTTCAGATTGGTATCCTTGAGAAAGAATTTATATGTAATTGACATGAATTTTTCAACTTATTTTGAATAAATTTTTCAAAGGTTGATTTGAATATTGATATAGACTCATATGATAGACATTGCTGTTTAGGGTGTTTCTAACAGAAATTGTTATTTTTTTTTCTTTGAACTTTTTATTTTGTATTGGGGTATAGCTGTTTAACAAAGTTGTGATAGTTTCAGGTGAATAGCAAAAGGTCTCAGCCATACATATACATGTATCCATTTTCCCCCAAACTCCCCTCCCATCCAGGCTGCCACATAACATTGAGCAGAGGTCCACGTGCTATACAGTAGGCCCCTGTTGGTTATCCATTTTAAATGTATCAGTGTGTACATGTCCATCCCCAACTCCCTAACTATCCCTTTGCCCTCAGGTTTCCCATGGCAACCGTAAGCTCACTTTCTAAGTCTGTGAGTCTCTTTCGCTAACAGAAATTATTAATGAATTGAGTATACACTGAAAGCATTTTGAAAGCAGAAGAGTAATTTTCTAGCAGCACTACTGAATTTTACTGGTAGACAAGGTGTCACATTATTAATTCTCAGGAGTTGCTAAAATAGGCATACAGAAAACATAAATTTTTAAAGAAACCAGTGTTAAAGACCAAAAAAGGAAAGTCACAGGAAGAGTTATTAAACACCGTTGATGACTATGAGCCATGTGTAGTAGCAAAGAGGAATTACTACCAAGAAATACACAGTTCCTACCTGTACAAATTCACTCTCCGACTCGTGAAGCAATTCAGATGCAGGAGTATAAATTAATATGTTATTGAAAGAATGATGGACTAAGGGCAATTCTGAACTTTAGGTGGCCAATCAAAGAAGGGATTATGGAGAATGAGTTTAGGTCAAGGGTTTAAGGGAAGCATAGGGATGAAATAAGTAAGTAAGTAAATCAAGTGTTAGTCACTCAGTCATGCCCGACTCTTTGCGACCCCGTGGACTGCAGCCCACCAGGCTCCTCTGTCCATGAGATTCTCCAGGCAAGGATACTGGAGTGGGTTGCCATTTTCTTCTTCAGGGGATCTTCCCGACCCAGGGATCAAACCCGGGTCTCCTGCACTGCAGGCAGATTCTTTACCGACTGAGCAACAGGTAAATTATAAATAATTTTATCATCTACCTAAATCAGGTTTTCTTAATGTTAGTTCCATTAGTGTTTCAGGCTCCCTTCATTAGGGAGGGCTCTCCTATGCAATACTCTTGGCTTCTATCTACCAGACACTATTAGCACCTCCGTTCCCTGGTTGTAGCAGCCAAAAATGTCTCTAGACATTTCTAATATCCCTTGCATTTGGGGATAAGATCATTCCTCTTGCCCCATTGAGAACCACTGACTACACTGTTATAGGTAAATATTTCATTTGACACTCATGTTCTACTCTTAATAGTGATAATAGCTGAAGTTAAATTCTTACACTAGGCTGTGTATTTTGACAGCATTGTAGTATTCATTTCTCACAGCTCTGTGAGCCAGGTAGGTACTTTTGTTATCACTATTTTTAAGATATAGAATTTAAATTTATTGAATGAATAAGTACACTGTATCATTTTGAAGTTGAAGAAGCGGAGGCTTAGAGAAGTTATGAAACTCCATTCAGTTCAGTTCAGTCTCAGTCATGTCCGACACTTTGTGACCCCATGAGCCGCAGCATGTCAGGCCTATCTGTCCATCACCAACTGCCAGAGTTTAGCCAAACTCATGTCCATTGAGTTGGTGATGCTATCCAGCCATCTCATCCTCTGTCATCCCCTTCTCCTCCTGCCCTCAATCTTTCCCAGCATCAGGGTCTTTTCCAATGAGTCAGCTCTTCGCATCAGGTGGCCAAAGTATTGGAGTTTCAGCTTCAACATCAGTCCTTCCAGTGAACACCCAGGACTGATCTCCTTTAGGATGGACTGGTTGGATTGCTTTGCTGTCCAAGGGACTCTCAAGAGTCTTCTCCAACACTACAGTTCAAAAGCATCAATTCTTCTGTGCTCAGCCTTCTTTATAGTCCAACTCTCACGTCCATACACGACCATTGGAAAAACCATAGCCTTGACTAGACAGACCTTTGTTGGCAAAGTAATGTCTCTGCTTTTTAATATGCTGTCTAGGTTGGTCATAACTTTCCTTCCAAGGAGTAAGCATCTTTTAATTTCATGGCTGCAATCACCATCTGCAGTGATTTTGGAGCCCCCAAAAATAAAGTCAGCCACTGTTTCCACTGTTTCCCCATCTCTTTGCCATGAAGTGATGGGACCGGATGACATGATCTTAGTTTTCTGAATGTTGAGCCTTAAGCCAACTTTTTCACTCTCCTCTTTCACTTTCATCAAGAGGCTCTTTAGTTCTTCTTCACTTTCTGCCATAAGAGTGGTGTCATCTGCATATCTGAGGTTATTGATATTTCTCCCGGCAATCTTGATTTCAGCTTGTGTTTCCTCTAGCCCAGTGTTTCTCATGATGTAATCTGCATATAAGTTAAATAAGCAGGGTGACAATATCTAGCCTTGATATACTCCTTTTCCTATTTGGAACCAGTCTGTTTTTCCATATCCAGTTCTAACTGTTGCTTCCTGACCTGCACACAGGTTTCTCAAGAGGCAGGTCAGGTGGTCTGGTACTAACCAGAGGTAATACTGCTAGGAAGAGATAGAGTATGGAATTACATCTGCCTCTGACTAAATCCAAAACAAACACATGTAAGCAGTACATTACAAAGTCTTTCAGTACAGTCTTTATTTGACCTGTTATGAAAGCAAGTAAACAAACAAACAAAAAAACACATTAAAAATTGCCATTATATCTAATCATAATGCTGATTTAAACAGCAGATGATCCGAAAGACTGAGTGCCTTCCCTCTAACAGAAACAAGGCAAAGATGCTCACTGACACATCTGTTTCAATGCAGTGCTAGAAATTCTAGCCAATGAAATAAGGCAAGAAAAGAAAATTCAAGGAATCCAGACTGGAATGGAAGAAATAAAACTGCCTGTATTTGTAGGTGACATGATTACCCATTTTAGAAAATTTCAAGGAATCTGCCAAAAAACTGATAAACTAAGGGAGTACAGAAGATCACAGGACATGAGATAAGCATACAAAAATCAATTTTATTTTTTATACATTAGCAGTGAATCAGAATTAGAAATAAAATGCCTTTCCCAAATGTCCAAAAACAAAATATCTAAGGGTAATCTAATGAGCACATATAGAACTTCTGTACCAGAAACTATATAATGCTGATGAAAAAAATCAAAGAAAATTTATAAATATATGTATACATTTATAAACATTTATAAAAATAAAAATATTTATACATAAATTGAGTGATCTATTTGTTCATGAATTATAAGACTCAATAGTAAATATTTCAATTTCCCCAAACTGGCATAAAGATTTAACAGTACTCCTAACAAAATACCAGCAAAAAATTTTTAAGTAAATATAGACATGATTTTTCAATAATTTATGTGAAAGGACAAAAGAAGTAGAACAGTAAAAACAATTTTGAAAAGGAAAATGAAGTGGAAAGGAGAACTTTATATGATTTCAAAGCTTACTGCATAGCTATCCTTATGAAAACTGCGATATTAGTGGAAGCACAAATTCAAACATCAAAGGAACAGGACAGGGAATCCAGGAAAATACCCACACAAATATGCTCTACTAATTTTATACAAAGATGCAAAGTAATTCAAGGAAGAAAGATAACATTTTCAATAAATGGAGATGGAGTGATTAGACACTCCATCCATAAGCAAGAATGAAAATGAACCTCAGTCTAAGTATGACACGTTATTCAAAAAGCTATCTTATAATATTACAGACTCAAATGCAAAATGTGCAAAAATTTTAGAAAAAGGGTAGGAAAAAATCTTTAGGCTCTGGATTAGGCAAAGAGTTCTTAGAATTGACATCAAATGCATGATCCAAAAAAGGAAAAATTGATAATTTGGACTTCATCAAAACTAAAAAACAGACAAGGCACAGAACAAGAACAAATATGTACAAACTACGTATTCAACAAAAGACTAGTATCTACTATATATAAAGAACTCAAAAAGCTCAATAGTAAAAGAAACAAGCATCCTAATTAGAAAGTGAACAAAACATATGAAGAGATGATTCACTGAGAGGATATACACAACTGCAAATGACTATTTGAAAAGATGCTCAGTCTTACTGGACATTAGGTTAATGCACATTAAAACCACAATGAGATATTACTACACCTATATCAAAATAACTAAAATTTAAAAAAAAATTAACAGCACCAAAAACTAGTGAGGATTTAGAAAAACTGGATCACTTACACACTGCTAGTGAGAATGTAAAATGGTACAGCCACTCTGTAAAACAGCTTGCAATTTCTTAAAAACTAGACATGTAACTACCGCGTGGTCAAGCAATTGTGTTCTTGGAAATTCACCCTGAGCAGTGTAGACTATGTTCACACAAAACCTGTACACAAGTTTGTTGTTGCTTAGTCACTAAGCTGTGTCTGACTCTTTGGTACCCCATGGACTACAGCCCACCAGGTTCCTCTGTCTATAGGATTTCCCAGGCAAGAATATTGGAGTGGGTTGCCATTTCCTTCTCCAGAGGATCTTCCAGACTCAGGGACTGAACCTGTATCTCCTGCATTAGCAGGTAGATTCTTCACCACTGAGCCACTGGGAAGCCCACATGAATGTTTACAGCAGCTTAATTCCTAATAACCAAAACCCAGAGATAACATAGATGTCCTTCAACAAATGAATGGCCAAACACACTCTGGCACATCCAAACTACGGAATACTATTCAGCGATAAAATGAATTATCTTTTTTTTATTGGAGATGGGGGGTAAGGATTGGGAGTTTGGGATTAACAGATGCAAACTATGATATATGGAATGGATAAGCAATAAAGTCCTACTGTATAGCAGAGGGACCTATATTCAAAATCATGAGATAAGCCATAATAGAAAGGAATATGAAAAGTATATACAGATGCATAATTGCATTATTTTGCTATATAGTAGAAACAAACACAATATTATAAATCAACTATACATCAATAAAACTTAAAAAATAAAATAATAAAAAAGAACTATTGATACATGCAAAAACCTGGATGTATATTCAGGAAGCTATGCTGTGTAAAAAAGCTAAAAGTTACATACTAAATTATTCTATCTATAGAACATTCTTAAAGTGACAAAACTATAGGCATATCTCAGACACATTGCAGGTATGGTTCCAGACTACCACAATAAAGCAAATATTGAAATAAAGTGAGTCATATGAACTTTTGGTTTCTAAGTGCATATAAAGCTTATGTTTACACTGTACTATAGTATTTAGTATTATTTCTAAAGATCAATGTATATAATTCAATTTAAAAATACTGCATTACTAAAAACATGATAACCATCCTTGAGCCTTCAGCAAGTCAAAATCTTTTTGCAATAATAACATCAAAGATCTCTGATCACAAAACATCCTAATAAATATAATAGTGACAATGTTTGAAATATTATGAGAAATATAAAAATGTGACATGCATGTTCAGTCATGTCCAACTCTTTGCAACCCCATGGACTGTACTCTGCCAGATCCCTCTGGCTATGGAATATTCCAGGCAAGAATATTGGAGTGGTTTGTCATTTCCTCCTCCAGGAGATCTTACAAACCCAGGGATCAAATCCATGTCTCCTTGTCTCCTGACAGGAGGAATTTTTTTTTTTTTTTTACCACTGTGCCACCTGCCATACCTTTATTTCTTACAATTATCTCTGAGTAAAAAAGGATAACTAAAAAGTATTACATAGAAAAAAATTAAGGGTCTGAGACATTTAGATAAGTTTAACAATTGGAACACCCTAAACATATTTTTTTTATTCATTCATTTCAATGGAGCCCAGGTCAATTTCTTTTATGTGCTCATACAGAAGAAGGATACCAGGCCACCTTACCAGGCTCCTGAGAAACCTCTGTGCAGGTCAAGAAGCAACACTTAGAACTGAACATGGAACAACAGACAGGTTCAAAATCAAGAAAGCAGTATGTCAAGGTTATATACCATCACCCTGATTTTTTAATTTATATGCAGAATACATCATGAGAAAAGCCATGCTGAATAAAGCACAAGCTGAAATCAAGATTGCCAGGAGAAATATCAACAACTTTAGATATGCAGATGACACCACCTTTCTGGTCGAAAGCTAAGAGGAACTACAGAGCCTCTTGATGAAGGTAACAGAAGAGAGTGAAAAAGCTGACTTAAAGCTCAACATTCAGAAAACTAAGACCATCCAGTCCCATCACTTCATGGCAAATAGATGGGGAAACAATGGAAACAGTGACAGACTTTATTTTCTTAGGCTCCCAAATCTCTGTGGATGGTGACTATAGCCATGAAATTAAAAGACAATTGCTCCTTGGAAGAAAAGCTATGACAAACTTGAACAGCATATTAAAAAGCAGAGACATTACTTTGCCAACAAAGGTCCATCTAGTCAAAGCTACGGTTTTTCAGTAGTCATGTATGAATGTAAGAGCTGGACCATAAAGAAGGATGAGTGCCAAAGAATTGACGCTTTCAAACTGTGGTGTTTGAGAAGACTCTTGACAGTTCCTTGTATAACAAGGAGATCAAACCAGTCCATCCTAAAGGAAATCAACCCTAATATTCATTTGAAGGACTGATGCTGAAGCTGAAGCTCCAACACTTTGGCCACCTGATGTGAAGAGCTGATTCACTAGCAAAGACCCTGATCCTGGGAAACACTGAAGGCAGGAGGAGAAGGGGATGGCAGAGAATGAGATGGCCGAATGGCATCACCAACTCAATGGACATGAATTTGAGCTAACTCTGGGACATGGTGATGGACAGGGAAGCCCAGCATGCTGCAGTCCTTGGGGTCGCAAAGCGCTGGGCACAACTGAGCAACTGAACAGCAACAAGAAAAGAAGGACAATGATGTAGCCATGCAGAGTACCTCTTTCAAGTGGAACTAAAGACTCCTGACCCAGTAATTTCCAGTAGGTAGGTTTAAGGTCTGGGAAGCTTTGCCTTGATTAAATTCACTTTCTCAAGTCCTACTCATCCTAACACAAAATCCAGCTCTAGTTTCCTGAAGTTTACAGAGTGGTGACTCGTATCTGGACTCATTTGCCATTCCCTTCTCCAGGGCATCTTCCCAACCCAGGGATCGAACCTGCATCTCCCACACTGCAGGCAAATTCTTTACTGATTGAACTACCAGGGAAGCCCATAAAGCCCTTGGTGTACATTAATCATGGTAAAATATACTGTCTATCTCCTATACTGTAAGGCCTTGAGCTAGAACACACTAAGTACCTTTGGGATTATTATCTTGTCACTTGATTTTTGTGCTATTTAATTCTCATTTGCACATAATTTTTAAAAAAAATAAACTTGTAAGGTTAATCTTGTCTGTGTATCTGTCATGACTCTGTTGTGACGTCTTACGTGCAGTAGGCATACAGCAGATATTTTTGAATTATGTGATTAACTGAAAGAGTTCCAAGTATCTCTGTATAGTACTTTCACTCTTGAAAGGGTATATTGTTGTTAATATTTGAATCATTCAGGCAGGCTCATTTCTGCTGCTAGATCTTTTTTTTTTCTTTTTCATTTACATCACTTTGTTGACTCCTCGGAACAAGAGAGGACCTGGCAACAGAAATACCTGCACACGTCTGCTGGAAGCCACAGATGTGCTTTAGGGATGCAGTGACATTTGCTTAACTTAAAATCCATATCAGCATGCACTTGTTTTCTTGCTGTTCTTGTGGCAGGGAGAGTAGATAACCAGGAAGTTGGAGTCGCACTAAATAACCAGAAAAGCACGGTGTAAAATGCAACAGATTTTAATATGTTTGCTTTTATGCAGAAACAATTTAACAAGGCAAAGCATAGTGGTCATATTATGGGCATTTGGGGAACTGCAAGAGGAAAGAATGCTTATGGTTTGAGAATTTTAAAAATACTTTGTCGAGTGCAATGAAGAGAAAATAGAAATATTTATGCAATTAAAATTTGAAACTGTACACAGCTCAAGCTGTTACTGGGAGAAACCCCTGAGTTAATAGGATTTCTTCCATTGAAATATTTTAATGGCTCCAAGAACTGCCCTCCTAGTGTTTTTAATGGTAATTTTGATCAAATAATGATAAAACAGCTTAACTTTCAAATTTATTGTATCAATCTAGACAGCTGGCTGGCTCCAAGCATCCCTAAATGATGATCATTCAGACTATTGATTTTGCTTTAGACACCACATTCAACAATTTCTCAGAACCTATTTGCAAAAAAAAAAGCCCCAGTATATATTCTTTCATCCAAATTATGTAGTAAATGTAGGTATAAATTTTAGGAAAAGTACATGTGAAATTTTATAGTCAAAATAAAATTGCACTTATGGAAAACAATGAAATGGATTTAATTATTTAAAGAAGAATGCTTAACAAAGTAGATTGATATACTATTTGATAATGTTTGTCTGGACCTTTAAAAACAGTAGCTCTGATTCTCAGAGGATTAGGGAAACATAGTGGAAAGTTGTAACCAGTGGGCAGGTAGTGTGGTTCCAGAGTGTGTGACCTTTGAAGTCATCACTATACTGCTTTTATCCTACTTACTACATTTTTTTTAACTATATGCTTTTTTTCTTCTTGTCTGTATCTCTCAATCCCACATCATCTGTCCAGTATTTAAGAAAGTCCTTGTGGGTAACTTCAGGAAAAATAGGTTTGAGAAAATGTACATTCAGTTCAGTTAGTTCAGTTGCTCAGTCGTGTCCGACTCTTTGCAACCCCATGAATCGCAGCATGTCAGGCACCCCTGTCTATCACCAACTTCCACAGTCCACCCAAGCCCATGTCCATTGAGTTGGTGATGCCATCCAACCATCTCATCCTTTGTGGTCCCCTTCTCCTCCTGCCCTCAATCTTTCCCAGCATCAGGGTCTTTTCCAATAAGTCAGCTCTTCGCATCAGGTGGCCAAAGTATTGGAGTTTCAGCTTCAACATCAGTCCTTCCAATGAACACCCAGGACTGATCTCCTTTAGGATGGACTGGTTGGATCTCCTTGCAGTCCAAGGCACTTTTGAGTCTTCTCCAACACCGCAGTTCAAAAATATCAATTCTTCTGTGCTCAGCCTTCTTTATAGTCCAACTCTCACATCCATCCAATACTACTGGAAAAACCATAGCCTTGACTAGACGGACCTTTGTTGACTAAGTAATGTCTCTGCTTTTTAGTATGCTATCTAGGTTGGTATTAACTTTCCTTCCAAGGAGTAAGCGTCTTTTCATTTCATGGTTGCAATCACCATCTGCAGTGATTTTGGAGCCCCCCCCAAAATAAATTCAGCTACTGTTTCCACTGTTTCCCCATCTCTTTGCCATAAAGTGATGGGACCGGATGCCATGATCTCAGTTTTCTGAATGTTGAGCTTTAATCCAACTTTTCACTTGCCTCTTTCACTTTCATCAAGAGGCTCTTTAGTTCTTCTTCACTTTCTGCCATAGGGTGGTGTCCTCTGCATATCTGACGTTATTGATATTTCTCCTGGCAATCTTGATTCCAGTTTGTGCTTCCTCCAGCCCAGCGTTTCTCCTGATGTACTCTTCATTTAAGTTAAATAAGTAGAATGACAAAATACAGCCTTGACATACTCCTTTTCCTATTTGGAACCAGTCTGTTGTTCCATGTCCAGTTCTAACTGTTGCTTCCTGACCTGCATACAGGTTTCTCAAGAGGCAGGTCAGGTGGTCTGGTATTCCCATCTCTTTCAGAATTTTCCACAGTTTATTGTGATCCACATAGTCAAAGACTTTGGCATAGTCAATAAAGCAGAAATAGATGTTTTTCTGGAACTCTCTTGCTTTTTCGATGATTCAGTAAATGTTGGCAATTTGATGTCTGGTTCCTCTGCCTTTTCTGAAACCAGCTTGAACATCTGGACGTTCACGGTTCATGCATTGCTGAAGCCTGGCTTGGAGAATTTGTGAGCATTACTTTACTAGTGTGTGAGATGAGTGCAATTGTGCAGTAGTTTGAGCATTCTTTGGCATTGCCTTTCTGGGGGATTGGAATGAAAACTGACCTTTTCCAGTCCTGTGGCCACTGCTGAGTTTTCCAAATTTGCTGGCATATTCAGTGCAGCACTTTCACAGCATCATCGTCCAGGATTTGAAATAGCTCAACTGGAATTCCATCACCTCCACTAGCTTTGTCGTAGTGATGCTTCCTAAGGCTCACTTGACTTCACATTCCAGGATATCTGGATCTAGGTGAGTGATCACACCATCATGATTATCTGGGTCATGAAGATCTTTTTTGTACAGTTCTTTTGTGTATTCTTGCCACCACTTCTTAGTATCTTCTGCTTCTGTTAGGGCCATACCATTTCTGTCCTTTATTGAGCCCATCTTTGCATGAAATGCTCCCTTGGTATCTCTAATTATCTTGAAGAGATCTCTAGTCTTTCCCATTCTTTTGTTTTCCTCCATTTCTTTGCATTGATCACCGAGGAAGGCTTTCTTATCTATCCTTGCTGTTCTTCGGAACTCTGCATTCAAATGGGTATTTCTTCCCTTTTCTCCCTTGCTTTTTGCTTCCCTTCTTTTCAGTTATTTGTAAGGCTTCCTCAGACAGGAATAAATGTACATTATCTTTGCTATTTACAATGACTAACTCAGTATCAAGGGTCTTTTGCTCAAAAAGGAAATCTTAGCAAGTAAAAGTCATTTATATGAGAGGAAATTGGTGGTGGCATATCTTTTAGTGTGCTAAAGCATTATTTTAAAAAATTTATTGGAGTGTGGTTGCTTTACCATGTTCTGTTAGCTTCTGCTGTGCAGCAAAGGGTATCAGCTACTCGAATACAAATATTCCCTCCCTTGTTTGGATTTCCTTCCCCTTCAGGTCATCAGAGAGCACCGAGGAGAGCTCCCTGTGCTATATAGTAGGTTCTGATTTGTTATCTGTTTTTTTATGCATAGCGGTTTATATATCAAAGATTAGTAGTGTATATGTCAAAGATCAACAGTGACGATTCTAGAATGATATCCAATAGTCTTATAAATTGGATCTATCTGTTTTAGTCAGCCAGAAAGTTCCCTTGACTTCTATGAAAATATATCTAAAATTCTTTCTCAACAAAACAGTGAGCTAAGCCATCCAGCCCTGAGTATGAGCAAAAAGGCAGTTCAACGTTTTGAAACCAGAACAATCTTAACGCTGTTAATGAACAACATCTGAACAACATCATAAACTCTCAAACATTTAGAGTTTTTCCAAATCAGAAATATAAGATATTGTCTATCAGCATCTCTATGATGAAAGATAATAGACATTCATTTTTACTATTACTTATAGTTAGGCAAAGTGACAATTCAGAATAACTTGTGGGTTTTATAGGGGTACTAATGTATCATGTATCTAAGATCAAGAGACTTCTTTGTTTTTGCTATTTTAAATAAACCATCACCAACTGCTTTCTTCAGCTATCCTATTTCTTCCTTAATTATTTTAATTATCTTTTCTTCTCTGAAAAAATGTAAACACCCTTATGACAAATACTACACTCAATGCATTGCTTTATTAAAGCTCAGATATTGCTAAACATGGTAAAGAGTTACCTGTAATGCAGGAGATCCGGGTTCAATCCCTGGGTTGGGAAGATCCCCTGGAGGAGGGCATGGCAACCTACTTCAGTATTCCTGCCTGGAGAATCCCCATGGACAGAGGAGCCTGGTGGGTTACTGTCCATGGGGTCACGTAGAGTCAGACACAACTGGGGACTAACATACACACACACACACACACACACACATACACTACTAAATATACAGAATGTCTATTTGATGGAGTTTCTTGATGTAGAAATTAATAATCATATAAATTCAACTTAACGGGTATGTGTATATTTAATTCTTATAAAATACCACTTTGTTTATTCCTATATAACCTGTTGCCTCTACAATTAGTAAAACTTTTCTGCTCAGTTTTAGTAAGACCAGTCTGCTTCACAAGATTTAAAAAAAATGTATGGCATTAGTATGTATTGTGTTGATTGAGTTTGTATTTACTGAAGCATTTTTATAATCCGTATTTATTTTGTCATTTCACATATAACAGGGAAATAAGCCTCTAGCTGAGGTCGTCTGCCACTTTCATGAGCATATGCTGCACTCTACCACCTCTGTAACTGTGAAACTTAAAGAGGATATTGCTCTTTTCGGGTATCTGAAATCGTAGAAAAACTGTATCTAGATTTTCTGAGGCTATAGCCATGCACATTTTTCATCTACTTTCCCGCGGTCTTCCCTTGCAAAAGAGGCTAAAGCAATTTATAAGTTTTCCTTATACATTGAGTATGAGTGGAATGTACAACAGTGTTTCATTGCTTTAAGTTTTCTGTTTTCTCTCTCAAATGAGGTCACACTGAGAGTTCTGGTAGCACTTACAGAATGTATGTTTTCCTGAGAAAGCTTTTTACATTGATATATTGAGAATTTGAATTATTGTATGACACATCTTTCAACTCATATGAATCATCTCTTTTTCCGAGGTTGATAAGCCAATGACAGTTATTTGCCCATATAATTCTAGAAAGACATAAATGATGGCTTCTAAACACCAGGAAGAAAGCTGAGCATCAAAGAACTGATGCTTTTAAACTGTGGTGTCGGAGAAGACTCTTGAGAGTTCCTTGGACTGCAAGGAGATCCAACCAGTCCATCCTAAAGGAGATCAGTCCTGGGTGTTCATCGGAAAGACTGATGTTGAAGCTGAAACTCCAATACTTTGGCCACTTCATGTGAAAAGTTGACTCATTGGAAAAGACCCTAATGCTGGGAAGGATTGGGGGCAGGAAGAGAAGGGGACGACAGAGGATGAGATGGCTGGATTGCATCACCGACTCGATGGACATGGGTTTGGGTGGACTCCGGGAGTTGGTGATGGACAGGGAGGCCTAACATGCTGTGATTCATGGTGTCGCAAAGAGTCGGACACGACTGAATGACTGAACGGAACCGAACTGAACTGAAACACCAGGAAATCTCTAGAGGTTTAATAAAATGATAGGTCATACACCTGAACACAACTTTGGTAAATCAACTATGTGTGTGTGTTCAGTTGTATCCAACTCTGCTGCCTCATGGACTGTAGCCCACCAGCTCCTCTATCCATTGAATTTTACAGTCAAGAATACTGGAAGGACTGGTTTTGCCAACTCAACGCATATAGCAAAACATGCCACGTTTTGACATTCAAACCATTTAACACAAGAGTCCCAGAAGCTCTGTTTGCAAGTCTACATATCTATGTTTTAGCCTCATAGAAAGTGAACGAGAATTTCTGCGGAGTGTAAAAGGTTTTTTCTAAAACTCAACACGATCACATCTGCTTCTTTTATATCTGTCATGAATCCGTGACACTATAACAAAGAAGGACAGAGTTACCTGATATAGTATGTACTTCATGGAGCCTCAATGTGTAACCTATACTACCCACTCTTCTGCCTTTTTGATTATTCTTTCATTGCTTTGAGTCTGCTAGTATCTATTTGTTCCCACCCCACTCTATAGCACAATAGGTAAAATTTCCAAAACAGTCCCTTCCCACAAAAAAGTCATGCTGTCCTCAAAACCTGGAATTTGATGAGATATCACTGCAAGGATCATGTTACATTAAACAGTGCAATCAATCTTAAGATAAGGAGTTTATCCAAGCAGCAGGTTGGTCCAGTCATAGGAGCCCTTAAAAATGGAGTGCTTCCTCAAACTGTTGGCAGAAGGGGAAAGCCAAGAGATGCAAAGTGTGAGGGCTTGATGGTTTAGTGATGCAGGAGGCTCTGAAAGAAGGAACAGGAATGACCTCTAGGAGCAGAGAGAAGCCCTCAACTGACAACCCCAGGGAAAGAGGAACCTAAGACTATCAACCACAGGAGGCTCAATTTTGCCAACAACCTGATGAGCTTGGAAGATTTTCCCTCACATCCTCCAGAAAAAAGCCCAGCCTGAGTTACATCTTGATTTTTGCTTTGTGAGACCTTCAGGAGAGAACCCAACAGAGTTCAGGCAGATTTGTAACCAACAGAACTATGAAATAATAAATGAATTACTGCAACCTGCTAAGTTAGTGGTAATTTGTTACTTAGCAACAGAAACCGAATATATATGGCCTTCATCTAAAGCCTGTCAGTAGCATTAGTAAATACAGCAGGGCTTCAACAGTGGCTTCTCAGAATCAGGAGGCTGACGTTCTAAGCCAAAAAGAGACGGAGAACCTCAGAGTATGTGTCTGCCTCACAGCATCTGGGGCCATACATGGATTAGTTAAGTTGTTCCAGGTTCAAGCTGCTGAGAGAGTTACTGCTCCTTGACTGCGAAACTCCTCTCTCTATCAGATCTCTGATAAATGAATGTGTGTGTGTGTGTGTGTGTGTGTGTGTGTGTGTGTGTGTATCTGGGTGTGACTTGGAGGGATAGTTACAGGTGATGCATACAGTAGCTACTCTTATTACAGATAAGACTTTTGCAGAATGTTTGATGATTTTTAATGCCTGTAAGGGGTCATTCTTAAGTTTGTGTGGCTACAACTTACAAATTCTTCATATTGATATCCTTTATCATTGTTTATGATACCTAAGACTGTAAATCCATAAGGAATAAGAACTATGTGTTGTCATATTTTTAGTTAGCCTGTAGTGAGCACCGAACAAAGGGTTCCTGAATCAATGATGGTCATGAGAAGCAGTAAATCATAGAGGCTGGAATGCAAGATTTGCAGTCAAACTCCAGACAGCATACCATCGGCCCATACTAAGAGTTTAATTGCTATTCTTGTTGTTTAGTCACTAAGTCTTGTCTGACTCTTTGCAACCCCATAGACTGTAGCCTGCCAGCTCCCTCTGTCTATGGGATTTCCCTGGCAAGAATACCGGAGCTGGTTCTCATTTCCTTCTCTGGGGGATCTTCCTGACCAGGGGATCGAACCTGCCATCTCCTGCATTGGCAGGAGGATTCTTTACCACTGAGCCACCAGGGAAGCCTTTAAGCATTCAATAAATGGCACTGATAAATGACGTATTATAAACCTGCAGTGCTTCTCATTAACTGAAGCTTAACACAGCACATTAAACGCTCCATGATCTGACTTCTAAAATATTTTCAGCTTCATCTCTCTCTACTTCCTCCCATGCCTTTTCACATTCAAAGAACACAGAATTCTATGGTTTTGCTTTCTCTCAGCCCAGAAAATCTTAAGTCATTCTTTAAGTCAAAGGTCAACGAACGATGTTCTGCAGCCAAATGTTGCCCTTCACCTGTTCTTTGTCTAGTCCTCATTTTCTACATTTTCAAAAAGTTGCATTTTCAAAGGTCATATAGGTATTAATACCTACATAACATCCTCAGTATCGCTTCTTGGCCCACAGAACCTTAAGTTTTTAGTAACTGGCCTTTGGTCTTTTAAAGGAAGTTTGCTCACCTCTTTCTTAAGTCCAGTTCAAATGCTACCTTCTTCATGAAGCCGACTTAAATTCTTCCAAGTGGGAAAAAAGTCTTTTAAGTCTCTTAGTAGACCGTTTTTAACTTTATTAAGCAGTTATATCACATTGCTTTACTTTTTACTACATAATGAAATACTTAAGCATGTTTTTCTAGGTTTTGACATTATATATCATTCTTGTCAGTGAATGAACAATTAGACATACAGAAACTACTTGAACAGTATAATGTCTAATTGAATATTTATAAAATCTCTATTCATATCTGACATTTATTCATATTGCTAAAAGTAGGCTTGGGATTTCAGTACATACTATTAATATGTTTTGCATATTTGGCATGTAGTAGTGTATAAAATTATAAGAAATATATGAATGCCTATTTAATGATTTTTGTACTTTTTAGAATATATACATTTTAATTTAAAAGTTTTAAAAGGACAAAAATAGCTGAGCCATGGACAACAATTTTCAGAAATCACATAAGAAATGCTAACAATGTATTAGAAGGAATCCAAACCCAAGTCTCAAAGACCTTGAGGTCCCATGATATGATGGTGAAGATGGATGAGAACAGTGAAAATAATAAGCTAGCTGCATATGAGCAATAACAGTGAAACTCTTTAATATTGGCCAAATCAAAGCATCAGATATCAATAATCAACAATTTGTGGTCAGCATGAAAGGCTGTAATATGGAAAACAATGCTAGAACTAAGAGATGTTGGGACTTAGAGCTGAACACATCAAATCAATATATAAAATGCTATAGTAACACTTTTGATTTGGCTTCCTGTCTCAGAAATCTACTCTCTTATATAAAGATCCTTACAGGAGATACATTCACAGCAAAACCTCAAAGAGAACCTAAATTAGAAAGCAACTGAGAAGTGCCATATACATTTGTAGCATCAGTAGTCCTCCACTGCCTGTAAATGATCCATGTGAGTTTAAAATACAAAGTTAGATAAACAGATTTTTAATATCTTATTAATAGCTATTAAGATTAACCCAGTAACTTCTATTAGTAGAGGGCTAGTATTAGAATTATTTGCTTGGCTGTCTCTCAGGTATGATTTTGAGCTTATCTTAGACAGACAGTATTTATATCCATATCCTAGCTGTATCATCTTTGCATAAAATAATTCTCAAACTGAGACTTCTCAAACTGAGAGTTCCATGGCACTTCTCTCCAAAGCTTCAATTTTGTTAAAAATTTTTGGATAAAATCACATTGATATAGAATAACTATGTATTACTTCATACAGTATAAAATTTGCATTAATTTTTAAGCTAAAAAACAAAAATTTGATGGAATGTACAGCTTGTACAAGGGATGTTTTTCCCCAATTGCATTCAATGACACATTTTTATTAAGTTCTGCTACTAGGAACCTTTTGGTGAGAAAGTTTGAGGTGCCTTAACTAAAATTATGATGGAGAAGAGAAATAGAGAAAGAAGCAAGCAATATTTTGTTTCTCTGACTTCCAAAATATGAAGCCCAAATGGAAGCTAAGTGTGATATTCATATTAGAACTCTTCACTATTGGTGTTGAGATCAGAAGTTCAGTCCTTGAAGGTTAGTTAAGATTCAGCACTTACTAGTTAGTGTTTCTGAGACTTACCAACACTGTGTCAGTCATTCAGTCGTGTCCGACTCTTTGTGACCCCACAGACTGCAGCTCAACAGGCTCCTCTGTCCATGGAATTCTCCAGGCAAGAATACTGGAGTGGACTGGCATTCTCTTCTCTAGGGGATCTTTCTCCCACATTGCAGGCAAATTATTTACCATCTGAGTCACCAAGGAAGCCCCTTATCAATACTAGAGGCAAGTTTATTTTATTAATAAGTAAGTAAGTAAAGTAGTGGTTGGATGATTCAAAGCAGTTAAGACCTTGGGTGTCAGACACAGTTGATCAAGTCCTGTTTCTTTTTTTTTTTTTACTAACTAGAATTATGATCTTTGGCAATTTAGTTTCTAGAAATCTTATTTTTACTCATCTGTAAAATGGGCTCAATAATAATATATAGTTCAAAATAATGTAATACATAGAAGAAATAATACATATAGAGGACTTATCATGGTACCTGGAATAAATTGATCACTCAATTAATTTTATTCACTAGCATTAAAACATTCCCTGAGGAGGACAGAAGAGTGATTCCTAAATAATCTGCTAATAAATACTGGCATCTTCTTTAGAAATGTATAGTTTCCTTACAGCAGCAATAATGTTAAATAATGCTTAACAGCTTCAAGATGCCTCCAGCTAATGTCTGACCTATTTATTAGGAAGGAAGCTCCAATAATCTGGCCTTTACAAAGGCTCTGTTTTCCCGGATGGAGGAAATTGCATAATTGCTACTTTATACATTACTATAGAATGATTTCAATTATATAAAGTACTACAATCCTCAAAGTAGTTAACTGGTTACAGTTCCTAAATTTATCCTTGTTAGCTTATTATAAGTGTCTCAAATCCCCAGAAGAAAATGTAGTAAATGAAAGTTTTATAAAACATGCTCATACTGTGGATATTATCATTAATAATGATACTCTAGAGTAATTAAGATTAGCTTTAAGGAAATGTTACAAACACCATACAACTAAAATAATATAATGTTAATTGTATAATATACTTGTAATAATATAAATTTTAATAGTCACACCAGAAATAGCCTCTCTGAACTCTAAAGTGTCCAATGGGATCAAAATCAAATTATTATAGTCTTCTACTCTTGAGATAACATTTTAGAAGGATAATTGATAGAATAAAATCCTAAGGGAAAGAGGCAACAAAAGATTTTCATTTGGAAAGAAAGACCATATGAGGAATGGGTGAAAGTGTTAAGAAGGGACATGAGAAAAGCTCCCCAAAGGGCCATGAGAGCTGCAATCAGAGATGAAAGACAACTGTGGAAGGGAAAAAGAATTACTGTCATTCCAGATGGACGAACTGGGACCAATAAATAAAAGTTACAAACAGCATAGCTCAAAAATGAAATGGATAATTTAGGAGCAGTTTGGGGCTCCCTGTCCTCGGGAATTTCAGCAGATACCAGATCACTAGTCTGTCATATTAAGTTGTTACTTCCTTGGGATTAGATGCTAAGGACACTCTTCCTTTATTGTCTCTGATTTGGTGATCCTAGAATATTAGGTAACTGAAATTCATTTCTTTCTGGGCTTGAGGAGCTTCAGAATTGTAAAATAAAAACTGTCAGAGTGGGAGTGGCCCTAATATTTGAGGATTCTTTCTAAATGTTATGATTCTGTTAATGATTATTTTGTGAACTTTATTTAATGAAAGTGTAAGTTAACCCACTTTCAAAGTGGCAGTTTTGAATTTAGTGACTCCTCAGAACACCTGCAAAAATAATCTGTTTTAATGAAATATTACCACAAATAATGTCCAGTCTCTGAAAAACAAATACTCATTTAATTTAAAATGTGTCAAGCAAGAACACACAATTCTATCATGAGAATGGTCTCTTCAGCACTGCTTGACTGGTATTAACATTATTTAAGATTAATGGACAGAGATTAGTGTTTGAAAAAAATTCCAATGCAGATACTTTATATTGCTAATAAGAGTTGCAGCTCACCTATGCCAGGTAACTGCACACATCAGTATTAGATGATAATAAAAAGTAATAAATATAGGACTCATGTTTCAGGAAGATGGAAATTTCATTAAGACTCTATTTCCACTATCAATTATTAAATAAATTCACCTAAGTGTTTTCTTCTCCTAATGTATTCATGGCAAAACCTTCTCAGAGGAAGAGCATGTTCATTATTATGCATGAGCATATTTCGAAATAAAAGGCACCAAAGCCTTTTTTGGAATGCTAAAGATTTCTTAAGAGGTTATATCTGAATAATTATGTCACAAGGCCTTTTGTTTCAAGAAAAGCTCAAATCTACACAAATGGTAAATTGTTAGAGAATAAAAAGTATGCCAAAAAAATCTGAAAGTGATTTTTACTTTTAGCTTTATAACAACCATATGGTACTATTTCACATTCAATGAATTGTTAAATATTCACTTATTATTTTGAAGTCAGTTGAATATCCACTGTCTCTTGGGAAGTCACACTGACTGTGTAGAGTAGTACAGCATGCGTTTTCTTGTTCTCGGCACTGGTACAAGAGGAGATGCCTCATGAGAATTCACTGAGACAATGGTAGAGCCTGAGAACAAACCCTGGGTCTTAATTTTCCCTTTCTGCATTGAAAAACTTCTTTAATGATGTATTGGTGCGGAACACTCATACCAAAAAAAGGAAAAAAAAAGAAGAAGAAAGAAAGAAAGAAAACCTAAACAACAACAACAAGAACAACAACAAAAACCCAGATGGTGGGGATTTTCAGAGGTTATTTGCAACTCTGAATATTTCATGCTTAGAAGCTCAGTCATGAAGAACTCTTTGTGACCCCATGGACTATAGCCTACTAGGCTCCTCTGTCCATGGGATTTTGCATACAAGAACACTGGAGTGGGTTGCCATTTCCTTCTCCAAGGGATTTTCCTGACACAGGAATCGAACAGGGGCTCCTGTGTTGGAAGCACATTCTTTACCAGCTGAACCACCAGGGTAACCCTCGGAATATTTACTGCAAGTTAAAAAGGGGTTCTGTTATCTCTCTTTGTTGGGTCAGTAACAGAGCATAATTAAACATAACTGCATTTACATTCATCTATACAGAAATGATAATAAATACTTATGTTAATTACAGAATTATTTAATGACATATATACTCATATAAGATAATTAATGCATTTCTAATATATTGAGCCTTTAGGTAAAGCCAAATAATGCAGTAAGAGTACTCGTTACAGAAGAGTAAAGGAAAAAAGTAATGCTCTCACCTTTATATTTTCATAGCACTTAAATAAGCTGAGAAGTTTGACCCCTGGCATAATTAGACAGTATTTCACTCATTGCTCATCTTTAGTTGGATTTTATAGTCTCTCAGAGCACAGGAGCTTTATCTTACATTTCTTGGCATCTCTAATATTTGGCACAATTCTTGGCACACTGTTGTAACAATTTGTGAGGTCTTTGATGAGTTCACACAGCTAAAGCTTATTTATATTTCTATAGGGCATATATTAAAAGTATAGTTACCTCACATGTCAATAGAGATGCTCCATAACTGTTTCTAGGATAGGATGACAAAAAATCCTTTTGTATATGTAAAGATACATATGAAATGACTTTTTTAAAATAACTTAAACAGTTCATTTACAAGTCTTTAGACTTTTTCATAATTCAGAACTCACATGTTCAGTTACACTCTTGATGGCTATATTTTAAATATATGATATCAATGAAAGAAGAATACAAATTCGTGTAACTCTATGGCTGATTCATATCAATGTATGACAAAACCCACTGAAAAATAAAAAAAATAAATAAATAAAAAAAAAAAAAGAAAAAAAAAAGAAAAATGCTAATAAGAAGCCTTGGCATACACGCTACTGTGAGGGGAACTTTTTCTTCTCTCTTCACTTGTTCAGTGCCCATTCATTCCTGAGATGCAGGTTTAAACGTTACCTCTTCAGCAAGGTCTCCAAACCTCCTGGTTAAATTTTCTTGTCAAGTACATTCACACACAGTACCATTTCTGTCTTCCTTGTGGAACTTGTCTCTGCTGTCAGTTTTAATCTTTAGAGTGTGATTATTTATATCATTCATGTGTCCCCCACTAGTCTTTCAGCCACACCAAACTAGGGGCCATGTACGCTTTTGTATCACTCTCAAAGCAAATACCTGGTATGCAGGAGGCCTTCCACCAATATTCAGTGAATGAGTGAATAAATAGAAGAGCCTATGAAGTTTCAACTAAGACTCTTACTTAGCAGTGGTGGTGGTGGTTGGTAGTTTAGTGACTAAGTCATGTCTGACTCTTGCGACCCCATGGGCTATAGCC
Organism: Muntiacus reevesi; assembly: GCF_963930625.1. Lineage (NCBI taxonomy): Eukaryota > Metazoa > Chordata > Mammalia > Artiodactyla > Cervidae > Muntiacus > Muntiacus reevesi. The sequence goes on from NC_089251.1 coordinate 236,911,186, forward strand.
TCCAGGCTCCTTTGCCCATGGGATTTCCAAGCAAGAATACTGGAGTGGGTTGTCATTTCCTTCTCCAAGGGATCTTCCCAACCCAGAGACTGAACCCAGGTCTCCTGCATTGCAGGCAGATTCTTTACCACTGAGCCAGCAGGGAAGACTTTGGAGTAGGTATGTATAACTAAAGCCATACCGTCTCCCAAAACATTCTGCAAAGAACCACACCATAAGTAGTATCCAAAGATAGCATATTAAAAATATAAATAATTGTTTATTATCTTGAAAAAATGTGCAAATTCATATCAAAGAAGGACTGCTAAGTTTTGGAATCTTCTGGAGGAATAACATTGCCCAAATACATACTGACTATATTTTACTTATTGAAAAGTAAACTGTGGCATTCTTTCCCCTGTATGTTCAAGATAAACTCTGAAATATGAATACCTACAATGTGGAAGAGAGTTTAGAGCATGGTTTTGTTTACAGATTATTAAGAAAAAGAAAATGTTTTGTTTCCTAAGCATTTCATAGTTATCTCCAGTTTTAATCAAGAAAATTCACAGGCAGTATACTTTAAGTTTGAATGTGGTGGAAAGAGCATAGACTTTACAGTCTATCTGGATGGATTGAAAACCACACACTTACTGTGTATTCATGGGAAAATGTAAGTTTCTAAGCCTTTAACTTTTCATTTTTAAGATGGAAATAATAATACCATTTATCAGGAGTGTTATGAGAATTAAGATGATATTCTGACTAAAATACTTCATTCTGTGGTCTTCCCAGACAGCACTAGTGGTAAAGAACCCACTTATTAATGCCAGGGACATAAAGAGTTGCCGGTTAGAGCCCTAGATGGGCAAGAGCCCCTGGAGGACAGTATGGCAATCCACTGCAGTATTCTTGCCAGGAAGACCCCATGGACAGAGGAACCTGGCAGGCTACAGTCCATGGAGTTGCAAAGAGTTGGACATGACTGAAGCAACTTAGCACACACTCACCTTGTTCTGTATGTATTTTATAAAAACTACTTCCAATTTCAATACTTTTATAACATTTATCAACAGTTGCTTTTCTCTATACAGCAAGTGCTATAAGGCCCTGAAAGTATATAGACTATTTGAAGAACGTCTTGAAGAATATCTAGGAGGGCTTCCCTGGTAGCTCAAATGGTAAAGAATTTGCCTGCAATGCAGGATACCTGGGTTCAATCCTTGGGTTGGGAAGATCACCTGGAGAAGATAATGTCTACACACTCCAGTATTCTTGCCTGGGGAATCCCATGGACAGAGGGGTCAGGGGGAGTAGAGTCGTTAGTGTTGCAAAGAGTCAGACACAAGCTAGTACTTAGTGACTTAACACTTTTAACTTTCAGACATCAAGGAATCGAGATCCAGGTAGCACCTTTCATTTTATTTTTTAAATTAACATAGCTACAGATACCACAGAATGATTCCTGTGTGCCAGGGCTTTACTTTATGTCATTTAATATCCACAAAAACCCAGAGTTGTAACTCTGTTTCACTTGGAAGAAACTGTTCTTAAAGGACAAGTCTGACTCTAACATCACAGACTTTAACCTTGTTAGAGTAGGTTTTAGACAAGTAAAATGTCTAAAGCTCTGCATTTAGAATGCAGCATGATGGCACTATTAAAGATATGCAACTTAGGCATGTGCTTGTTTTTTGTACATTGACACAGGTACTCTGTTTAACCTAATAGAAGTTACTGATAGGATTTTCATATTTTTAAAGCACCAGGATTCAAAGTCTTAAGGATCCAGTATATAAGGTTATATTCCCAACTCTGCCATCAATTTACTATGAAACTCTGAATTATCTTCATCTTTAAAATAGAATAAATATATGTAACTCATATTTTTATGAACATGAAAATCAGGGTTTTTGTGATGATTTATAGAGATAGAGGCCGTAAGTTCTTCACACAGTGCCTGCCACATGGTAGTTCTCAATACATGTTTTTAATAATGATAATAATTATAGCAACGATAGCATACTTCTTAACAGGAATAATTTCCTGGTCAAGTAGTTGACATAAATTACAATAATATAATGCACGGCAAAGGATATGACCATATGTATCTGTGATCACTTTAAAATGTATTGTAAATCTGCCTTCTTGGAATCTGAAAAAATTGTGTAGATGGATTCAGTTCAGTTCAGTCACTCAGTTGTGTTTGACTCTTTGCCATTCCATGGACTGCAGCACACCAGGCCTCATTGTCCATCACCAACTCCCACACTTTACTCACGTCCATTGAGTAAGGACATCCAAACAATGCCATCCAACCATCTCATCCTCTGTGGTCCCTTTCTCCTCTCACCTTCAATCTTTCCCAGCATGAAGGTCTTTTCAAATGAGTCAGTTCTTCACATCACATGGCAGTGTATTGGAGTTTCAGTTTCAGCATCAGTCTTTCCAATGAATATTCACAACTTATCACCTTTAGGATGGACTGGTTGGATCGCCTTGCTGTCCAAAGGACTCTCAATCTTCTCCACACCACAGTTCAAAAGCATTAATTCTTCAGTGCTCAGCTTTCTTTTAGTCCAACTCTCACATCATCCATACATGACTACTAGAAAAACCATAGCCTTGGCTAGACAGAGCTTTGCTGGCAAAGTAATGTCTCTGCTTTTTAATATGCTGTATAGGTTGGTCATAACTTTTCTTCCAAGAAGCAAATGTCTTTTCATGGCTGCAGTCACCATCTGTAGTGACTTTGGAGCCCAAAAAATAAAGTCTGCCACCGTTTCCACTGTTTCTCCATCTATTTGCCATGAAATGATGGGAACAGATGCCATGATCTTAGTTTTCTGAATGTTGAGTTTTAAGCCAACTTTTTCACTCTCCTTTTTCACTTTCATCAAGAAGCTCTTTAGTTCTTCTTCCTTTCTGTCACAGATGTGGTGTCATCTGCATATCTGAGTTATTGATATTCCTCCTGGCAGTCTTGATTCCAGCTTGTTCTTTATCCAGTCCAGCATTTCTCATGATGTACTCTGCATATAAGTTAAATAGGCAGGGTGACAATATACAGCCTTGACATACTCCTTTTCAGATTTGGAACCAGTCTGGGGTTCCATGTCTAGTTCTAACTGTTGCTTCTTGACCTGTACACAGATTTCTTAGGAGGCAGGTCAGGTGGTCTGGCATTTCCACCTCTTTAATAATTTTCCAAAGTTTCTTGTGATCCACACAGTCAAAGGCTTTGGCATAGTCAATAAAGTGAAGTATATGTTTATCTGGAACTCTCTTGCTTTTATGATGATCCAGTGGATGTTGGCAATTTGATATCTGGTTCCTCTGCCTTTTCTAAATCCAGCTTGAACACCTGGAAGTTCAGAGTTCACATACTGTTGAAGCCTGGGTTGAAGAGTTTGAGCATTATTTTGCCAGTGTGTGAGATGAGGGCAATGGTGAGGTAGTTTGAGCATTCTTTGGCATTGCCTTTCTTGGGGATCAGAATGAAAATCTACCTTTTCCAGTCTTGTGGCTACTGCTGAGTTTTCTAAATTTGCTGGCATATTGAGTGCAGCACTTTCATAGCATCATCATTTAGGATTTGAAATAGCTCAACTGGAATTCCATCACCTCCACTAGCTTTTGTAGTAATGCTTCCTAATGCCCACCTGACTTCACATTCCAGGATGTCTGCCTCTAGGTGAGTGATCACACCATCATTATTATCTGGGTCTCGAAGATCTTTTTTGTACAGTTCTTCTGTGTATTCTTGCCACCTCTTCTTAATACCTTCTGTTTCTGTTAGGTCCATACAATATCTGTCCCTTATTCTGTCCCTCTTTGCATGAAATATTCCCTTGGTATATCTAATTTTCTTGAAGAGATGTCTGGTCTTTCCCATCCTATTGTTTTCCTCTATTTCTTTGTACTTATCACTGAGGAAGGCTTCCTTATCTTCTTGCTATTTTTTGGAACCTGCATTCAAATTGGTATATCTTTCCTTTTCTCCTTTGCCTTTTGCTTCTCTTCTTTTCTCAGCTATTTGTAAGTCCTTCTCAGACAACCATTTTGCTTTTTTGCATTTCTTTTCCTAGGGGATGCTCTTGATCTCTGCCTCCTGTGCAAGGCCACGAACCTCTGTCCATAGTTCTTCAGACACTCTACCTATCAGATCTAATCCCTTGAATCTATCTCTCACTTCTACTGTATCATAATAGGGATTTGATTTCGGTCATACCTGAATGGTCTAGTTGTTTTCCCTACTTTCTTCGATTTAAGTATGAATTTGGCAATAAGGAGTTCATGATCTCAGCCACAGTCAGCTCCCAGTATTGTTTTTGCTGACTCTATAGAGTTTCTCCATCTTTGGCTGCAAAGAATATAATGAGTTTGATTTTGATATTGACCATCTGGTGATGTCCATTTGTAGAGTCTTGTGCTGTTGGAAGAGGGTGTTTGCTATGACCAGTGTGTGTTCTTGACAAAACTCTGTTCGCCTTTGCCCTGCTTCATTCTGTACTCCAAGGCCAAACTTTTCTGTTATGCCAGGTGTTTCTTGACTTCCTACTTTTGCATTCCAGTCCCCTATAATGAAAAGGACATCTTTTTTTGGTGTTAGTTCTAAAAGGTCTTGTAGGTTTTCATAGAACCCTTCAACTTCAGCTTCTTCACAATTACGGGTCAAGCCATAGACTTCGATTAGTGTGATATTGAATGGTTTACCTTGGAAAGAGATAATTCTGTCATTTTTGAGATCGCATCCAAGTACTGCATTTGAGACTCTTGTTGACTATAATAGCTACTCCATTTCTTCTAAGGGATTCTTGCCCACAGTAGTAGATATAATGGTCTTCTGAGTTAAATTCACCCATCCTAGTCCATTTTAGTTCACTGATTCCTAAAATGTTGATGTTCGCTCTTGCCATCTCCTGTTTGACCATTTCCAGTTTGCCTTGATTCATGGGCCTACTATTCCAGGTTCCTATGCAATATTGCTCTTTTCAGCATCAGTGTTTACTTCCATCACCAGTCACATCCACAGCTGGGTGTTGTTTTTGCTTTGGCTCCATCTCTTCTTTCTTCCCGGAGTTAGTTTTCCACTGACCTCCAGTGATTGGACACCTATCTACCTGGGTAGTTCCTTTTTCAGTGTTCTATCTTTTTGTCTTTTCATACTGTTCATGGCGTTCTCAAAGCATGGATACTGAAGTGGTTTGCCTTTCCCTTCTTCAGTGGACAACAGTCTAGGAAGTCTAAAATGATGCTTGTTTTGTTCTTGAGAAATTTCTCTGGAGAAAACACCATCAATAAATCCACTGACTCGAGTTTCTATGCAGCCTTAGTGTCATTCTACATAGAACACAACACGGTGTGTGTGTATATCAATATTTACATATATATGCATGTAATTTTGAAATGAACATTCAGAGGTAGTCTGTTGAATACAGTTCTCTTCTTTCTGTTTGTCTTTCCCTTGCCTTCCTATCCATCATTTTTTAATGAAAAAAAAAAAAAAAAAAAAAAAAAAACCAAAACCATAGACTGAAAGCATACAGGGCATACATAAAAGAATGAAAAGGCATTACTTTGCTTTAGTAATAATGATGAAGAAAGAAAGATGAGCGTAAGAGCCACAAGCTATCTCTTCTCCTCTCCATTTCTCTGAGAGTATATCCAGGCCTGTTAGTAGACACTGTATTTTAGTCGGCACCAAATTGGTTTGATTTGGTAATATAAGGTAGCAAACCAGTTAGTGAGCAGATTGTATCAATGGTGAAACATGTGAAATGTTCATTATGGAGCATCAAAAAAGAGGGACGAAAATTTCATAGGAAAAATGCAACGGTTTGTTCAGCTAGATTCAGCTAAAAGAAATACTAAATATCAGAGATGATTTATCTTAAAGCTCAAGGGTTACAAATGCAAATGACTACAAATGAGAAAAACTAGAAACACATTAGGAGGGGCTATAGCAAGTTGAAGAATATGTGTTCTCTCTAAAGGCATTAGATAGCTCTAATAGATGGCTACTAGAAAAAGGGGTACTTGTGTAGAACTTCCCATTTTTAAAAATACCTATATTTTTGAAGTAGTTTTAGGTTCACAGTAAAACTGAGTAGAAAGTTCAGAGTTCTCATATATCCCCTGCCCTCACATACACACAGCCTCTCTCATTATTAACACTTTACACAAGAGTAGTACATTTGTTACTGACTATGAACTTACACTGATATATTATTATTTGTTGGAAAGGCTGTCTTTGTTCCATGAACTGCTTTTGCTCCTTTTTCAAAAATCACCTGGCCGTATTTGTGTAAGTCTACTCCTGGGCTCTCATTCCTGTTCCATTGACGGACTTATTTATTCTCCTAATGGTACTACGTTTTCTTGACTACAGCAGCTTTATAGTAAGTCTTGATGTTTTCAATTCTGAAATTCGGTTCTTTTCCTTCAATATTGTGTTGGCTAGCCTGGGTCTTTTGCCTCTCCATATAAACTTTAGGGTCAACTTGTTGATATCCACAAAATAACTTGGCAAATTCTATTGGGATTGTGTTGAACCTATTGACTGAAGTTAAAAAACCTTCCTAACTATAACATTGGAGTAACTCTCTATTTAGTTAGCTATTCTTTGATTTCTTTCATCTGAGTTATAACACTATGAAGTTTTCCTCATATAGATCTTGTATATATTTTGCTAGATTTATACCTAAGTATTTTTGTGAGGTACCAATATGAAAGACATTGTGAGATCATGACATTTGTTTATCATGAAGAGTGTTGGATTTTGTTAAATACTTTTCCATGTTTATTAATACAGACATGTGATTTTTCCCCTTTAGTTCGTTAATGTGAATTGATTCCATTAACTTATTTTTGACTTTTGAACTAGCCTTGCACTTCTGAAATAACTTTCAGTTGGTTGGTGTAAATTCTCTATAATTGTCAGGATCAATTTTCTAGTATTTTGGTATTTGGCAAAACCCAAGACTCTTAATAAAAACTCTGATTTAACTAGGAGTTAGAGAATAACTTTCTCAAATTGATAAAGTGTATCTACAAAAAAAATCTACAACTAACATCAGACTTGGTGAGAGAAACTTGAAGCTTTTCTGCTAATATCAGAATGGGCAAGGAATTCCCGTCTCAATACTTCTTTTTAACATCCTATGGGAAGTCCTAGCTAATGCATTAAAGCAAGAATAAGAAAGAAAAATTGGGGATCGGGAAGGAAAAAAAAAAAACAAAACACCTGTCTTTGTTTGCAGAAAACATGATTGTGTATGTAAAGAAATTCAGAACAGTCAGCAAAAAAAACTTCCTGTAACTAATTAGTTATAATAACAATGTTATGAGATACAAGATTAATCTACAAAAGTGAACCATTTTCCTGCATTCCAAAAATGAACAATAGGAATTTGAAATTAAAGACACAATGTCTTTTATATTGGTACCCCTCAAAAAGTACTTAGGTATAAATCTAGCAAAATATATTCAAGATCTATATTAGGAAAACTTTATAGTGTTATAACTCTGATGAAAGAAATCAAAGAACAACTAACTAAATGGAGAGTTACTACAATGTTATAGATAGGAAGTCTTTTTAACCTCAATCTATAGATTCAACACAACCCAATAAAATTTGCCAAGTTATTTTGTGGATATCGACAAAATATATAGTATTATGTTGAGGATTTTTGAATCTATGTTCATGAGAAATATTGGTCTAAAGTTTGCTTTTCCTGCAATGTCTTTGTCTGGTTTGATATTAGGGTAATGCTGATCTCATAGAATGTTAGGAAGTATTTCCTATCCTATATCTTCTGGGAGAGATTATAGATAATTGGTAAAATTTTTCCATTAAATGTTTGGTAGAATTTAATAGAACCCAATACAATCTAGGTCTACTGCTTTCTGTTTTTGAATTATTATTATTTTTAACCAGCTGCACTGTGTGGTATGTGGGATGTTAGTTCCCGTACCAAGAATCAAACCCATGTTGCCTTCATTGAAAGGCAGAGTCTTAACCATTGGGATACCAGGGAAGTCCCAATTAATTATTGATTCAATTTCTTTAATAGTTACAGGCCTAGGGTCCATTTCTTCTTATGTGAGTTTTAGTAAGTTGTGTCTTTTAAGGAATAGGTACATTTTACCTAGGTTATCACATTTGTAAGCACAGGGTTGTTAATAACATCCCTTTATTATCCTTTTAATGTCTGTAAGATCTGTAGTGATATCTCCTCTTTTGTTTCTGCTATTAGTAATATGTTTTGTCCTTCTTTTTCTCCATTAACTTAAGTCTTATCACTTTTATTACTTTTTTTTAAAGAACCAGCTTCTTGTTTTATTACTATTCTTGATTGATTTCCTTTCACAAAATTCACTGATGTCTGTGCAAATTTTTACTATTATGTTTCATCTGCTTACTTTGGAATTTGATTTTCTCTTCCTTTTCTACTTTCCTAAGATAGAAGCTTAGATTATTGATTTTAGATTTTTCTTTCTATTTAATATATGCATTCAATGTTATAAATTCCCCACTACATAGTTTTCCTAAATTCTCCAAATTTTTAGAAGTTATATTTTCATTTAGTTTAGTATATGCTTTTTTTTTGTTGTTGTTGTTTATTTCTCTTGAGATATCTTCTTTGACCTATGAGTTATTTAATCTTCAAATATTTGGGGATTTTCTTGATATTTTTCTGCTATTAATTTCTCATTTTAATTCCATGGTGATCTAAGAACAGACATTACATAATTCCTATTTAAAACTTTTAAAGGTGTGATTTATGCCCTAGAAGGTGGTCTAACTTTGTGAATACTCCATTCAAGCTTTAGAAGAATGTGTGTTCTGCTGTTGTTGGGTGAAATATTCTATAAATATCTATTATATTCAATTGATTGATGGTGCTGTTGAATTGAACTATGACTTTTCTGATTTTCTGTCTTCTAGATTTATCCAAAAACATCAAAGATTTAACTTTAGAAATTAATTTAAGTTATTTTCATGTGATGGCAAGCAAAAAACACATGTTGTGAGATGTTGCAGTTCAAATTTAAATCTAATGAAACTTCTCAAATTATGTACATAGATATTGAGACCAAGAGAAGAGAAAAATATGTATTTCCTATACCTATTCAAACCAGTCAATCCTAAAGGAAATCAACCTTGACTATTCATTGCAAGGACTTAGGCTGAAGCTGAAACTACAATACTTTGGCCACCTGATGCGAAGAACTGACTCATTTGAAAAGATCCTGATGCTGGGAAAGATTGAAGGCAGGAGAAGGGGATGACAGAGGATGAGATACTTGGATGGCATTACTGACTCAATTGACATGAGTTTGAGCAGGCTTTGGCAGATGGTGAAGGCCAGGGAAAACTGGCGTGCTCAGTCATAAAGAGTCAGACACAATTGAGCAACAGAACAACAATAATTTCAATGGTGAGATTGAGACAAGTACTTAGTCTATAAGACCCCAAGTTTTATGTTCAATATAAATGACTGCTGATGATTCTCAATAAAAAGTTCTGCTTAATAATATAGTACTTTTCTTTGGCAAAGAGATCTATTTAGGGGAATCTTAAAAATAATTTTATTTTTTTAATTTTTGAAGAACCATGACAAATTAAAATTACTCTCAACACACTCTGGGAAAAAAAAAAAAAGACATTTTCCGCATGAAAGATTGAATGCAACAACACTATGATCCCAATGTCCCAAGAACACAGTGCCTGTACTGGTTCACATGAATAAGTTCTCCATTAATGGAAACACCCTGTATCTTTATCTATTAGCAAAAACAAAATCAGTTGCTAACCCCACTTTTGCAAAAGCTTACCAAAATGCTAAAAGTTGTTCTAGGAAAACAGAAGGGTAGAGAATTACAAGTTGAAGGAAAGACACTGAAGAAAATGAAAGTTTATAAGAGATCGATTAGTTATTAAAAAGAAACTTTGACTATGGCATCTTTAACAAAATTCAATGTGGAAATGAATATGGTTGGGAATATTTAATTTTTTCATATGTTTTCTGTATTCAAGATTATAAAAGGTTATTATATGTAATAGAGAGAATTTAAACAACTCATCCAAATCATGAATTTCTTGGTAAGCTATGTGTTCCAATTGTTGATATCACAGAGACCTGTTTACTGTGGTAAGGAAAGGGAACTGTGAATTGTAAAAGACGGAGGAACATGACACTGTAAGAAGATATTTTAGGTAATAAAAATTTCATAAATTCTATGGGATAAAGGATATTTGCCACTGAGGAGACAGTCCTGATTTAGAAGGAATATGAGAGGCAAGAATTTTACAGTAACACTTAAAGATGCTTCCAATGAGTTATTTCATCAGCTTTCCTTTGATGTATGCATATGTCATTATAACAGGTCTGAATGCTAATTGGTTTGGTTCTAAGTAGGTAACAATTAAAAAAATTATAATAAAGTTGTGTGCTTTCTTTTATAATTTTAACAAAATTTAATGTGCATTAAAATTCTCATTTTTCATGGATAAACTTAATAACTTCATAAGTAAAATGTACTTATTGTATACCCTCACTCCTACACACTATGGGATATAAATATATATATATATACACACACATATATTTTTTTCTAAGAAACATTTTCAAGTTCTCAATATACTAGCCTACCAATTTGTATGACCTCTTTATTTGATAGGCACATTTCAGCACACGTAAAAAAAGTCTTAGATCATTGTGTTGATTTGGAGTTAATAAATCTTGCTTCTTTCATATCTCAGAGCCTTTGCACATGTTCTTCCATCTGACTGAAACATACTTTCTCTTTTTACAGCTGATTCCCACAAGGTCTTCTCTGATCACATCCTTTCTTTACTTTCAATAAGTTGCTTTTTTTCTTCATAGTTTCTTGCTTGCTGGCTTATTTAAAATCTGTTTTCCATAACAATTCATAAACTCTGTTAGAACAAGGGTCATGTCTGTTTTGTTCACCATGATTTAGGTACAGTGTTTAACAGCTCTGGAAAATATTAGGTACAGAATAAATATTCTCTTTGAAAATAAATGAATAAATGTGACATATTATAAACAGCATTGAATTTAAGGCAAAGAGACATGGGTTCTTCTATGAAACCTTTATATATATATATATATATATATGTCATATATATCTATCTTTATACATTAATATACAAGTTATTTAACTTGTCTTGGCTTTAGTTGTCATTTGTAAATATGAATAATAGCAATAAGGCTTCTCTTAGATTGTGGTTACATGGATTTAAGAGAAAAGATAAAAATTAATAACACCTGCTAGGCATTTGGCAAATAGAAGTTGCAACTGTGTAGTTTCGGCTAAATCATAACCTTCAGAGCTGCCATTTACTATTTATAAAATCAGGAAATGAGTTACTGTGAAATTAAGATTCCTATAAGCTTTGTGCTTGGCACAGAGTAGACATGAAGTAGATGTTAGATGAATATGCATTTTCAGAAAGTATATTGTCTAATACTCATCCTATAATTTCTCATACAGCTTCACTTTATATTTTTGAGAAAAAAATGAGCATTTGAAGAAATTTTGCTTATTATGGCGTCATCAATGTTTCTGCTTTTTTCCACATTTATTCTAATCCTAAGATACGCTCTGATGACGATGTTTGACAACTTATTAACATAAATGAACTCACGCAGGATTTCTCTTATTTACTTTTCTCTCGGAGTAACACATGCTTCTGAACATCGCTAAATTCTTTTTAATAGATAACTGATTAGTTTGCTCTTTCAGATAACCATCAATAACTTTTTTTGCCCACTCTTACAAAAAATGTTCAAGAGAATCAAATGATCAACTGTCAGAGAGACTAGAAACTGAAATGCAAGTTTAGACATTTAACCTGTGTATGAAAGTCCTCCCTGAATAAGCGTCATCAAATTCTAGTATCAGTTTTTGAGAATAAGTAACATCAGACAAATGATAATGTAATGGTGATGAGATAGCTTAAATGTCTCAAAATGAGGTAGGAATACCAATATAAAATGCTTAGGACAGTAAGCTGAACTATGAAAATAGTTCTGTGTAACTAGGAAAGATAAAACAGAAGCAATTTGAAATATAACAGCTTCCCAGGAATCCGTTAAGAGTAGCTGCCCTTACTGCCAACCCCATTATAAAGCTTTGATGTTGTTTACTTGGTTGTATTAATTCTGTCTGACCTTATCTACTCATTCCTGCCAACACTACCTCCTTCTTCATCAATATGATATCAATGCTATCATCTCCCTCCTGTGTGAATTCTCCACATTAGTTCCCCCATTGAAAGTCATGAGCCTCTGTTCAGTTGCTGTCCTTATTCCCTGGTTCTTCATCTGTTTCTATTTCCATGCCATTCCTTCTCTTTTTTGCCAACTTTTCTTCAATCACATTTTCTTAGATATTTTAAATTCAAAACACTTTTTAAGAATCTTACAAATGCTGTGAACCCTTTCTGAAGAGGAGTGTGTATACAGATTTAACCAGTTTTACTGAGCGACTTCCCTTTCCCTTTTCACTTTCAGGCATTGGAGAAGGAAATGGCAACCCACTCCAATATTCTCGCCTGGAGAACCCCAGGGATGGGGGAGCCTGGTGGGCTGCCATCTATGGGGTCCCACAGAGTCGGACACGACTGAAGCGACTTAGCAGCAGCAGCACTTGAACTTTTAGGGAATTACTGGACAGTCTATGGATCAACCATGGATGAACTCCAGGTGAAGAACAAATCCTTTAGCAATCTCCTTCCAATTCTCAAAACAGTAGCAGTAGTTACCATTTATTGAGTAACTGTCATACACTCGATGCTATTTTCTGTTCTTTGTTTCTAAACCTAATGAGCCTCATTTCACAGAAGATGAAATTAAATGGTAAAGGTTTTTATCCAAAATTATTATCAGTTTATAGTGGAATTGGGTTGTGAATCCAAACTAATTTTAAATACATAATTTTCCCTGTACCTCATGAAGTGGTGAGAAGAATGAAATAAAGAAGAAAAACAATTGAAATACCATAGATTTACAGGTAATAATTGGAGCCTGTGCCATTGTCCTATATATAATATATAGTATCCATATAATTATACTTATATGATATCCATATAACTATGGAGTGTGGATAGTTATTCCATATACAGATGATAGAACCTTCCTGAATAGGGGTGTTAGGTGATGGCGTACTGTTTTGTAGCTACTATGCAAGTAGAACATGCATACTGGTTGTAAATAATAAAAAACAATACTTACTGGTAAGAAAATATTCAGCTCTAAGCTCCCTAAATGCTCTTCTGGATGATCCAGTTTCCCAGTCCCTCTCAAAGAACAACCAGCAATTAAGGAATTAAGGTTTATCATTGCAGTGCCCAGCTATGACCAGTTCAGACTTGTAGATACAAAATATTTTGAACATCCCTTACAAACAGAACATAAATAAATTGATCAGTTCTTCCTCCTGAAATTACTCCACTTCTTTTATTTCAGGTCACATTCAACTCATATTTTTCATCAACTATGATAAACTTTGAAAGTGTACTTCTATTTCTAGAAAAGCATTATTAATATGGAAAAATGTCTTTGGATTTTACTCCCAGTTTTGATATCTATTCCAATTTCCTAAATCTCATTTCTTTTCTTAAATTCTGTAAGAACATAATTGATTTTAAATAGTATAGAAAAAATCTTGCCAAAGTCATGCCAAATTATAATTGTGTTCATTTTCTTATCTCTATTGAATACTAAAATTAAAAAAAATTCTCATTAAAAAAAATTTTTTTTCATTTTTTTATTATAGGTACAATGAAAAAGTCCAAAGATACTTTTAAGTGTTTAGTTTTTTATACAAACTAGAAAGAGTCTATGTACAACCAAGAATTTTAAAACTCTTAGACTTTAAATAAGAACAAAAAAATTTTGAAAACAGCTCATTATTTTTATTATTCATGTAGTTTGATTTAAAAAGTGATGTTTAACTGGCTCTAAATACAGTGAGATTATGAGAAACCTTGAATTTGCTCTTTTTTAGGAAAAGAATCTTTTTCCTAAAACTGTCCTTAAAATATGAAGAAAGAAAAATATTCAAAATGCTCATTTAAACCAATGCAAACTAAAAATTGGAGCAGTTTCTACCTCCCTAAAAATCCTCCGTTTTTGCCTGTGCTCTAGAGGACAACCAGGCTGAAACCAAGCAGCATGCTCCAACTTCCAGCACTAATTCTATCATACCTCACACTTCCTTTCATCTCCCACAGAATCAGAAGCCCAATCTTCTCAGTCTCTCACTCTTCTTGATGACCATCTTCCAAATGATCTGCACAATCCTAATAAATCCTGTCCTTCACCTCTCTCCGCCACTACCTTCTTGAATCATTCCACAATGCCCTTCAGAATTCTCATTGTGTCTTTCTCTGGGCACTGAAAATCTTTCATTCTGTGATCTTACTTCCTACAAGAACTTTCTTATCTATATTAGATTTCTTGATCCAGTACTATAATCACTTTTTTTTTCTTTTGCAAGCATTATAACTACCTAACCCCTTTCTACTGCTATGAATTTTGTCTAATAAAATCCCAGCCCAGATTAATCCAACTATACACTTACTGTACACCACTGCAGCCAGAAGTTGTCAGTGAAATTACATAACTGGATTGACTGGACTCACTTTAATTTTATGGACACTTATCTGAAATGTACCCTCTCTACCTGGTTTTCTTCTTCATATTCATTTGCTGGTATGTTCCTCTCTACTACATCTATAATTGCTGAATTACTCCTGTTCTTTGCCGTTAGTTCTTTCCTTCCCAGGACTCATTCTCTTTGCAAGAAATCTCTCTAATTTAAGGGCTTAAATTAATACAAAATTTTGATGCTGCTCAAATTTTCTCTCTACTTTAGACCTTTCTCTAGTTTTGGACTATGCAACTGTCTTATTAATATATGTAATTGGATATCTAATAGGCATCTCAAAACATTAACAAAATAACTACTGTGTATGAAAAAATATATTTTCTATCAAATTTCTCTATTTCAGTAAATACCATTCTAGGAGTCAGCCTGTATTCCTTATACCTTTCAGTTATTAGTTATACTTCCATATGTATCTCAAGCTAACCCTTCTTACTAACACCACCCCTTCTCCAACCCTAATGCAAGTTCTTCTATGACCTCGTGTGGATGACAAAAACCTCCTTACCAGTCTATCTTTGTTCTTGCATCCTCCAGCACCATCTTTACATAGTAGTTCAGGCTTTCTTTCAGAAGTGTAAATCAAACTCTCACTCTCGTGCAAAAAGTTTTCCAGTGGTTCCATCTTATACTTTACTGAAATACCCAAATCCCTCATCACAGCCTACATATTTTATTATGTTCCATGTGACTTTATCTCTCTCTACTTATCTTCTCATCTTCTGGACTTAGCTAGAACAGCTGTTTCTTTCCTCCAACTCCATGATAATTTGCATCTCAGGACCTCTGCAATTCTTTCTCTTTGGAACACTCTGTGCCTTTGAGTGAGTATTCAGTTCTTATCATTCAGGGTTCAACTAATATTTCACTTCCTCAGAGTAACTGGTTTTAACTCCTAGATAAATCAGGCTCCTTGTCCCAGATAACTCTATCACATCATCCTGTTTTATTTTCCTTATGGCACCCATTGGTATCCAAAGTTCTTCTTTTTATGTATTTTGTTTTGGGTTAATTATCTTTTCCTCCCAATAGAATGTAATAATTTATTGTCTCCTAATGACCTTTAATTTACATAAATAAGGCATGGATTCTGTCTTTTAAGGTTTTGAAAACAACAGTGGGACCTATCAAGTCATCCAGTTAAGAAATCTCATTGAAGGTACCTCCAAATCTGTTTGACCTAAATAGAAAGCAATCTTTATAAGTAAATGGGTTTATTTCACATTATTATTCATTTATGAAATAAATATAAATTTCTGATCCTCTAGGATATAGGACTTAGAAAACCAACCAGGAGAAGAGCCAAATGTTCCAGTTCCTCTGTACCTATTGACAAAGTTGCATAAGACAGTAACTAACAAAAAAGAGATAAAACAGAAAGAACAAAATTAAATTTTCACTAGAAGCAAGTCAGTTCCAATTTCTATTTCTATGTCTAAGAGATGTGCAACTGCCACAGCTGACATTCCCTGGAGCTTTTGAAGTAATTTTAAATGAAATCCAGAGCTAAATGGTGCAAACAGAAGTACCTTGGAGAGCTCCAGTAGTTACTACTATCATGGGTTTTAAATTTGAAATAAAAATGAAGTCTTTCAAAGTAACTTCACAGAAAACTTCTTGTTCTGTACTACCACACAAGCTTCATTCTGTGATAGAATACTCACTCTCTAATTTCATGTGTCTTATGTTTCCCTGAGAAACATCATCCATGCTTAGAGAATTTGCAAAGTTATCATTTATGAAAAAATAAAAGCAAACAATAAAAAAATTCTGTAACACCATTGGTTAAAGATAGAAAACATCTTTTATCTAAGTGTAAAAAAAATTCTAAAATATTACTCTATAGCACAAATTCATTCTTCTAATCTGGTAATTTTTTTAGTAGTGCTGAACGGGTTAGTTAACTGAATATAAAGATATTTGCTTATTTATATGTAATTAATTGGTTTTTGTTAATTTTGGCAGGTTATATAGCAGAAACTACAGAGGTCTGGAAATATGTACTCTGAAAATGCTTAATTATTTAGTCCATTAACTAATTAATACTTAGTTTGGCAATGTCAGGCTTCCCTGATGGCTCAGACAGTAAAATGCCCACCTGCAATGTGGTAGACCCAGGTTCAGTCCCTGGGTTGGGAGGATTCCCTGGAGATGAGCATAGCAACCAACTCCAATATTCTTGCCTGGAGAACCCCCATATGCAGAGGAGCCTGGCAGGCCTTAAACGCTTTCAACCCTAGTCCTTTTAGGCTTTCCTTATAGCTGAGTTGGTGAAGAATCCACCTACAATACAAGAGAACCAGGTTCGATTCCTGGGTTGGGAAGATCCCCTGGAGAAGGGATAGGCTACCCACTCCAGTATTCTTGGGCTTCCCTTGTGGCTTAGCTGGTAAAGAATATGCTTGCAATGTGGGAGACCTGGGCTTGATTTCTGGGTTGGGAAGATCCCCTGGAGAAGGGAAAAGCTACCCACTCCAGTATTTTGGCCTGGAGAATTCCATGGGCTGTATAGTCCATGAGGTCAAAGAGTTGGACATGATTGAGCGACTTGCACTGAACTGCTGCCTCTACATTGGACTTTTGCAGTTTCAGGGAGTTTTCCTAATTTTTTTTCTCTTTTTTTAAAATTTTAATTTATTTAAACCTATTATAATTTTTCTACATTTATTCCTTTTTTTGTTTTTCCTACTGTTCTTTTCTCCTTGCACAGAGTAACACACCAAGACACATACTAATCAAACTAATAAAGACTAAACATGAAGAAAGAATATTAAAAGCAGCAAGGAAGAAGCAGCAAGTTAACATATAAGGGAAACCCCATACACTTAACAGCTGATCTTTCAGCAGAAACCCTACAGGCCAGAAGGGAATGGCAGGATATATTAAAAGTACTGAAAGAAAAAAATTTACAACCAAGATTTCTGTATCTGGCAAGGATCTCCTTCAAAATTGATGGAGAAATAAAAAGCTTTTCAGACAAACAAAACTTAAGAGAATTCAGTACCACCAAACCAGCTTTACAACAAGTGTTAAAGGAAATTATATAGTCAAGAAATACAAGAGAAGAAAACAGATCTACAAAATCAACCCCAAACAATTAAGAAAATGGCAATAGGAACATATATACCAATAAGTACTTTAAATGTAAATGGATTAAATACTCCAACCAAAAGACACCGGCTGGCTTAATAGATACAAAAACAAGACCCATATATATGCTGTCTACAAGAAACCCACTTCAGACCTCAAGACACATATAGACTGAAAGTGAGAGGATGGAAAAATATATTCCATGCAAAGGGGAAGCAAAAGAGAGCTGGAGAAGCAATCCTCATATCAGACAAAATAGATGTTAAAATAAAGAAGATTATAAGAGATAAGGAAGGACACTACATAACGATCAAGGGATCAATCCAAGAGGAAGACATAACAATTGTAAATATCTATGCACCCAACAAAGGAGCACCTCAATGCATAAGACAAACACTAATAGACATAAAAGGAAAATTTTGCATTTACAAAATAATAGGAGACTCTAACACCCCACTCACACCAATGAACAGATCACCAAAACAGAAAATTAATAAGGAAACACAAGTCTTAAATGATATATTAGATGAGATGGACCTCATTGATATCTTCAGGACATTCCATCAAATGCAGAAATGCACATGGAACATTCTCCAGGATAGACCACATCTTGGGTCACAAATCAAACCTTAAATTTAAGAAAATTTAAAGTGCATCAAGCATTTCTCTGACCACCATGCTACAAAACTAGATACCAATTACCAAAAAAAAAAAAAAAAGTATGAAACATAAACAAATGGAGAGTAAACAACACATTTCTAAATAACCAGGTTACTGAAGAAATAAAAAAGGAAATCAAAAAAATTCTAGAAACAAATGACAATTAAAACACGACAACTCAAAACCTATGGGATGCAGCAGAAACAGTTCTAAGAGGGAAGTTTATAGCAATACAATCCTACCTCAAGAAACAAGAAAAACAATGAATAGACAACCTAAATTTACACCTAAAACAACTGGAAAAAGAACAACAAAACACCCAAATTAATAGAAGGAAAGAAAAGATCCAAGCAGAAACAAATGAAAAATAAATTAAAGAAACAAAAGAGAGAACAATCAAATAGACAAAATCAGAAATGAAAAAGGGGAGGTTACAACAGACAAAGCAGAAATATAAAGGATTATAAGAGACTATTATGAACAACCATATGGCAATAAAATGGATAACCTGGAAGAAATGGACAGATTCCTAGAAAAGTTCAATGTTCTAAGACTGAACCAGGAAGAAATAGAAATTATGAACAACACAATTACAAGCACTGAAGTTGAAACTGTGGTGAAAAATCTCCCCCAAAACAAAAGCCCAGGACCAGATGGCTTCACAGGATAAATCTATCAGACATTTAGAGAAGAGCTAATGCCTACCCTTCTAAAACTCTTTCAAAAAATTGCAGAGGAAGGAACACTTCCAAACTCATTCAATAAGGCCACCATCACCCCGATACCAAAACCAGACAAAGACAACACAAAAAAAGAAAACTATAGGCCAATATCACTGATGAACAGATGCAAAAATCCTCAACAAAATCTTAGCAAACAGAATTCAGCAACACATTAAAAAGCTCATACATCATGATCAAGTTGGGTTTATTCCAGGAATGCAAGGATTCTTCAGTATACACAAATCCGTCAATGTGATTCATGTTGAGGTTTGACAAAAAATAACAAAATTCTGTAAAGCAATTATCCTTCAATAAAAAAAAATTAAATTAGAAAAAATAGTCATTTGTAACAAATGCTGCAGAGGGTATGCAGAAAAGGACATACTCTTATATTATTGGTGGAAATGTAAGTTGGTGCAGTCATTATGGAAAACAGTATGGAGCTTCCTTAAAAAGTTAAAAATAGAGTTGCATAAATGAACTTATCTAAGAACAGAAATGGACTCACCAACATAGAGAACAGTCTTGTGGTTGCCAAGGGGGGGGGGAGGGATTGAGTGGGAGTATGGGGTTAAGAGGCAAACTCTTAACAAACAGAATGGATGACAACAAGGTCCTACTGTATAGCACAAAGAACTGTATTCAATATCCTGTGATAAACCATAATGGAAAGATATATATATATATATCTGCCATATGTTAATGTTAGTCACTCAGTCTTGTCCAACTCTTTACGACCCCACGGACTGTAGCCTGCCAGACTCATCTGTCCATGGAATTCTCCAGGCAAGAATACTGGAGTGGGTTGCCATTTTATATATATATATATACATATATATATGTATATATATGCATATATATGTATTGCAAAGAGTCAGACACAACTGAGTGACTCATTCAGTTGTGTCTGACTCTTCGCAATCCCAGGGACTGCAGCCTGCCAGGCTTCTCTGTCCACAAGGACTCTCCAGGCCAGAATACTGGAGTGAGTTGTCGTGCCCTCCTCCAGGCTATCTTCCCACGCCAGGGATCAAACCCAGGTCTCCCACATTGCAGGCAGATTCTTTACTGTCTGAACCACCAGAGAAGCACAATACTTGAGTGGGTAGCATATCCCTTCTCTAGGGGATATTTCTGACCCTAGAAATAAATCAGGGTCTCCTCCATTGCAGGCAGATTGTTTACCAGCTGAGCTACCAGGGAAGCCTATATATATATATATATATATATAAAGAATATTTTATATATATATATGAATCACTTAGCTGTACAGCAGAAATTAATACAACATTGTAAATCAACTATACTTCAATACATTTTCTAAATGATAGTTGTTTTCATTTTAATTACATTATCTACCTTGAGTTTGAAGCATTTCAAACTTTGTTAAGAAATGATGGTACCCCTGAATAAAACTGACCTCAATATCCAAACAAACCAAGGAAAAACTTATTGGTAAAGATTTGCATCAACAATGAAGACTTGTTTCTAATATCTTCAAGTAACTCTACACACACTGGGGAAAAAAAACAATTTGTGAAGTTTACCAATAACTTTAGAATACTTTAGGAAGGACTGAGGATTATGCGATGCGACTTCATCAGCCGCATTACACAGAATGTCAGATTCTGGAGGCTTTGTCTATGTGGATTTTGCTTTAGAGTCTCAAAGAGTAAGAAACTTCCTTAATCCTTAATATTGACAGACTTTGGAGACATATGTTTAGGTTGTGTAACCTAACAACCTACTGATCATGGTCAAGGAACTCTTTCAAAGTTCTTGGGGTAGGTATTTTCCTAGAATATTGGACATATTTATTTAGGGGATGGGTAAAACATTAGACATGTAGAATATTTATCCAAATACAGAGTAAGAAAAATCTAGAATCTTGAGACTGATTGAAAAGGTGACTACACATAAACACTGAAAAATTAACCTGTGGGTCTTAAGTAAATAAAATAGGTAGTAGACGTCTTTGCAGGAGTTCAGGAGTTTTACAATCCATGTGGACTTTAGGAAGTATACTATATGCTGGGGTTAAATCTAAAATAACAGATCACAGATATGAAACTGGAAAAATAGCACCATATAGATCATCCTGGAGAGCAAGTATTCTGAAACAGAGTGGCTATTTTTAGCCAAATTGATAATAAGACCTTGAGATAGAAAGGGAAGGGACGAGCCCCATACAACAGGATTAGTAAATAGCAATTTCCCAGAACAGTCGTCTTTCTTGTGTAGTTCTCAGAATAGAAAGAACTGCTATCATGTACCCATATCTTTAAGTCATCTTAAACCATACATTTAAGTCAACATTAAGAAATATTCAACCAGTAATATTGCAATATTTTCACGTTTGCATGTGTAAACTAATGTGTGTATATTTAACATATTGGAGTGTATTGGTAGATGATTGAGATATATTATTTTCATTTAAATTATTTGCGTGTTATGCTTTGGGGAAGGCAGATTACTAAAGCTTAAAAAACTCCCAAAGTTAAGACTATCATTCTATATTAATGCATCCCTGATGTGCTAATTACTGAAACACTCTGAGCAGTTGTGTAAAACGTAGGAGCAATTTAGAGTGTTAAATACAGAACAACAGCGTCAAACTATGCATTTTCTTGCTATTATGTTAGAAGTCTCACATTCAACTTTTCTTTTATGTCATTATCTTCATTCCTCATCCATTCACTAACCCAGGAGTCATATGAAAAATACTTCACAGTGTTGTTTTTAATTATCTTTCTTTCAGGGTGAAAACCAAGGCAGGGTTCAGCTTTGTGTTAATTAATGTATTGTGCCTTATTTATGTCTGCACCTCATATTTCTCAATTTTAATGGCCTTCTGAAATACCATTCTGAATTTCATTTAATTTGCTTTGGAAAACTCATTTTAAAAACTTCTTTGATAACATTTAAAGTATGTGGTATCTTTGGAATTTACATAATTTCAGTACACTGAAAATTAAAATTTTCTGTACAGAAGTAGAAAATATACCATATTTAAACCTACTGCAGAAAGAAAATCATAAAGAATATGGTATCTTTCTAGATAAATAATACCCATATGTAGTTAACTGACATTATGCAACTTTAATGGTTTTTTGGTATTCAACATTACAGTCTCAGTATTTTGTGCTGATTCACTTTTAAGGGTCAAAACTGAAAAAGAAGCATTTTTTTTCCTAGAACTTTACCGAGATTATTCCCAGAGAAGAGGGGAAGGCAGGGTGGTGATCACATGGTCACCTCCATCTAGTAATATTTCATTCAAATAAAACCAATTTGGCAGTCTTGAGGAAGAAGAGAAGGCAGAGAGGACATGATTAAAAAAGCAACCTACAATTAAAGAAATGTGACGAGATGGAAAAAAAAGACAGTTGCTGTACAGGTTTCTCATTGGCAGAATCAGTAGGACTTGGGGAGGAATGCAAGGAGTTAGATTTGCACATGGTCTATAAATACAACATAGAAGAAATAAATCTTTTCTATTTTTTCCATGGCATCAGCTGAATGTCTGTGAAACTGGTAAACATATAGATAAATATTCAGCCTCCAGTCCATTCATCCATCTATCTAGTAGATACATACAGTCACACCCGGGAGGTATCGAGGATCAGTTCCAGACCTCCACGATATAGTGGATGTCACAGGAAAGTGAGTCACACAATTTTCTTGGCTTCCAGTGCATATCTTATGTTATGTTTACACTCTACTGTAGCTTGTGAAGTATCCAACAGCATTATGTCCAAAAAATGTATGCATGTGTCCTAAGTCGCTTCACTCATGTCCGACGCTTTGCAACCCTACTCACCAGGCTCCTCTGTCCATGGGATTCTCTAGTCCAGAATACTGGAGTGGGCTGTCATGTCCACCTCTTAATTTAAAAAAAAACAAAGCAAAAAAAACGTATTGCTAAAATGTGCTACCCATCATCTGAGCCTTCAGGGAGTTACAATCTTTTTTGCTGGGGAGGGTCTTGCCTCCACATTAATGCCTCCTGACTGACTGAGGTGATGACTGGCGAAGGCTAGGGTGGCTGTAGCAAATTCTCAAAATAAGACAAGGAAGTGGCTTATTTTATTCATTTTATGAAGATCCTTTCACAAAGGATTTCTCTGTACCATGGATTACTGTTTGATAGCATTTTACCCACAGTGGAACTTTCAAAATTGCCATCAGTCCTCTCAAAACCTGCCGCTGCTTTATCAACTAAATTTATGTAATATTCTAAATCTTTTGTTGTCATTTCGACAATTTTCATAGCATCATCACCCACATTTTAAGAAACTACTTTCTTTACTCATTCATAAGAAACAACTCCTCAACCATTAAAGTTTTATCGTGAGTGCAGCAATGCAGTCACATCTTCACTTATTCTTCTGGTTTTCTTGGTATTTCCAGCATATCTGCAGTTACTTCCTCCACTGAAGTTTTGAACTCCTTCAAGTCATCCATAACAGTTGGAATCAATTTCTTCCCAACAATTCTCTTAATGGCATTGAGAATGATAAACCCTTTCCAGAAGGTTTTCGATTTTCTTCGCTGAGACCCATCAGAGGAATCACCATCTATGGTAGCTAGAGTCTTATAAAGTACATTTCCTAAATAATGAGACTTGCAAGTCAAAACTACCCCTTGATCCACGGGCTGCAAATGGATGTTGTGTTAGCTTGCATAAAAACAAACTGAATCTTAAACATCTCCATCAGTGGTCTTGGGTGACCAGCTGCAATGTCAATGAACTGGAAGATTTTGAAAGAACCTTTATTCAGAGCAGTAGGTGTCAACTGTAGGCTTCAAATAATCAGTAAACCATGTTATAAAAAGGTGTGCTGTCATTCAGGCTTTGTTGTTCCATTCATAAGTCACAGGCAGAATAGTTGTGGCATAATTCTTAAAGGCCCTGGAGTTTTCAGAATGGTAAATGAGCACTGGCTTCAATATCAAGTTATCAACTGCATTAGTCCCTAATAAGAGAGTCAGCCTGTCTTTTGAACCCTTGAAGTCAGACACTGACCTCTCCTCTCTATCTATAAAAGTCCTAGATGGCATTTTCTTTCAATAGAAGGCTGTTTCATCTACCTTGAAAGTCTTGTTCAGTATAGTCACCTTCATTCTTTTTTTATCTTGATCTGAATAATTTGCCATAGCTTCTATATCGGCACTTGCTGTTTCACTTTGTGCTTTTATGTTTTGAGATGGCTTTTTCCCGCCAGCCTCATGAACCAACCTTTGCTGGCTTCAAACTTCACTTTTGTGGCATCCTCATCTCTTTCAGCCTTCACAGAAGCGAAGAGCGCTAGTCTTGCTCTGGATAAGGTTTTGACTGAGAGAATGTTGTGGCTGGTTTAATCTGCTATCCAGACCACTAAAACTCTCTCCATATCAGCAATAAGGCTCTTTTGCTTTCTTATCATTTGTGTGTTCACTGAAGTAGCACTTTTAGCTTCCTTCAATAATTTTTCCTTTGCAAATACAACTTGGCTAACCATTTGGTGCATGAGGCCTAGCTTTTAGGCTATCTCAGTTTTCAACATGCCTTCTTCACTGTTTGATCATTTTTATCTAAGTTTTTTCATTTTATTAAACTAAATTTTATAATTTTATTTTGATTGAAACTGAGAGATGTGTGAATTTTCCTTTCCATGAACACTTAGGAGCCAACATAGGGTTACTAAGTGGCCTAATCTCATACTGCCATGTCACAGAGTATAGGGAGGCCCAAGGAGAGGGAGAGAGATGAGGAATGTAGTTGGTGAAGCAGTCAGAGCACCCACAATATCTGTTAAGTTCTTGACTTATACAGGCATGGTTCATGGCACCCCAAAACAATTACAAGTCTGACATCAAAGTGGACTGATCATGGATCACAAAAACAAATATAATAATAATGAAAAAGTTTAAAATATTGGTAGAATTACCAAAAGGTGACATGGAGACATGAAGTGAGCAAATGCTGTTGGGAAAAAAAAAAATAGTGCCTACAGTCGTATAGGGTTGCAACAAACCTTCAATTTGTAAAAAATGGAGTATCTGTAAAGTGAAGAAAGCAGAGCACAATAAAATGAGGTATGCCTATACTGAGCTTCAGTAACAGGGAATTAGAGTAATGTATAAGATGCATATGTGTTCTGCCCTCATAGAGCTTACAAGATAGTGGGAGATATGCAAATAGGCTGCAAATAATTATGCAATTATTCTTCCATAAAAGTGAAGTTCTAGATGCCATGACAACTTTAACAGATCTCAAATCGGGTATGGGAGTGTAGGAAAAATAGTGTGGAATAGTGGGTAAGAGCCTGAGCCCTGGAATTCATGTCCTGAGTTTGGTTAACTTACTGGACATGTGATGCTTCCCCGGTTGCTCAGACAGTAAAGAATCTGCCTGCAATGCTGAAGATCCAGGTTTGGTCCCTGGGTTAGAAATATCCCCTGGAGAAGGAAACGGCTACTCACTCCAGTATTCTTGCCCGGAGAATTCCATGAACAGAGGAACCTGGTGGGCTACAGTCCTTGCGATCTCAAAGAGTTGGACATAACTGAGTGACTAACACTATTTTTCACTGGCCATGTACCTCTCAGATTTTAAATATTCTAAGCCTCAATGTACTCACTTTAAAATGACTATTACACTAGTTTCTACTTTACAAAATTTCAGTAAAAATGAAAGAGACAACACTCTGAGGAAGTGGAGATGGAAGATGCAATTAGTAGAAAGCCCATGGAACTTTGGGCTGGTAATGCTATGCTCCCTAGGTTGCTAGTGAATCATAACTAATGACTATCATGCTGACATATCAAATATATTCTTTTGTGTTTATAAAATTTCTTATGCATAATCTTTTAAAAACAATTTCTACAAACTTTAGACAGTAAAACATCTGAAGTATTTTACATGTTATCTCTGTGGTGTAGGATTACAGGAAAATAGGATTACTCTATTATTCATTTCTGAATAGTTTTAGTTTCTGAAAATAAACTACAATATCGATTTTTAAATGATTCAGAGATGAAAGAAAGATAAGTAAAGAGGATACTAAGTGTAAAATCTCTGAAGTTTCAAGTAAAGATCCTAAGCAAGAAGGGTCAGACAATGCAGGAAACTTGAAGGATTTGGCTGATGGTCAGGAGCACAAGACGGAGTGGCCAACCCTGGGGCTGCAAAGCTGAGAGAGGGAAGGTCATGAGAGTTTTCTCAGCCAAGTCAAGGTTAGAGAAGGTAGTGTTTCAAGAAGAGGACAGACAGTTGTAAATAACTGCTAAATCGATTAGAATGAACTGACTGATAAGTGCTATCCAAAGAAGAGGTTCAGGTTTATAAAAATTTGTATAACACCAATGGTTCTCTTTTTTTAATGAAAGAACCCACCACTTGACATTACTTTTTTTAAAATTTTTATTTATTTTTAAAATTTGTAGACATAATGCTTTTTGAGTAGACTATGAAATTTTCATGTATTTAAAATCAACAAACTCTAGGAACAACTTTACCAAAGGCAGGGAAAAAAAAGAAAAACAAAACAAACCTTAAACCAATATAAAGGTAAAAACAAAGAGGAAGTTTGAGTGCTACATTATGGGGTGCCTAGCATAGTCACATCAGTTTAGGGTGCTACCCAGACATCCATCATTTCACCTCTGAAGGTATGCCTGATAATCACCACTTTTGGCTAAAGGCTAGAACGCAAATGATTCAGGGAGATGGGGCTGTGAGTGCCCAACTGCAGATACCAACATGGACAGAGGTAGATCACTGGATGAGTTAGTAATTTTCATTAAAAAGAGGAGCAGACTGTGCTTCTCAAGATACCCTACTAGGGTCTACTTTCGTATTTCTCAGTGATTTTCTAAGGTCACTCATGTGAAACTTTGCTCACTTGTAATACATTATGGCAGCAGTCTTTGTAAAGTAAGATCATGTTTGACAAAAGAATATCCAATAATACTTGAAATTCATTTTTGAGTCCAATAGGTACAAGATGTCTAATATAATTGAACAATTAAAAATACCATTGAATGATAACAGTCAGTATCTGTCTTTAGTTACTCATTCTTTTACTGACAGTTGGTGAATCATTCTGAAATGAGCGAGGTATAGATGATCATTCTGAGTGATTATGCTCTGGTCAACTGGCTTTTGTATGAAATGATTTCTCATTCCTTAAACTTAGTTTCTCTCAGACAGGGGTCACACATATCTTTGTTTATATATAAGGGAGGGAGAGCTTCAAATTTTCTGTGTGAGAAATTCTAAAACTGACTTTGAATTTCAATGATAACCTAAAAAATTAAAACAGCTATCTATCTGACCATGTGAATTACTACTTTATAATTGGTACTGCCAGAGAGTGCCTGTGCTATAAACAGTTTGAATTTTTCATGAAGTTGGTGCCACACAATACTTTTGAGAATATTTAAATTTTAAAATTTTAAGATGGCATAGCGGGGTAGATATTTAAAGGCATAGACACTTGAAGCCAAGCCATTTGGGTTTGAATCTTGGAACCCCAGTTTACATGCTATTTGATATTGGGTATTTACCCTCTCTGTGTCTCAGTTTCCTTGCCTGTAAAATAAGAATAATAGTAACTGCTTTGTAGTCTTATTTAAAGATTAAATGAGTTTATTCTATGTTAAGCACTTAGAACAGTATCCAGCATGCAGTAAGTACATGATAAATGCTGCTGCTGCTGCTAAGTCGCTTCAGTCGTGTCCGACTCTGTGCGACCACATAGACAGCAGCCCACCAGGCTCCCATCCCTGGGATTCTCCAGGCAAGAACACTGGAGTGGGTTGCCATTTCCTTCTCCAATGCATGAAAGTGAAAAGCTAGCTACCATTATTAGTGGGAACAACGTGGACTTAAATAAATAATAAACCTGTATCAAAATAAAAAGGCAAATTATATCAGTGTTGTAAAAACAAAAGTTTCGCCATAGTTCAGCAAGAAAAGAGAGTAGAAATTGGTTTGAAAAGTGCAGTAGTGGAAACATTTCACACACACACACTGGTGCTGGGTAGTCTTTAGGAGGAAGCTGAACCTAAAGACTGGAATGAAAGGGAGGGGACATGGGTGTACCTACGCCTGATTCTGGTTGATGTATGATAGAAAACCACAAAATTCTACAAATCAATTATCCTTCAATTAAAAAACAAATAAAGTGGCTAAAAAAAATGAAAAAAAAAAAGACTGGGATGAGGTACAAGGGAGGTGTCTGAGTTGATGGTGATGTTTTACTTCTTGATCTGGACTATTGTGTGGGAATGTTCATTTTGTAATAATTCAGAAAACTCAACATTTATGAGTTGTGCACTTTTGTCTACTGTGAAATATGTCTATTTCAATAAATAGTTAAAGTGAAAATACAGAAGGGCAGACTTTTGCCTTTGTTCCCACCCCACTCCCCACTCCCCTCCCCCCACCCCCTGCCAAAGGTGATGGCTTGTTGGTCAGCCCTGCATCGATGTTTTTCATGTTATGAAAGTGGTTTAGTTTAGAAAAAAAAGTCACCCCATTAGTGTTGCTGATTGCGTAACACATATACACCCATGGCTGATTCATGTCAATGTATGGCAAAAACCACTACAATATTGTAAAGTAATTAGCCTCCAATTAAAATAAATAAATTAAAAAAATTGTAGACCTTGAAGCTAAATTTTAAAATGTACTAATAGACCTGCTTGAATTTCCACTGATCAATATCACAGTATTTAAATAAAACCACAGAGAACCATCATTTCCTGATGGTTCATTCAGGATAAACACAAACAATAAATAATTTGTCAATCAACACATTTCAGCTTCAGAAAAACTTTCTTATATGGTATCTTGCACTGAAATTGGCTTACTTAAAAATGAAAGTATAAATTATTTTTCATTCCTCCTCTCAAGGACATGGATCAAAGTACAGGCTCAGAAGAAAGATGATATTGAAATAGGAAGTGCTGAAGCACACAATTAAAACTTTAAGTATTGTGGATAGGAGAACGTGTAATACAGAAATGATTTTCCTGCTGAATGACCCAGAACTTTCTATAGCAGGGCACGAAAAGGTGATGGTGTTTTTATTTATTGAGAGAGACATTATTTTAGTTTGTTGATATCTACATTCCTCTATGAAGTAAATCAGAACGTCAAGTTTCTTATATGTACATTTATCACTCAATATTCAAATAAAGCATACAATTTCTTATTCAGGTAAATGCAGATATTGAAACAATTAATTTAAAATCTTTAGACCTCCAATTCAAAAATTCCTCATTTATAAAAACTTCTCCCTTCTAAATTACAGTGTATTAGAGCTGAAAATAGTCTTTGGATTCATCAATTAAAATTTCCTCATTTTTGAGATAAAGGCATTGATGATAGAGAAATTAGTTGATTCAATCAAAGTCATCTTAATGGTCAAAGACAGAGTCCACTTCTGAATCTTTTCTAGTCTTCTGGTATCTTTCTGTTAATCTTGTCTAAAATGATTCTTATTCATTCAAACAAACTTCTTAAAATATACCATTTCAACAGCTTACTTTTTACAAGTATTTTTACCTTTTGATTTTCTTTTTGTTTATTTATAATCTAATGTCATCCTGATCATGACCTCATTTAGCTCTCCTGAAAGTAACCCAAGGTTTCAAGTAAGCTACTGAGTAAGTTTGTCAGAATTCACAGATGGGAGATACAATGAAGTAATTTCTAAGAGGAGACATGAGGTCACCTTAGGAAATGGCCTAATGGTCTAGTAGAAAAGGACTTTCTGCATGTCTAAATTTATTTAGATATAATATTTCTCTAATTCAATAAGAGTAGTTTCTGGTAACAAGTAATTTTTTTTTTTTTTTTGGCATTAGCCAGGTACCTCAAAACTAATTAGTAAAATCAATATAAAATTTTTCTTGGACCATACCTTCAGGATAGCTAGTATGTTACTTAAGAAAGAAAATCTCCAATTAGAAAATGAGTAATGTACAAGATAAGATACAACAAAAGGCTACATGAATATATTCTAGTGACACAGATATACCAGGAAGATGAGTTGTTATGGATGGTCTGAAGGAAACGAAGGGATTATTGGGAATGCTTCTGTGATAAAACTGGAACTGAGTGGTGCAGGGGTCTGAAAGATTTTCAATGTGGAAATATTGTTTTAGCAAGAAAAGAGAAGCAAAGGTAGGTGGGCAGCGATAGAAGTGTCTGGTGGGAGTGGCTATTTCAGATGTATTTCAGTTCAGTTCAGTTCATTTCAGTCGCTCAGTCATGTCTGACTCTTTGCGACCCCATGAATCGCAGCACGCCAGGCCTCCCTGTCCATCACCAACTCCCAGAGTTTACTCAAACTCACGTCCATCGAGTCGGTGATGCCATCCAGCCATCTCATCCTCTGTCGTCCCCTTCTCTACCTGCCCCCAATCCCTCCCAGCATCAGGGTCTTTTCCAATGAGTCAACTCTTCACATGAGGTGGCCAAAGTATTGGAATTTCAGCTTTAGCATCAGTCCTTCCTCTTAGGAAAGTAAAATGACACAGAAACTTAAGTGATGTGTACGAGAGACTAAATGAAGTCATTTGGGGAGGATTGTACCAGGACCTGGCTCATAGAGCAGAAAGAAAGGGACAACACTAAAAATCAGGAGAAAGGATAATTAGATAGGAAATAAAAATAGATGGGTTTACTCAAACCTTAATAATGATTTATTGTCACTCATCCAGTCAGGGGAGAAAAAACAAAGCAGAACAGAATAATAAAACAGATGTCCCATGCTAAAACAAGAATCATTCAGCTCACTGAATCTTAGCCTTTTCCTTTTTCTAGACAGTTGAGATTGATAATCTAACACAGTAGAATAAAAACAGTTTAGCTATTCCTCTCTGACATTAGTGCCCACATTATAAACTAGTTTTAATAGAAGAAGGCAACCAGGTCAAGGAAACTGAGATAGAAAACAGGAAAGTGCATTCATCTGGATAGCAAGAAAAGTTCTGTGTATAGCAGGCCAATGACTTTGCCTTCTGATGGGCATAAAAACGATCTTAGAGGATTTGCTGTCATTCTATATACTACTCTTTTATAGCTGAGGAGTGAGGCACTAAAATAGTAAAAGCAATCTTCCAATTTCAAAACCCAAACTTAAACACATGTTGGCTTTCTTCTTTAGCTTGGGTTAAAAACCCAAATAATCCAAAGAGGTTAACATCTCTGCCAACCAGGGGAGTGAATATACCAGTCAATTTTTAATCCTGAGTTTTTGCTAATATCACCAAAATAATAATTTTCATTAACCAGAATTAGTGAATGCAAACTATCCCCTATTTCAGTGCCAGAGGCAAAATTACCAGCCTTGGCTAGTCATGTTACAAATGAGTGTCATGATTTGGTCTTGGGAAGTAATCAGAGAGAGAGAGAGACTATGGATGACATTCAGTAAATCTCACTCTACAAGAGATGCAAATCAGTTTACACCTTAGGAGAGGTTAGTGAAGTGAGTGAAAGTCACTCTGTCATGTTCGACTCTGCAACCCCATGAACTGTAGCTGGCCAGGCTCCTCTGTCCATGGAAATCTCCAGACAAGAATGCTGGAGTGGGTTGCCATTTCCTTCTCCATAGGAGAGGTTCTGAAGGGATTTATTTAAAAGTCAGAACAAAGCATCATGTATTAAGTGAATGATCTCTACTTTTCTCCCTTGAAATACCTCCTTAAGTTCCTTCTGCAATTTTTAATTTTTTTTTCACATTCCACCTCTTCTTAAATGTGCTGGTCCCTTATAGGTCCAAATCACTTTCACAGAGTGCCTAGCTAGTGTTAATTAGTGTTAGTCACTCAGTTGTGTCCAACTCTTTGTGACCCCATAAACTGTAGCCTGTGAAGCTCCTCTTCCATGGGATTCTCCAGGCAAGTACTCTCCTAGCTAAGCCCAGTACAAATTCTTGAGGATCATTAACCTGCCTGGTATACAAGCTATCTCAGATGAAGTTTCAACCTCTGCTTCATTAGAGATGAAAATGTTCCAGTAAAGCCCATTTTCAGCATGGGAAAAGTTGTTTGTTTTTTGAGAAGAAAGCATTTTTATCAGAGTAGTTTAGTCATTTGCTGTCCCCAAGATTCCATGACTAGATTATCCAGGTTAATATGAGTATGGAGAACCCAAAAATGTAATGTCCAGCCATCTTTCCCCAACAATCAAAATTCCCACAAAGAAGAACATGGCTGATAACAACTTCAGCCTTGCAATTCAAGGCCTGATTGATTAACTTTGGCCCATTTTCAGACAGTTCTGTCTTCATTTTCTACTTTCTCATTTTCAAATCCTTGATGTTTTGCATTGCTATGCAGTTATGGAGGAAAAGATGTGCTTAGTACCAGTGGGGGTACCACTGCTTAATATCAGCTGGGGCTGCTTTTACTGCCACATTCTAGGTCACAATGACTCTCAAGAAGTGATTGCTAAAGTTTCAGGATGACTATGAGACAAATAGTGGTTAAACACAGCTATTGTTGTTGTTCAGTCACTAAGTCGTGCCCAACTCTTTGTGACCCCAAGGACTGTAGCCCACCAGGCTCCTCTGTCCATGGGATTCACCAGGCAAGAATACTGGAGTGGGTTGCCATTTCCTGCTCCAGGGGATCTTCTCAACCCAAGGATTGAACCCGGGTTTCATGCTTGGCAAGCGGATGCTTTACCACTAAGTCAACACAGAAGCCCAAGCACAGGTTACTGAAAATTAAACTACACGCATTTAGAATTTAATAACTATAGGAAAAACAAAGGAAATAACTATCAGGACACTTACTTCCTAATTATTTTATAATATTTTATCATCTATATTCTTGAGGTTATTTATATTACTTTATCTGTATAGAAGAAATACTGCATAAGGTATATTACTGTGTATTTCTTCACAACTCTGAGTACAGTGATATCACATTGGTGATGAAGGATCAGCCACATGGGAAGTATTTACCACAAAAATTGGCAAACACTACAAGTTAGAGCGCCCTTCCTCACCAGAAAACCACTTGTGAAACATTTAGTAGCATGCCACTAGTTAAGAACCCACTATTTTGAGGGCTGAACCATGGAACAGAATAAAGACTATGTTAATTTAAAATTCAGCTTTTTTTGTGCATGATAATCACCAGACTGATTTTCTCTTAGAAGTATACATTCAGAAGATGGGTTTCTAAGTAAAATGGCCCAAGAGCCTTTCAAGTAAATAAAACCCATTTGTGTGCAATCGGAATTACTTTAATCAAGGGTTTCCTCAAGAAATTTTTAATTACAGCACATTTCATTGCACAGGGGAACAATTAAATAGCAAATTTACTAGTGATGGTTTACCATATATAGGACTAATATTAAAATGTTGAAAATGAAACAAAAACACATTAAGCAATTAGGAGGTTTATAGTTCCTACCAAGCTATTTCATTGCATTAGGTAGGAGTATAGGACTCTCTCAGTTCAGTTCAGTTCAGTTCAGTTCAGTCGCTCAGTCATGTCCGACGCTTTGCGCCCCCATGAATCGCAGCACGTCAGGCCTCCCTGTCCATCACCAACTCCCGGAGTTTACTCAAACTCAAGACCATCGAGTTGGTGATGCCATCTAGTCATCTTATCCTCTGTCGTCCCCTTCTCCTCCTGCCCCCAATCCCTCCCAGCATTAGGGTCTTTTCCAAAGAGTAAACTCTTCGCATCAGGTGGCCAAAGTATGGAGTTTCAGCTTCAGCATCAGTCCTTCCAATGAATACCCAGGACTGATCTCCTTTAGGATGGACTGGTTGGATCTCCTTGCAGTCCAAGGGACTCTCAAGCGTCTTCTCCAACACTACAGTTCAAAAGCATCAATTCTTCGGTGCTCAGCGTTCTTCACAGTCCAACTCTCACATCCATACATGATCACTGGAAAAACCATAGCCTTGACTAGACGAATCTTTGTTGGCAAAGTAAAGTCTCTGCTTTTTAATATGCTATCTAGGTTGGTCATAACTCTCTCTTTAGGACACTCAATTTAAAGTGAATTCACATTTTTTCCAGTGGAGCTATGCTTACCAAGCAATCAAGGGCAACATACCTTTCTACTGTTATAAATGTTGAACATGGTACAAGTATTTTTCAGGTAGTTATCTGCTTCTATGTTATCTCTTTACTAACTTCTCCTGTCCTGATTCTGTTTTTCTTTTCTTTTTTGTCTCTGTTGTCTACATTGTATTAATATTAATTTAAAACTTTGCATCAACCTAACTTAATAACATGTTGCATTTCTCTGTTATTCACCAGGTGTGTAAAAGTGCCTTATCTCTCAGAGTTTTATAAACTGCTATAGTGCAAAAAGTTCAGATAGAGTCAGAAAGATTTGAAATGAATCCCTTCTCTTCCATTTAATAGCAGTGTGACTTTTGAGTCTTGATTTTCTTATGTATAAAATGGGCATATCACCTGCTACCTTAACAGAGTCATAAACCCTAATAATAATTCAATAATACTCAACAACTTTCCAAGTCAATATCTGGCACAGTTCATTTCACATAAATATTATCTATTATTCCACTTCTATGATATTAAATACTGAAGACAATACTTAGTTATTGTATTATATTTAATTATTACAGCTATTCAGGCTTATCTCTTATGCAATAGCACAGAAGTCTTAAAAGAAAATTTGCCTCTTAAAAGACAAAGATGATGCTTAGTATACGTAAATTCAATTCAAGAACTACAGTATGCAAGGATCAATTAAATCTGCCTGCACTGTTTCCAATTAAAATGTATTTAGTGTTTTTTAGAGCCTTATTAACTCAAGTAAACAGTGGTACTTATCTATTATGCATTTCTCCAAGATTGTGACATGAATAATTTAATCTAAAACTAAATGGGTTCCTCTGTATTATACAGGAAATATATGAACATTTCAACATGCCTTTCAGATAAAAATATCCAAAGAGGATGGAGGGATATAAGCATAGCTATCTCACGTATAAGCAGGTGTTCTAAGAATAATTGCCATATATATGGGCTTCCCTGGTGGCTCAGAAGGTAAAGAATCTGCCTGCAATGCAGGAGACCCAGGTTCAGTCCCTGAGTTGGGAAGATCCCTGGAGAAGGGAATGGCTACCCACTCCAGTATTCTTGCCTGGAGAGTTCCTTAGACAGAGGGGCCTGGCAGGCTACAGTCCAAGGGGTCACCAAGAGTCAGACATGACTGAGAGGCTAACACTTTAAGGACTTTTTTTTAAAAAACATGATCCAACAGGGGGAAGTGCAGGAGAGAAGAAATGTCTGTCTTTAAATAGTAGAATTTGGTCTATATTATTGTCTCAAATAATTGGCATTTTAGTCATGCATTTATTCAGAGAGAGGAAACTTTCACAGAATGAATGATAGAGATGGACTACTACATCAAAGCAATAACAACAGATTCTAAATCTATCTAAATATCAAACATGAGATTAAATGAACATACATCTTAACATAATAGAAAGCATGCTGATATGCCAAAATCTATAGAAAAGGTGAAGTGGAGGTTTCCTCTGGATTGTTGTGAGTTATTTCATTTTCCTAGGACCATTGTTAGTAACTATCTTCCTACACCATTGATATTTATTTTTTCAGCTTTATATGCTGTCTTTTGTCACTCTGGACTTCCCAGTTGGCACTAGAGGTAAAGAACCCTCCTGCCGATGCAGGAGACTTAAGAGATGCAGTTTCAATCCCTGGGTTGGGAGGATCTCCTGGAGGAGGGTACGGAAATCCACTCCAGAATTCTTGCCTGAAGAATTCCACGAACAGAGGAGCCTGGAGGGCTACGTTCCATGGGGTCCAAAGAGTTGGACTTGACTGAAGTGACTTAGCACATACGTCACTCTAGGCCAGTGGTTAACTTTTTCTAATCTGTGGAGACCTTAGTTTGAATAAACTTTTATCTCTAAGCTCAATTTGAAAATAGACTACTGGGCATACACACCAAGGAAACCAGATCTGAAAGAGACACGTGCACCCCAATGTTCATCGCAGCACTGTTTATAATAGCCAGGACATGGATGCAACCTAGATGCCCATCAGCAGATGAATGGATAAGGAAGCTGTGGTACATATACACCATGGAATATTACTCAGCCGTTAAAAAGAATTCATTTGAATCAGTTCTAATGAGATGGACGAAACTGGAGCCCATTATACAGAGTGAAGTAAGCCAGAAAGATAAAGAACATTACAGTATACTAACACATATATATGGAATTTAGATAGATGGTAGCAATAACCCTATATGCAAAACAGAAAAAGAGACACAGAAGTACAGAACAGACTTTTGAACTCTGTGGGAGAAGGTGAGGGTGGGATGTTTCAAAAGAACAGCATGTATATTATCTGTGGTGAAACAGATCACTAGCCCAGGTGAGATGCGTGAGACGAGTGCTCGGGCCTGGTGCACTGGGAGGACCCAGAGGAGTCGGGTGGAGAGGGAGGTGGGAGGGGGGATCGGGATGGGGAATACGTGTAACTCTATGGCTGATTTGTGTCAATGTATGTCAAAACCCACTGAAATGTTGTGAAGTATTTGGCCTCCAACTAATAAAATAAAATTAAAAAAAAAAAAGAAAATAGACTAAAAGGCATTATTTATCAGGTGAGGTCAGAATTCTGTCCCCACTTTGTTGAGATTTTATATACATGGCTCTCACTAATACAATTATTCTCCCATGAAAGTTTTTACAGTAGCAAACTATGAAATACTATGTTCCTCAAAAAATAATAAATATTTTATATGTAACTCTATATAACTCAACTAAGTCCACTATAGCAAGATCTGCCTGATTAGGTCATAGCTACACACAAAAACAAACAAAGGTTATATTTGGTTATATATATATATTTGAGGTCCATCCTAAAATTCCACTGCAATAAGGCTAAAAACTGTACCTTGGTTATACATTTTCTTCACACACCTTCAATTAAATAACAAACCAAGATTACTGATAACATTTGAAAACTGCCTTCAAAAAATACCTTTAAACAGATAACCTCACATTTTTTCAAGTCAAATATCACTACTCTATGACTTACAACCAATTAATTTTTAAAAAAATGCCAGTTATTTGAAGGCATGTGCAACAATCTGGTCTTTGAGGAAGACATCAAATACCAACATTCCTGGGATTGTTAGGACAGGATCATAATCTTAATGGCTTCAAAGAAAAACTGTACTGTTTTTTCTCCAGTGATTTCTATGACTGCTAGTCTATTGGAATCATGGAATAACCCACTGTGTTTAGTTTTGAAAATATGATAGCTTGCAGTTACTCATTATTAACACCATGACACTGGTGTTGTCTAAGAAGGATTAACCTTGACATGAACATTAGTTTTTGTAATCAAAGCTACATCATGACTACAAGGAACCGTGGATCTCAGAATCCATGTAGGACTTCTATAAACAAAATCTCCTCGTGAACATAAACACATATACTCACTTATATACCCAAGACACACATGTTTCTGTATCTGAAGTGTCAGTTAAAGTGTTTGACTACTTTAATAAAAATACAGTATACCAAATTCGAGAAAAGACTATGTGACATCAGGGAACAGACTGCTTGCTTGTTCACTGTTTTTCTGAAAAATCCAATAGGTCCAAGGGAGTCTCCAGATAATTTGATTTTTTTTTTCATTTATCGATATTTTAGACTATATGCTGGCACAGCGCTCTTAAGGACAAATGCAGTACTTGAAGTGAGATGGCAAAGATTGAAAAAAGTTCATATTTGTGTTTTATTTTCAATCATTGGAAAAGAAAACAAATACTGGTGTTCAAGAATTAGGGGCCACATGGGAGAATTTGGAAGCCACTTCAAAAATAAATGTAATCCAATAAAAGTGAACACTGTAAAGTCGTCAGCACACTGCCAAGTAATCCAGCAAAAGAAAATGTGTGTGACAGAGAAATACTGATAAGGAAGAAAATGCCAAAGTTTCAAACCAAAACTTTTAAATAATCGAGAGAAATGAACTAAATAAGTAAATGAAATAAAAATGCAAGCTCATTTATTTTGTTTAATTTATAAAAAAGTGGTCATATTTAAATCATATGTAGGTAAGCCTGGAGGAGGAAATGGCAACCCACCCCAGTATTCATACCCAGACAATCCCATGGACAGAGGAACCTGGTGGGTTATAGTCCATGCGGTCACAAAGAGTAGGACACACCTGAACCTGAGCACACATGCAACTTAGGTAAGAATGACAAATAGTTTGCAAGTAGGCCGAGTAAGTGGGGAAAATATGTTTTTGGAGGAAGGAACTCTAAATAGTTTACCTACATAGATCATTTGATAATGGCCTTTTACTTGTTTAAAATTGCCCATTGAAACACATCGCAAAATCCCTTAGCCTGACTCCGATTCTTCATCTCAAAGGAGCTCTTGGGTAAACTGACTACTGAAAAATGACCACATTCAGCACATATGCATCTGGATATGGATGTATCTTAATATAATACCTTGAGATAGCCTAAAGATAAGAAGTTATAAAGGAAAAGAAGTCACCACATTTTCAAGAGGGATATGGTGAGTAAGGTTAAATCAGTGGTTTTCAACTCTAGCATGAGATTGTTTTTTCTCCAGATTAGCTCTCATCACACATCAGAACGCCATATATTCAGGAAGTACTACAAATCAGTTGGGTAACACTAAAGAATGATTCCATGCTTAAACAGTATCAGATCAGTGGAAGGTCATTTTCAGCGTGCAATGTGTTATGACATGGGTGCATACAACCAGTTACAAATCAGAATAGTTAAGAGAAAGATTTATGAAACACATGTGGCAATAAATGCTGAACATGAATATTAAACCATTCTCATGTTAACAAATATGGAAAGAAGAAAGACTAGCTGTTATCTCAGAGGATATTACAGATAATAAGGAGTCAATTAAGATATTATGGATAGAAGAAACTGTATTCTATTGCTGCCAATTTTGAATGGTGCAGTGATTTCATAATTAAGCCTATGAGGATTAATGTGAGAGTGTTTTCAAAGTCCCTTAGAGAAAAGTGCTATACAAGTGTAACATCTAGCTATTAACAAGTGTCTACATATTTTAATAGTATAAACTCTCATTCTGAAAACATTTGAGGAACTATGTTAACAATCTCCACTTTAATTCACATACTTGTTAGTAATTTACATAGTATATTATTAAGAACTCTCATCAGCACATCAGAACTTGAGAAATAGTGAACAGACTTCTACTATAGTTTGGAGGCTGGGCTTCTACAACTAATATAAAAAAGGCATCTGATATGATTGAGAAAGATATCTAGAACAGGTAATTGTTGCAGTAACACAGAACTCACATTTCTTTCTCCACCCTAGCAATTCAACTTTTAATAGGGTTAT
Source organism: Muntiacus reevesi (assembly GCF_963930625.1). Classification (NCBI taxonomy): domain Eukaryota; kingdom Metazoa; phylum Chordata; class Mammalia; order Artiodactyla; family Cervidae; genus Muntiacus; species Muntiacus reevesi. Next base: position 236,950,735 of record NC_089251.1, read on the forward strand.
TTCACTCTGGCAGAGAGGCAGTGAGCTTCCACAGATCTTTGCAGCATTGAACACAACCATTTGGAGACCGTGTGTATGTGCATGTGTGTATGTGTACTTGAAAACTCACATAATTCTGAACTCTAATGATTTTTTAAGCTTGTTACTTAGGAATATGGTGCATAGTCTTTGGGAATGAGTATGTATTATCAGAGGCTATATGGTGGGTTCTTGCTCTTTCAATGAATTTGCTTCCCAGGAATGGAGGACAGGTTATAACAAAATTTCTAAGAGGAGGTGGGGAAGTAGAAGCACTCCTCATAGCCAAGAGATTGCCCCAGCGCAACTCCCATATGATTTAGAATTAAAAAAAAAAAAAAAGCATACACACACACAAAACTAAAGTTCTTAAAGTATCATTTTCCAAATTAATGGAAATTTTTACTAAATCTAGATATCCTTACTTTGCAGTGTTTTTTTGGATATTAATGATAATAAAGGAATACAATTCCATGTTATCCCAAAGGAATAAAATTGTGACCCCATTACTCGTGTAATTTATCTAAGTCTATTTTTCTGTTATCAAATAGAGTATTTTATGTCTATATTCAATAATAAACAGTTATTGGATTTTGGAAGTGAGGAAGTTTCATCAGTACATAATAGTTTTCAAATTTCAAATGGAAATTCACTGTTCATCACAATACTATAAAAGTCAAATTGGCTTTTGGAAAATGATAGGAAGCCAATTCACTTTATCTTAAAAACTGATACCCCTTTTCCCATTGCCTTCCACTTCCATTTAATTCTGAAGGGATATGTATGTGAAAAGAGAAATGAAAGAAACAAACAACATGACCTAGGACACCAAGAAAAGATAAATATCTATTTCCACTAAAGTAATGGTGACACCTTATAGTTATGATCAGTCTTTGAGGTTGGCATCTGCCTCTGCAATATGATACTAAGGATAATAGGAAAAAGCCCAGATTGATAAACCTTCATGTATTTCCTTTCTTTTTTAAAAAATAGCATACTAATAAGACTTGGAAAGATTAATTTATATGCAATGAAAATAAAAAAGAGGTAGGTTGTAGTTATCCAATGAAACAAAAACTTATGTTCAATGATCCAGAGAAAAGAATCAGATGCAGGAGTAATTAAAAATGAGATTTAGTGCTTACAAGTTGCATGGCTTTTTATCCATAATCTTAAGTGCTACAGTGCATATCATTTTCAGAAAAAGGAATTAATTTTACAGGATAAAACTTTCTTTCTTACATTGATATCTGTAGTATTTCATTCATATGTGAGAAAAACTGTCTTCTTTTAGGAAGTAAATGTTTTATGGGCCTGAAGTAAAAAATAGAAGAGTAACAGGCTTAACAATAAGGAGAGGGAATTAGAGAAAAAATGAGCCAGAGGTTGTGATTTTCTAGTTTACTTACCCCAAGTATCTGAGCTTTGAATATAATTTGTAAGTGATATTGACTACTAGGAGAGTAATAGGGTGACCTTTTATATAGTTAAAGGAGCCTCTTGATGAGATTGAAGGAGGAAAGTGAAAAAGCTTGCTTAAGACTGAATATTAAAAAAGAGAAAAAAAAAACTAAGATCATGACATCTGGCCCCACTACTGCATGGAAAATAGAAGGGGAAAAGGTGGAAGTAGTGACAGATTTCCTCTTCTTAGTCTCCAAAATCACTGCGGACAGTGACTGCAGTCATGAAATTAGCAGACAATTGTTTCTTGGCAGAGAAGCGATGACAAACCTAGACAGTGTGTTGAAAAGCAGAGACATTACTTTACTGACAAAGGTCCATATAGTCAAGGCTATGGTCTTCCTGGTGCTCACATATGGTTGTGAGACCCAGACCATAAAGAAGGAAGAACGCAAAGAATTGATGCCTTCAAACTGTGGTGCTAGAAAAGAAAACTGAAAGTCTCTTGGACAGTAAAGAGATAAAATCAGTCAATCTTAAGGGAGGACAACCCTGAATATTCACTGGAAGGACTGATGCTGAAGCTGAAGTTCCAATCTTTTGGTCATCTGATGCAAACAGATAACTCATTGGAAAAGTCCCTGATGTTGGGAAAGATTGAGAGCAGAAGGAGAAGAGGGCATCAGAGGATGAGCTGGCTGGATGGTATCACTGATACAATGAACACGAACTTGGGCAAACTCCAAGAGATGGTGAGGGACAGGGAGGCCTGGCATGCTGCAGTCCATATGGTCACAAAAATTGACACGACTGGGTGACTGAACAACAATAGGGTGGCATTCATTTTAGGAAACCTATAATCTTACACTCAAACTGTTAATAATCTACCACAGGAAAATTAACATTCTTAGCTATCTAGTTTTCATGTTCAGAAATTGACTCAAATAAGATGAACCTATTTTTCTTAGAAAATCAGAGATTTAAAGAAAAGTAGAAACATAGGAATATAAAGTGAGGCAACTGAGGTAAACCAATACCTCTTCCTATCCTCATTCTCAAATAAAATGTTTGGTTAAAAAGATATAGTAGAACTGCATGAGGTACGCATTCAGTAATCCACAATTGACTAAGTGATGGAATCTGTTCTTAGTTCAGATTGTATCTCTTCAAACATTCATATTTTAAATTTACAACACTTGAGATCTGCTTGAAGTTTGACAGTCTCTGTTTTACTTGCCTTTAATTTAGTAAGGGTTAACGCACAGCCAATAATCACCTCTAACAACTAAAAAAATGTCCTTTTCTCCTGTTTCTGGTGAATAGTTTTCTCGCTCACAAAATTTCTAAGTAAAATAAAAGGTTTTCCTTTGCGCAGAACAGAAAGAGCCATTCAATTCTACAGCTCTAAGACTGTGTATCTCTTCCCACTGCCCTCCACTTAAGGAGAATGCAAGTGAAAGGGAAAGGAAAGAAAAAAACAACATGACCTCAGGAAAGCAAGAGAAGTTAGTCCCTCAGTCGGTTCGACTCTTTGCAACCCCATGAACTGCAGCCCGCCAGACTCCTCTGTCCGTGGAATTCTCCAGGCAAGAATACTGGAGTGGGTTGCCATTTCCTTCTCCAGTCAAGAAAAGATATATACATATATCTTTATATATATATATATTTCCATTAAAAGTAAGAGTGATACCTTGTAGCTATGACCAGTCTTTCAAGCTGGCATCCGCCTCTATGGTATGATACAAAGGATGGTAGAAAAAAACTTAAACTTGATAAATCTTCATGTATTTACTTACTCTTTCAAAAAAAAAAACAAAAAACCTTGAGAATTCCCAATGAATATGTAAATATATCCCCTAGCTGGAGCAACTGCTGTGATGGTGGAGTGGGAACTGGTGAGTTTTGGGGACACAGGTATGGAGGTACAACATCTCCTAGGGCTGCAGCCAAGAAGAAGAGAAAAGACATCTTAAATATCATTCTAGGAAAACACCAAAAGTAAACAAACACATTCATCCATTTACAGTTTTGCTGTGGAGTCATGAGAATCCTTGCTCATGCTGCAAACTGACCACCCTTCTGAGTAGAAAGTCGAAGAACAAGCTCCACAGCTCAGCTTCTCTGCTTTCCTTTCAGGGAGGAAATTTCTACTCTTTAAGGATCATAATGTGAAATACACACTTTTGGTGTGCATGGGAAAGGGAAAGAGGCTGAATAAAATGTGGAAGTGCCATCCCCTGCTCTACCAGACAACCACTCCAGAAATCCACATGTAAAAATGTAAATGCTTGCAAGAAGCCTCTTCTTTAAGAAAAATCCATTACTTTCTGACTGACAGCATATTTGAAAAATAAAGATCCTTTCCAATTTCTTTGAAGCTAACAGAATCTGTTTCTTAGTGATTGTGTCAGAGGTTTCAAAACTGTTGCTCTCAGTTTTTTCCTTAACATTTAAGAATCTGTTTCGTTTTTGAGTCTGTCAAAGACTTTTTAACAAATTGGAATATTGTTGCTCATTCAGTTAGATCTTTTTTTCCTGGATGAACACTATACAACAAATCTGTTTTGGTGTCTTTAAAATCAGAGTTTTGACTTATTAAAAGAGTTAAATACTGGTTGCTCTTTTTAAGGTTTGGGGGTTTCTTTTGAAACTGAATTATTTTTGTGTTTGCCCTCTGTGTCAGGGCATTGGCTTTATAACTAAATGGACCAACAATTTTCTCCATAATCAGATGCTCAGTTAATAAGAAATGACAAGCATATTGCACTCCTGGCTCTTTCAGAATTACCACAGTATAGTCAATGAATTGTTACTAAGGACACTGTCAAAATACAATGGTTTTAAGGACTCATTGGGGAACAGCAAAAAATAAGAAAGACATTTTGAATATTATCAGATATAAATAATTAGGATACATTCATTCTTGTGGTTTAGATTTTATTTACATTTTATCTAAAGTCTGAAAATTTTTTTCTATGAAACATGCAAAATAAAAATGCTGCTAGTGAGATTATAACTGATGAGTTACCTGGAGAATTATTATATTTAGTAAATGTATAACTATATCTATTTTTGTAATGATCTACTTTATATGCTAGAAAAGCTTAATAAATGCTTACATACTATTTCTAAAAATTCACCCTGGCTAAAATAAATTTACATAGTATTTTAATCTCTTTTAAGTAACTTTACTATTTTTAGCACCAAAATGTCCAGAAAAAGATAATATTGATGGAAGAAGCCAGATATGCTGGTTTCTATCAGAAATAGCTATTTTGGGCACACATAACCTTTTCTTCAAAATTATAATCTCATAACCCCTCAGAATACCTCTGAAAGTCAGTACCTAGACAATTTAAAAAATAAATTTAAGGATTAGAGTTTAATCTTTTAAACATTTAAGATCAAATAGAAGATTCTATCTAGATGCTCATCAGCATTGTATAATTCAAACAATTTTAGTTACTAAAGGACATTAAAAGAAGATAAAATATTATTTTAAATTGTTAAGTCCTTTTAAAGACAAACAGGAAGAGAGAAACATCAGCCAGGATGAATCACAGACAACATTCAATATATTATCATCATCATTGTTATTACTGATTTTGATAAGTATAATATTCACAATAGTCAGACAAAGCAAGACTTCCATCATTATCTCCCTTCCTGCTGGAGTACTGAATTCTGAAGCCGTTACACTATATTATGCATAGATTAGCCACAGTGGTAAAATAAGTTATATGATACCAATTTGTTCTGTCAAATAAATGACCCACCATCAGGTAGAGACATCTGGTTCCCACCTTGAATATAATGTGTTATCACTTTAGTGCAATCAATGAAATATTGTGCCTCAAACGATATTACTCATCATTTACTGGAATTGCTTAAAAATAGTCTAAAAATAATTGTAACAATTACCCCATGATAATCCGTCAAACAGTTAATGCTATGTAGATGTGATAGGAAAGAACCCAAGACATGTGTTCCAATATTTGAAGGAAAAGAAGTCAAATTCCAAGTTAAATTATTATTCATACATCTAAAGCACTGCATTTCTGATTCTGTTTTCTGTTAGCACTCTATCCCTTACAAGTGGATACCTTTGTCTGGAATACTCTTTCTTAACTGTTACTTTAACCAGGTTAGTTGGCATTTTTAAATTCTCTTTAATCATATTAATTGTAAATCTCTGCAAATTTTTTTTCTTCCTAATTAACATGCATATTTCTTGAGGAAGTGTGTTTGATTCATTTTTGGAAATCTAGGGTTCCTAAAATACTAGATCTTTATCAGAACTCAATAAATGCTCCTGAACTACTGCAATATACACGCTGTACCGGGCTCAGTCGATTCAGTTGTGTCTGACTCTTTGTGGCCTTAAGTACTATAGCTGGCCAGGCTCCTCTCTCCATGGGATTTTCCAAGCAAGAATACTGGAATGGGTTGTCATGACTGACTCAGGGGATCTTGCTGACCAAGGGTGGAGAGGGAGGCAGGAAGGGGGATCGGGATGGGGAACACATGTAAATCCATGGCTGAGGCATGTCAATGTATGACAAAAGCCACTACAATATTGTAATTGTAGTACAATATTGTAATTAGCCTCCAACTAATAAAAATAAATGGAGAAAAAAAAAACAAGTGCATCTCCTGCATTGCAGGCAGGTTCTTTACTGCTGAGTGACTGAGGAAGCCCACAATATATATTGGGTTGGCCAAAAATTTGTTCATTTTTTTCCATGTCAACTTACAGAAAATATACAAACAAACTTTTTAGCTAATCACACACACACACACACACACACACACACACACACATATTGCAGTAGTTCAGGAGGGAATCAAGAACCCAGATTCATATTGGGTGGTATTAAAGACTTTAAAATGCTGGATATGATAAATATTAAAAAGGATCATTTTTGATATCTAATTATGTATAGTAGTTGGAGGTAAATAACTATAATGGACAATAATATTCAGTAGTGGATATGACAGTTCACCATGCATTATGCAATATCTCATTTGATCCTCACACTAATCCATGAAGTAGCTAGCATTTTCTCCACCTTATATATGAGACACCTCATTACAGACAGCGTAATTATGCGTACTTGACAGAATACATTAGGAGGAATATGAAATATCAGAGAAGGAAATAGTTTGGATGAATACATAATGTCTCTATCATCATATTCTATGGCGAAATTTCAAAAGACACATCAATACTTAAATAGAGGTAATGTTAAAACTTATATACAATATCTATATGATAGCAATCTCTTTTTAAGGAGCAGATATTTTTTAAATGATGAAACAAATAGAGAAGCATAAAACTTAAATTTAGCTACTTTAGAATTTGGCCAAAGACTAACACTGACTTCTAGACAGGCATTACCTGTCTCCACGGTCATAATGGTACGAGAAGGGTAACAGAAGTCACTTGAAATGGTGACTCAATTATCTTGTAGCTAGAACTTTTAGCATTTCTGAGGCACCATACATGCTCATTATGAAAATGTCAGAAATAGTAGAAGGTGCCTTAATCAAGTAATCAGCCTGCCAACTGTTCAAAAATCATATGTGAGTTTCTCAGAAAAGGGCAGAGAAAAGGATAATAGAATGCTTTTTACTCACATGGAAAATATAAAAGTACAAGATATAAGTGTATATTAATACTATTACTTCTGCTACTCAAATATAATTTAAAAGATTACCATTAAAACTATATTAGCAAATAACTATGTAAATGAGATTTTTGAAAAATATTGTGCTAATATTTTCCAGAGTAAAAATATAGATTTAGATGTCCTGTTATGCCTCCCTAGCCACTGAAATTATGTTTGACCTTGACTAAATCACATAATATTTCCTGTACTTTAGTTTCCCTGAGAAATGTGCCAGTTTGCAGGGTAGGCAGGTGTTGATGGATTTGAAAGTTAAAAAGGTGCAAAATAATGGCAAAGCATTATTCTTACTTTACTGTAACCAATATAAAAATAAAGTCAATTATGGAAGCAATCAAATTATTGAAATCTCAGGGAAAGATGGGATGGACATTGTTTTTTGGTTGGTTTTTTTTTTTTTTTTTCTACCATGAGTTTAAACTGATTCAAAATGCAACATTTAGCTGTATAGAAATTATAGCCTGTATTTTATTAGTTGGTTTCTCTTGGTTTAGGGTGAAAGTAGGGGTCAAATTTTCAGAAACTTTTGTCTTTTGGAAGAGTTATTATTTTTAAATACATGATTCAAAAAAAAAAAAAGAATCCACAGCTTCATCTGGCTAGAGTTGCTCTTTCCAGCTTCATAAAACAGGAAAAGAACCCTACTGGGTAAAGGAAGACACAATTTCTTCCAATCCCTCTTCCAAATTCCCTGTTGTTTTGAGCCTGCGTATTAGCCAGTTGTCTCAGAAATCCCAACTCCCACTTGACATCTCTATGTGATTAAAGACAAAATGACTTTATGGCCAGGTAGAATATACAAAGATACCAGAAACCTAGAGTATTTGTCTTTGGAGGAAAAAAAAAACACCATTTTTTTCTGTATTATTTGTATTTATTTTTTAAAATATTCATTGCAGTATAGTTCTTTTACAATGTTGTATTAGTTTCTCCTGTAAGCAAACTGAATCATCTATACCTATACATATATCCTTTCTTTTTTTGGAATTTGCCTTCCCAATGCCACAGTGCATTGAGTAGAGATCTCTGAGCTAGGTTCTCATTACATATCTATTTCATACAAAGTATCAATAGTGTATATATGAATGGAGGAAGGGGATGATGGAGAGATAAACTGGGAGACTGGCATTAACATATATACAGTAAAGAATATTTTTTATCTGTCCTCTTAATTAAAGCTTAATTTGAAGTAGAATTGAAGGTAAGGAAGAAGAAATTCAGGGGAAAAAAGGTTTATAGCAAAAAAGATTCTCATATTTCTGAAAATCTGTGTTTCGGCAAAATTAAGATGAGTAAAACTTAGAATAAATTAGTTAATTTTCCTAACACTTCTGAATAGTTTCTCATTATGTTTTTTCCTTTGAAAATCATATTTGTAAATCATAATTCATTTATATTACTATGCATTCTATTCACAAACTGAAAGCTATACAGAAAACACTAAATTATACTAGAATCAAGAGAAAAGCTGATAAAAAAACCTTTCATAATAATTAGGAAATTTATTCCAAAATAATCTAAAAACTAAAACATGTATATATTATAGAATTTACATGCAGATAACATAACATATTCAGTAACAGGGTTGTATTGGGACCATGAGCACAAGCTCTATGCTTGCTTTTTAATGTAGAACCAGAAATAATATCTATTTATGTGGAACAATGTATGGAGTGTCATATTTTTAAGCATTTAAAGAACAGAAACTTTGAGTAGCTGAAGAGTGCAGTGGCAATTTTATTATTGCTAGGGTCCTGATCAAACAGATAGGATTCATAAATCTTGAACTATCCTCCTCATTTGTGGGAAGACTGTAACAGTTTCCTTTTCAGAACACTAAAACAGCCTCAAAGGGAAAAACCATGTCAGGACATAATTCTTTTTTGTCTCACCTGGTGTAAATTATTTATAGCGTAAATTGTAAAATGTTCTACATTGATGTTTAGAGGTTTGTCTTATTAAGAATATCCCATTGTTGTTCTTAGGCTGATAAAATGGATTATGTAGTATTACAGGGAACCAGGAAGACCCACCTCAAGTAATTTAAGATTTTAAATTAGCCTTTTCCCATTTAAACTTTGCTGTGAGCATCCAGCAAAAAGTTGTATTTAATGATAACATCATTGAATCTTTCCTTATCAATGAATTTTGGGGAATGAGTTGGAAAAATCCTTCAAATGCATTAAAAATTAAGTTAAAAGACTCTAAACCAACTGTCAGAGAGTGGTTCCAGCTGGAGCATTCATAGTGCAATAAAATTAGAATGTTGGGAAGAAAACACCCTCTACACAAATGTACTTGATTTAAAAGTCAGACTTCACATTTCAAAGTTCCTGATATTTCTGCTGAGCTTCTGCTGTGCATGCTCGCAGAGGTACAATTTCAAGTCACAGAAGAGTGTCCTGCTAAATGTAAAATCTTTTGTGCTCCATTATCCAGAGACAGGAGGGCTCAGGAAGCTTTGTTGAAGACCATGGTGCTTCACTGCCATTAAGATGACTTACCCAAACCAGTAACCCCAGCAAATATTTAAAGTTTACCTTTTAATCTACAGAAACAAGAAAAAAGAACCTTTCCAAGAAAAAAAAGGCAGAGGGGTAACTATAATCTCCTAAAAATGTTTTTAGCCATTTTGTAGATGATCTTGATGATAATATGAATGATGGTGATGACAAGAACAGTTCTCATATCCTGAATGTCTGCTACATACTACATATTCACACTTCGATCCTTATAAAAACTCTAGGGTATGTATCCCTGTTACCTCCATTTTATACAACGAAAGACCGCAGAGCAGAAATGTTAGGTAATTTGACAAGTCACAGCAAGCACATGGCTGAACCCACTCAAGAGCTCAGGCAGGACTTCCGACAAAGTTGTTACCTTTGACCATCATTTCACAAAATCAAAGGTATTCAAATCGCTTCCCAGAAAATATTTTATCTGGTATCTCTGTAACATATTTTTATTTCAGAAGCTTTCAGAGCTCCTGATAAACTATTTGCCTCTAACTGCCTCCACCCACAGGGAAGTCACCTCTGAAATGCAGCTGACTGGAGGTGGAAAGAGGCTTGGAATCATGCTCCTCCACATAGGAAATAAAATCTACTTTAAATTGCTTCTCATACCTAAAAATGTAACAACCGCAGTTAGAGGTTGGTCTGGTCATTTAAAACAACACTTTATTTTTTTACAGTGTGTGTTACGGAGAGTTTTAATGAGCACAGTTGGAGTGGGGAAGCTTTCTATTTCTGAAAGCCTCAGAATAACTCCATTTTCTTGGTGTTCCCTCACAGCACATTAGAATATGCATCCACTTAAGTCCAAGGACACAACTTATTGACACATCTTTTGACAGTCCATATTTTGTCCCCTAAGAGGTTTCACATTTAGGGAATATTATTTCTTCTCCTTGCACTTGGAAATCAAAGGAAGAGGATCCAAATCTATGTGACTAAAAAATATCTAATTGATTCCATTTCTGTTGAGCTTTTTTTTTATCTTGGCGATAAATTTGAAGTTACATTTGGAAACTCATTTAATATTCCTTTTGATTTAAATGATTAAGCACAGAATTCATAAATTCAAAAAGGTGAAAAGCACTAGGATAATTATCCTTTAAGGAAAAGGCTTTGACATCAGTAGATAATGGCCAAATTTAGATATCATTCTGCTTAAGACTATTGAGTATATCAATTATACAGCTTTTATCACAAACTAGTTAGCACCCAATATCATCTAGAAAAAAATTAGCTGAAATAATTTTATATATGTTTAAAAAGAAATGCTTCATTTAAAAAATGTATTTATTTATTGTCTTCGGCTATACTGGGTCTTCACTGCTGCACAGGCTTCTCTACTCATGGCGATCAGGGACGACTTTCTAGTTGTGGCATGTAGGCTTCTCATTGCAGCGGCTTCTCTTGTTGCAAAGTACAGGATCAAGGGCATGTGGGTTTCAGCAGTTGCAGCTCCCAAGCTCTAGAGCACAGACTCAATAGTTGAGGTACATAGGCTTAGTTGCTTCACAGAATGTGGGATCTTCTCAGATCAGAGATCAAACCCATGTCTCCTGCACTGGCAGGTGGATTCTTTATCCCTGAGCTATCATGGAAACACAAAATACTTTATTTCTAAAGTCATGTTTAATTCGATTTAATTCCATTAATGGATCAAGCACATCCACTGTATAAAAAAACAAACAAAAAAACTAGGGTCTGTGAGGGATACAATGATGAACAAGATTACACCCTACAGTAAAGAAAATGTTTAAACAAAGGAGATGGGACATGAGTATAAATAGCTTTGATACAGAGCATAAGAAGTAACCCAAACAGGTCAAAGATAGGGTGGGACAGACCAGAAGCTAACTGCCATCTTCTGACACATCTGACATCATCTCTTCCTGCCACAGTCACCCTCAGTCAGCTTCAGGCAGATTAACCTCCTTATCATTTTGCTGAATAACCAGGTACTCTTCAATACTCCCTAGTGGCTCAGGTGGTAAAGAATCTGCTTGCAATGCAGAAAACCTGGGTTTGATCCCTGGATTGGGAAGACCCCCTGAGGAAGAGAATGTCAACCTACTTCAGTACTCTTGCCTGAGAAATCCCATGGACAGAGGAGCCTGATGGGCTACAGTCCATATGTTGCAAAGAGTCAGACACGACTGAGTGACTGACACGTTGATTTTGACTTCAATCTTGAGGTCAAGATTTAATGTTTGCTTTCTTCCTTGTCAAGGTATCACTTTCATTTAAATGTTCCACCAGTGATGTTTCTCAGTGACTCCTTCCCTCACTGTCCCATTTTAAATGATAGCCTCCCTATCATCCTTGCCTATTTATTTTACTACTGAGCTCTTATTAATGTTAAAATACAGCATAATACTTTCTTAAAAGACACATTGTTGTTTCCCAACTACTCTCAACTAAAAATTGTCACTTGTCATGGGCACTTGCCATCTACATCTACAAGGATTAAATCATGAGTTGCCACAGCTGCTGACCTTCAATACGCCCTGAAAAGAGTTCAGGATGGAGATTAGAAATGAGGAATTCTGTGCTCTGGAAAAAATTGGCAGAACAGGTCTACAGTTAGTTAGATATTTTCAAGAGATGAATTTATGATCCCAATTCTTTCATCTCCTCATGCCTATACAAAAGCACTGAAGTCATTCATGGTGACAATTCCTCCTTGTGACAAGCAGAAACCTGCAAAATAATGTGCTTGATTGCATGTACTCCCCCTTCACCAAAATCACCTATACACTGGCCTTCCCCCCTACCTCTTTGGAGCAGTTTCTCAGAACTATCTGATATGTTGTCTCTCAGGCTATAGTCCTCATTTTGCTCCAAATAAAAACTAGCTCACAACATTCACTTTGTGCATCTTTTTTTTTTTTTCAGTTAGCACTACTATTTAAGTGACACAGGGATGAAAAATTTTATTTTGTTTGCTGCTCACTTATCAATAATAGACCTTTGAAATATTTTTAGCATGCAGTTGGCACTGAGCTTCCCTAGTGGCTCAGGCGGTAAAGAATCTGACTGCAATGTGGGAGACCCTGGTTCGATCCCTGTATCTGTAAGATCTCTTGGAGGAGCAAGTGGCAACCCACTCCAGTATTCTTCCTGGAAAATTCCATGGATAGAGGAGCCTGGAGGGCTACAGTCCATGGGGTCGCAAAGAGTTGGATATGACTGAGTGACTAACACTTTCACTTTCACACACTGAACAGTTATTTGTTGATTGCATAAATTCAGTATTGACTAGTTTTAGGGGGATTGTTTGGACAAAACAATAAAAGGCTTAGGATAGTAGCTTGAATATTATAAGAGGGCACAGAGAAAGTCTGCGTCTACTAAAACTAAGGTAAGGTTAAGCATATGGTAAGGTTAAACTCATATGCCAAAGAATATGAGATAGGGACTGGTGAAAGAAAAAAAAATTAAGAAAAATGAAACCATTGAGAATCAAAGTCCTGAAAAAAAAACCAAAGGACACGGGTTTAGAGGCATAAGCAGAGCAATTAGCTTCCTCTCTAGGGGAAGACCTCATCCCTTAAGACAGGATCAAAGGACATGAGACAGATAGGTGAGGATAAAGAGGAAATTGTAAATGTTAGAACAGCAAAGCTAAGGAAGCCCATTTTCTCCTAGGCCATTTACTAAAGATGACAAGTGTAAAGCAGAATGAGGAACTGCTGGGATGGTAAAAAATTGGAATAGCTGTTCAACAGAGTGCAAGAGGAACTACTTTGGGATAAGTAGAATGACTTTTAAGAGTAGTGGGTATGATATGCAGTGAAGAGGAGTCAATCAGCCACCTTTTATATATTCCCTAACATCCTAAATAAAGACCAGAGAAAGAATACTGTGGGTGGGTGTTATCCAGGTATGGAGACAGGGAAGATCAGATTGACAGAATGCCAGATGGGACAGCTATGAAATAGAAAAAAAGAGCATATTTTTAGAATCACCTAATTTTGGTTTCAGTACATATTATGGAAACACAGGGTAGGCACCTAATAATTGATCTTATGTTGTTGTTGCTACTATCTAAAGAATCACACAGATGAAAGAATCAAGGTTAGATTTAGTGATAGCAGTAGACAGTGATATGCTAAAGCTTGTCATTAGTACAGCTCGATAACCCATAAGGTTCAAATATGGCTCAATTTACCATCTATCAAATTGATGCTATATAACCTATATGATTTATGAGATAGGTTTATTGTGATGATTAAATGGAATCCATTCTAATCCTGGAGAAAACAAATAAATGAAAATTATTAAAAACTAATATAAGTTTAAGATAAAGTGTATAACACAGCGTCTAGTTTAAAGTAAGCACTATAAAAGTGTTGACTTAAAAAAAAAAAGGAAAGAACACATGATGGTGAAGTGTTTAGAATGCCTGGGCCCAGGTGCTTTGTTCCTTGGTGGTGGTGATTGTCTGAGCAAAATCCTGAAAACCAAACCTCTCCATCCAGTGGTTATTGGTATTTTCTTTATTCCCTAAAACAACTGAATGATAAGACAGGCAACAACTTGTAACAGTGGTTCATTAGAGAAAAGGTTCTTAACTGCCCCTGTAGAAGGTGCAGTTGGGGATGGCAGAACTCTTCAATATGACTGAGGACAAGACAGCAAGGACGGTGTTACGTGTGTGTGTATGTTTGGTGTAGAGCTATTATAAGCTTTGTATCTTTACTAATACCCCAACTAGCCTTCCTGTGGTTTGCTTATTTCTCTATGATTAATTCTAGGAGAATTAATCTTTTGATCTCTTCATTCATGCTTGTATTTTATCACCTAGAGAACAGTGTTTGTGGTATATAACACATACTTAATGAACGAACTGGAATGAAAAAACTCCATTTCCCCACTAGCTGCATAGAAGCTATGTTGTGATCCCTTGATCTGAGACTTCTGTGGCTATTTTTTATCTATATAGTATAAACGTTGAGCTCTTAAGCTTGGAATTGAAGGCCCCTTCAATTCCAAACCTTTACTCCGGCCAACAGATCTGTTCATACTTTTCCCAACATCTCAAGCTCCCTATCTCTAAGAGTTTGGTTTTCTCACTATATGTGTTTGGAATACATTTGCCTGGCTTACTAGTCATCATTCCCTCTGCTAATATTCAACTCAAGCCATTCCTAAGCACTTCTGTGTCTTCTTCAACCCTTAGAAATACCCCCTCTGCTGAATGTTTGTGTAACTTAAAATCCATATTCTTGGAGAAGGCCCAGGGCATTACAGATCCTCAAAAACATGTACTGTCACAAAATCATAAAGTTTGGTGATTAAACAGTGGATGTTGAAGGAATTAAATGTGTTCATTTAAGAGTGGGTTTTGAAGGGAACTCATCCTTCTGTGCATGCATGATTATCAAACCGGATAGATAACGAGGAAAAAAAAAAGAGAGAGAGAGAGAAAAGAATGAGTAGGAATACACTAGTTTCAGAGTGACCACCAAGGATTTCCCCATTATGGAGCCATTTCCTTCTCCAGGGGATCTTCTCGACTCAGGGATTGAACCCGGGTCTCCTGCATTGCAGGCAGACGCTTTAACCTCTGGGCCACCAGGGAAGCCCCACCATCATGGAGCAGAGATGTTCAAATGTTAAATAGCTCAGCTTCATAGTTATATAAAATAAATCCAACATCCAAAATTACATCCAAGATTCAAAAGCAGCTTTGAAATCAAGTTGTTCAGAATTAGCCCAACAAATTCCTTGTGTACTCTAAAGCCCTAAAATGTCTATGGAAACCACCACAGTAGTTTGAAACAACACTAACCCATAAAATATAAAGTATGCATGTATGATAAAATTAGATTAGTTTATTTCTAGATGTTTTTGACCAAGATTCCAGATTAGTTTAGAACTTTCTATTTTTGTTTCCTTCTGATTTGCTGACCCAGGCCTATTGTTAGCATTTTGGTACTGACACTATGGAAAATTGAATGCAACCAGCAACAAAATTGCACAAGGTAATACCATAAACCATTGTGTTCACCTATACACACTCAGAAACTACAAACTAGTTAGCTCTATTGTTCTCTAACATTTGAGAGAAGACACACTCCAATAGCAATGTTTTTTTGGAACAAGGATCACACATTTTAAAGTCCTCAGAGCAGGTGACATGCATGAGTCTGGTGGGAGGCGGGCAGGTTCATAACACATGACCTGTCTAAGGACCTGGATTGGTATCAGGGATTCTGGCCAACACTGGCCAGACTTGCTCTTTAGTTGCTTTAATCACTTCAGTTGTGTCCGTTTTTTTGTGATCCTATGAACTCTAGCCCACGAGGCTCCCCTGTCCAAGGGTTTCTCCAGGCAAGGATACTGGAGTGGGTTGCCATGCTCTCCTGCAGGGGATTTCCTGACCCAGAGATTAAACTCGTGTTGCTTTTGATTGTTGCATTGGCACGTGGATTGTTTATCCCTAGTACCATCTGGGAAACCTTGCTGTTACTTGAAAGTGAAAGTTGCTCAGTCATGTCTGACTCTTTGCAACCCCATGAAGCGTAGTCCATGGAATTCTCCAGACCAGAATACTGGAGTGGGTAGTCTTTCCCTTCTCCAGGGGATCTTCCCAACCCAGAGATTGAACGCAGGTCTCCCACATTGAAGGTGGATTCTTTACCAACTGAGCTATCAGCGAAGCCTTGCTGTTACTTCGCTCAAACCAATTTTGTCATTTGAGAATACAACCCTAGTGTCTTCTAAGAGGTCATCTAAGTTTCCAGGAAAAGCTGCAAACCTCAACTTTTAAAAATGAAATTTAAAGAATTTAAAAGTTTGCTCAAATATTTCTAAAATAGTACAGATCCAGCTGAACACATCTGTGGTCTATATATGGACTGCAAACCACCATTTTAAAGCTTTGAATTCCTATGATGACCCTCTTCAGTGTCACTTCAATATTAAAAAACTCACCTATCAGATATTTAAAAAAACACTGTACTTTTTATAATACAGTTTCACAAGGCTGAGAATATCCTTATCTAAAAATAATAGGAAAGGCTTTGAAATGATATGTGGAAATCGAGTGGCAAGGGGCAGAAGTTTTTAAGGGGAAATGTAGATTACATGATATTCTTGCCCCATTTCATTCAGCGCATGCCCTCTAGGCTGAATACTTTCCTAAAGCAATATCCAGATATCATTTCTGAGCTTTCTGTATCAGCAGAGATTTTGCGAGGTACTGTATTTTTAGAACTCTTTCACTGAGGCTGCTATTGCCTCCATTTATCTCTTAGTCTCTGCCTGTGCCGGGGCGGGGCTACTATGAAAACAGTCTCTGGGGAGCAATACCTTGATAAAGTATAAGTGGGTGAAACAGGGAAGAAGGTTATACCTGTAAAAGGATTTTGCAACTTGCATTGCTCAGCAAAAGTCACAAAACATTGCCCCTCTCCCACCTACATCCTGCATTTTCATTGAGAGATTTCAATGGGAATTTTGCTCATATTCCTTTCATTAAAAGAACAACTCTGGAGCTATTGTGTGCCCATACAATCTAGCGGAACACTTTCCTAGTGACCAAAAGTCATGTTTTTCTTCAGCAGTTAACATAACACAAAAATTGCAAATGGTAAAATATGCTCTCAACTTAGACGCCAGACAGCCAGAGTAAGTCCTGAATGCTTCACACAGTAAATGTGTTTTTGTTTCCATAAAAGAAGAAGTGCACAGCAGACACCTGGGTTCCTGCTGTGAAGCAGCTTCACAATAGCTATTACTTTCAAGAGGAGAGGGGGGAAAGGACCAAAAGAAACTCCCAAACAAACGCATTCTATAGGCAGGACATCTGAAAAGGTAAAGAGTGAGAAGACAAAAGGAGCGCAGGTTCCTCACCCTCTCTTCCTATCTGTCTTTGTCCCCTTTTCATTATTGTGCATTTAGGATGCTGCATTTTCTCTTCAAAGCTTCCCAACAGGACCTGAGTACTTTGATCAAAGGGTGCTTTGCCCTCTTGTACAAGACTGTTCACTTGGCACTTTAATTGGCTACACTTTTTTTTTTCTACTCTATTAAGGCTTTTCCCCTCATATTTTTAGCCAGTGAATTTTTGGCATCTTTAGAATTTAAAAAACAAAGTGAACAATTTTAACGTCAGGGGAACAAAAGCAGATTTTGAGAATCACAGAAAAATGCTTCATGCTGCACACTCTTCCCTCCGTAGTTCTCAGCATACATGTCAATGTTCTTTGTGAGAGTGTTTCCTGCTTTGCTTGATTATCATCTTCAGTCCACCTCCACCCCACTCAGTAAGGCAGCTCTCCAGCACTGGAAGAGGGTCTGCAAGAGTCCTTCTGCACAGCCCTCCAATACTCTCTCCTCATGCTTTCCATAAACAAGCAACTGGCTCTTTGCTGCTTAAGGGAAAAGTGATTGAGATAAAATGACTCATCTGCACTCAGAGTGGTCTAAAATCAAAAGAATTTGAAATAGACAACTATCAGAATGATTTTCAAACACAGGAGAATGAACGATAAAGTGAACAAGCCATTCTCCAAACATTCTGGAAATAGGTTAATTTATCCTTTTTAAAACATGCAGTTTAATCAGAGTGCCATTTTTTTGTTGTTGTTGTTCAAATTATTTTAATTATTGGAATGCACAATTTTTTTAATATGCAAATAAAAAGTTGTAAAACCTGAAAAAAAAAAAATAAAACATCTATGTTGATATTTTATGGTACATGAATGCCTCAATACTATTCTTCTACCTACTTGTTCATTGTGAGTTATTCCGCTGAGAGACATGTGAGATCTTAATTCCCTTAACAAGAACAAAGGCACTAGCAGAGTGTTTCTGGGCCCCAGCAGAGAAAGCATTGAATCCTAACCACTGGGCCACCAGGAATTCCCCCAACACACATGATTTAAGTTAGCCTTTCAAAAGTATTTGAAGCTTTTACATTTTAAACATCACTTATTAGAGTAATTCCCAGAACTTTACTAGGAAGAAGAAAGACAGTTCCTACTTTATTTAAAGTAAAAGGGAATCTATCTATTGATACATATTTTATTGTGAAATGCCAATTGAATGCTGTTGTGGCAAGATGTAGCTACCTGGCTCTAATCTCTCTTTTTTTCAGGATGTAGAAGGAAAGAGGTGTATAGATTTCAAATAACTGATTTGGGATGTTGGAATGACAATTCTTTATGACTGGAGAAAGTAGTCATAGATAAATCATTCACTGTCAAGAGAAGAAATAAGATGGAGATTTCTTATTTTACCAGTTGAGAGAGAATGACGTGACTGGGAAGGCAATTCTGAGACAAAGAAATGATAATAAAAATTCTGTCTGAGCCAGAAAATCTGATTGGCAGAGGACATGCCTTGTGGCTAGTAGCTATGGGCCAAATTGATGGTATTCTGATTTCCAAATGCAGTGAACACCTAGAACCTTATGTTATTATTGAGGGCAAGCCAATTCAAAGTAAGAAATGAAAGCAAGTTATAAAGGAACTTTATAATCAAGGCCGTGGATAAAAACAGTATTATATAAAATTACTCATGCTGATTAGTGGCTGTTCATTACATCAAATATAAACATAAAGGAAAGCACTCCAAATTGAAAGTCAGTATATATAAGCATAATATTATGCTTAAATGTAAGGTTTTAACTCATGTGTAATTATCTCAAAAAACATTATATATTTAATTTCTTGAATAAAGAGGAAATGGAAAGTGCAAATGTAACCTAAACATCTGATAAACTATGCCTATAAGGATGATATGGTACTCATATTTACAGTCAGAATGTCTGAGTTCTGCCTGAGGCTATTTCTTTTACTAACTATCCACTTATTTCTGAGGTTCTCTCTACTTGGAGCCTGAAGTGTTAGGGCAGAGCCAGCAGGCTCAAGCTGGGGGGTTAGAGTTCTTGCTGTTTCTGACAGATGGGAGTATTGGCAGGGTGCTTCCAGAACTGGACTTCTCCTTGAGAGGAACTTTGCAGAGAACACCTGGTCACCAAAACTCACAAGTTAATTGTCCAAACCTGAGCTGCAAG
Source organism: Muntiacus reevesi (assembly GCF_963930625.1). Lineage (NCBI taxonomy): Eukaryota > Metazoa > Chordata > Mammalia > Artiodactyla > Cervidae > Muntiacus > Muntiacus reevesi. The sequence continues at coordinate 236,970,384 of NC_089251.1, forward strand.
GACATTGCGGAGAGGTAGCCAGCTAGTGTGAAGCTGAAAGGCTAAATAAATCGAAAAGAGCAGTGAGAGAAAAGAATACTGTAAAAGTTTTGCTGACAAAGCAGGTACATTATCAGTACTGTTAGTCAAAAGTCATATAACTCCTGATCCTTTCAAATAGTCACTGAAGGATTTGAGAGAAACGACGCATATAACTATGCTAGACTTCTTTAGGAATGTCTGTTTAAAAATCTAAGGTCCATATACGTATTCGACAACAGAGGATCAGCAAACTTTTTCTGTAAAAAACCAGATAGTAAATGTTTTATCTGCTGTGCTCTACATGGTTTCTGTTGCAATTACTCAATTTGGCCACTCTAACATAAAAGAAGCTATCTATACTCAAAGGTAAACTAAGAAGCATGGCTGTATTCCAAGAAAATTCACTCTGACATTTGAATTTTTATATAATTTTAAAATGATACAAAGTATTATTATTAAAGTTCTTTTTACAACCATTGAAAAAACATAACCCCATTATTAGCCTGTGGGCTGTATAAATAGAGGCAATAGGACAAATGGGGCCCAGGAACCAAAGTTTGTTGATCCTTGTTCAAAAATTATGTTAGTCAAGACAGCTTAATAATGAGAATGTCTATAAAAACACAGTGGGTAAAATATACTACAATTTAAAAGGACTTATTGACTATGCCAAAGCCTTTGACTGTGTGGATCACAATAAACTGTGGAAAATTCTGCAAGAGATAGGAATACCAGATCACCTGACCTGCCTCTTGAGAAACCTGTATGCAGGTCAGGAAGCAACAGTTAGAACTGGATATGGAACAACAGACTGGTTCCAAATAGGAAAAAGAATACTTCAAGGATGTATATTGTCACCCTGCTTATTTAACTTATATGCAGAGTACATCATGAGAAACGCTGGGCTGGAAGAAGCACAAGCTAGAATCAAGAGGAACTAAAAAGCCTCTTGATGAAAGTGAAAGAGGAGAGTGAAAAAGTTGGCTTAAAGCTTAACATTCCGAAAACTAAGATCATGGCATCTGGTCCCATCACCTCATGGCAAATAGATGGGGAAACAGTGGAAACAGTGTCAGACTTTATCTTCTTGGGCTCCAAAATCACTGAAGATGGTGACTGCAGCCATGAAATTAAAAGACGTTTACTGCTTGGAAGCAAAGTTATGACCAACTTAAATAGCATATTAAAAAGCAGAGACATTACTTTGCCAACAAAGGTCCGTCTGGTCAAGGCTATGGTTTTTCCAGTAGTCATGTATGGATGTGAGAGTTGGACTGTGAAGAAAGCTGAGCGCCGAAAAATTGATGCTTTTGAACTGTGGTGTTGGAGAAGATTCTTGAGAGTCCCCTGGACTGCAAGGCGATCCAACCAGTCCATCCTAAAGGAGATCAGTCCTGGGTGTTCCTTGGAAGGACTGATGCTGAAGCTGAAACTGCAATACTTTGGCCACCTCATGCGAGGAGTTGACTTATTGGAAAAGACCCTGATGCTGGGAGGGATTGGGGGCAGGAGGAGAAGGGGATGACAGAGGATGAGATGACTGGATGGCATCACTGACTCGCTGGACATGAGTTTGAGTACACTCCGGGAGTTGGTGATAGACAGGAAGGCCTGGCATGGGGCGATTCATGCGGTTGCAAAGAGTCGGACATGACTGAGTGACTGAACTGAACTGAACTGAACAAAGCACTTTCAAGCATATTATTTCATCTCCACAACAACCCTATGTAAGGGGCTCCTAATTTTCAGTTTTCCTTGTACCCATTCTCATTGCCATGACTTTGATGCTTTTCACAGCAAAAATTTGGAATATATTCCAGTGCCCCTTATTCTGACCTCAGCCATGATATTTGCTTTGACCAACAACAGTCTCTTCCCTATTGTAACACAAGCAGAAACTTGAAAAGTGTTTGAATATTCTACTTAGTGCACATCCCCCAATGCTAGAGAACATGCTGGAGGTAGACTGCTGATGGAAAAAAAAAATACAGAGTTGATGAATAATATTAAAGAATAATTAAATAAATGTATAGCTAGCCTATGTTCATGGATAGAGTCAATATTTTTAACACATCAGTGCTTTCAAACTTAATCTAGGTTAAATGTAATTTCAATCAAAATCCCAGTAAGTTATTTTGTGGACACTGACAAACTGATTATAATCTTTACATGAAGAAACAAAAAACCCAGCACGGCCAACACAGTACTGAAGGGGAAGAGCAAAGCTGGAAGACTGACACTACTTGACTTCAAGGTTTACTATAAAGCTATTGTAATTCAAGACAGGTGTGGTATTGGTGAAAGAACAGACAAACAGATCAGCAGAACAGAATAGAGAGTCCAGAAGTAGACCGCATACACATAGTCAACTATCTTTGACAAAAGACCAAAGACAATATGTGGAACAAAAACAGTCTTTTCAGAAATTGGTGATGAAATAACTGGACATCCACATGCACAAAAAATAACACAACATTTATACCAGGCCTAAATGCAAAATGCAAGATTATAATACTCCTAGAAGATGACATAGGGGGAAACCTAGATGACTTTGGATATAGTGATGACCTTTTAGATACGTGTACTACCTATGAAGTATTGATAAGTTAGATTTCATTAACATGAAAAATTTCTGATTTGAAAGGCAATGTTAAGAGAATAAAAAAGACAAGCCATCAACTGGGATAAAGCATTTGCAGAAGCTATATGAAATAAAGGACTGTTATCAAAAATACGTAAAAAACTCTTAACAGTGAACAATAAGAAAACAAACAAGTTGATTAAAAACGAGCTGAAGACCTTAACAAACACCTCACCAAAGAAGACATATGATGGCAAATTAATTTATAGAAAGTTGCTCCACATCATATGTCATCAGGGAAATGAAAATTAAAATAATGAGATATTAATACCACTACATATCTATTAGAATGGCCAAAATCTGGAATACTGACAACAGTAAATGCAGGTAATGATATGGAGCAACAGGAATGCTCATTCATTACCGATAGGAATATAAAATAATTTAGTTACTTTGGAAGATGCTTTAGCAGTTTCTTATAAAACTAAGCACACTCATATATGATCCAGTGATTGTGTTTCTTGGTATTTACCCTGAGGAGCTGAAAACTCATTTCCCTCAAAAAGCTGCAGACATACTTATAGCTGAAGCAAAAATTGCCAAAACTTAGAATCAATCAAAGTGTCCTTCAATATATGAATGTATAAACAAATACAGGTACACCTAGACAATGAAATATTATTCAGTGCTAAAATAAAATGAGCTACCAAGCTATGAAAAAATGTGGAAGGAAACTAAAATGCATATAACTAAGTGAAAAAAGCCAATTCAAGAGGTTATATACTATATGATTCTAAATGTATGACATTCTAGAAAGGCAAAAGTACAGAGATAGTAAAAATATCAGTGGTTCCCAGGGAAGAAGGAGGGGGGAAAGATGAACATGTAGAATACAGAGGAATTTTATGACAATAATAACACTGTATAATATAAGGATGGATATATGTCATTACACATATGTTCAAGTTCAGAGAATGTACAATACCAAGAGTGAATCTGGGTGATTATGATATGTCAGTGTAGGTTCATCCTTGGTAAAATATGTGAGTGAGGTTGATAATTGGGAGGCTCAACAGATGGCAGGGGTGAGTAATAGCAAGTATATGGGGATATCTCTTTCCTCTTAATTTTGCTCTGAACCTAAAATTGCCTGAAAAATATAAATTCTTCACACACATACAATCAGAACTTTAAAGAGAAGATTTATTTTTGACACAAGATAATAAAGAAAAAAAAACCTTAACTGGTGGAAATCAAGCTTTTTTAGACCTGTTTTATCTAGGTCAACATACTACTTGGAAGTTTTTAAAGTAAGAAGCACAGAATAGAGGGAAAATGTTTTTAAAGTAAGAAGCACAGAATAGAGGGAAAATGTTAAGGAATCAGAAAATCACTTTAAAAAATGATGAGACCAAGCAATGCCGAGAAAGGCATGCACAGACTGAGAAAGACATGTCCCTAAATGAAAAAAGTTATACCGTAAAAACATCAGATCACTTCAAATTTTATTAACACAATTTCATCCAAAACTGATGCCAATAATACATTTTAAAATTTCTTATGTATTTACTTTTATTTTTAAAGAATTTCTTGAGATAATAATCGTTTCAAAAGCAGTTGTATAAACTACTGGGAGATCCTATATAGCCTTTGCCTAATTTCCCCTAACTACAGTATATCATCACAACCAGAATACTGTCAGTGGTCAGGACACAGAACACTTCCATCATCACAGTATCTCTCACGCTGTCCTTTTTAGCCACATTTGCTTCAGTTCAGTTCAGTTGCTCAGTTCTGTCCAACTCTTTGCGACCCCATGAATAGCAGAACGCCAGGCCTCTCTGCCCATCACCAACTCCCAGAGTTTACTCAAATTCATGTCCATCGAGTCGGTGATGCCATCCAGTCATCTCATCCTCTGTCATCCCCTTCTCCTCCTGCCCCCAATCCCTCCCAGCATCAGGGTCTTTTCCAAAGAGTCAACTCCTCGCATGAGGTGACCAAAGTATTGCAGTTTCAGCTTCAGCATCAGTCCTTCCAATGAACACCCAGGACTGATCTCCTTTAGGATGAACAGAATGATCTCCTTGCAGTCCAAGGGACTCTCAAGAGTCTTCTCCAACACCACAGTTCAAAAGCATCAATTCTTTTTTTTTGCAAAAGCATCAATTCTTTGGTGCTCAGCGTTCTTCACAGTCCAACTCTCACATCCATACATGACCACTGGAAAAACCATAGCCTTGACTAGAGGGACCTCTGTTGACAAAGTAATGTCTCTGCTTTTTAATATACTATCTAAGTTGGTCATAACTTTCCTTCCAAGGAGTGTCTTTTAATTTCATGGCTATAATCACCATCTGCAGTGATTTTGGAGCCCCCCAAAATAAAGTCAGCCACTGTTTCCCCATATATTTGCCATGAAGTGATGGGACCAGATCCATGATCTTAAGTTTTCTGAATGCTGAGCTTTAAGCCAACTTTTTCATTCTCCTCTTTCACTTTCATCAAGAGGCTTTTTAGTTCCTCTTCACTTTGTGCCATGAGGGTGGTGTCATCTGCATATCTGAGGTTATTGATATTTCTCCCGGCAATCTTGATTCCAGCTTGTGCTTCTTCCAGCCCAGCGTTTCTCATAATGTACACATTTACTAACCTCTACCCATACTGTTAGTTGCTCAGTCGTGTCTGACTCTTTGAGACCCCATGGACTATAGCTTACCAGGCTCCTTGGTCCATGGGATTTTCCAGGCAAGTGTACTGGAGTGGGTTGCCATTTCCTTCTCCAGGGGATCTTCCCGACCCAGGTACCAAACCCAGGTCTCCCACATTGTAGGCAGACTCTTTACTATCTGAGCCACCAGGGAAGCCCATATCACATCCTTAATCCCCAGCAAAAACTAATCTGTTCTCTATTACTACACTTTTGTCCTTTCAAGAATATTATATAAATGGATTCACGTGATACGTAATCCTTTGGGATTGAGTTTTTCACTCAACATAATTCTCTGGAGTTTCTTCCAAGTGGATTCATGTATCAATAAATGGTTCATTCTCTTCACTGCATAGAAATCTTGAGTGTTATAGGTGAAACCTCAATGTGTTTAATCACTCATCTGCTGATGAACAAATGAGGTCTTTCCAGTTTTCAGCTATAATAAATAAAAATTCTATGAAATTCCTGTACAGGTTTTTGTGTGAACACAAGTTTTCATTTGTTTTCTCTGGGAAAAAAAATGCAGTAATGCATTTACCAAGTCATATGGTAGTTTCATGTTAGTTTTTAAAAGAAACTAGAAAACATTTTTCCAAGGTGGCTATACCATTTTGCACTCACACCAGCAATTTATGAGTGATCCAGTTTCTCAGCATCCTTGCCAACATTTCATACTCTTACTTTTTGTTTTTTTTTAATTACATTTTCTGATATCAGTATAGTAACAAATCTTTGTGTTTTAATTACATTTTTCCATAACAGCTAATGATGCTATAGTGGAGGAAGAAATGTGAGGAATAAATACTTTCCTTTGAGTTTTGGTAAAATATATATACCATACACACACTTAGAGATAAAGACATGAAATTCCCAGATAAAAAGATTTATCATGTAAAAATGCCACATTTTCCAATTTCACATACAAATTTAATACAATTCCAAAAAAAGCTCTCAAAATACTTTTTTAGGCTTAACTGTCCCTTTTCCAGGAGATCTTCCCAACCCAGGGACTGAACCCAGATCTCCCACATTGCAGGCAGATTCTTTACGAGCTGAGCCACAAGTGAAGCTGAAGAATACTGGAGTGGGTAGCCTATCCCTTCTCCAGAAGATCTTCCTGACCCAGGAATTGAACCTAGGTCTCCTGTATTGCAGGCACATTCTTTACCAACTGAGCTATCAGGGAAGCCCTTCAAAATACTTTTTTAGGTTGATAAAATAATATAAACTTCATCTGGAAATACAATAGGCAACAATTAAACAAGAAAATTACGTTAAGAAGCAATAATTTACAATAAAATTTCCTACAATATATTTAAACTTTATAACATTATATATCACATATATTTATTTTTAATATCAAATCATTAAAATAATGTCATCCTGGCTCAGGAAATGACAGTTGAAGGAAACAGAATCAAAGTCCAAAAACATATAACGATTTTTATACATTTAGTGTTTGAAAGAGTGATCTTCAATTTAGGAATGAGCTATATTGTGCCTTTGAAAGAAAAACTGAAGTTAGATCCACTTTGAACCATACAATAATATAAAGTTGAGATAAACTAAAAATCCAGTGTAAAAAAATGTCATGAAATATTTTACTACAATAGTAAAATAGAAAAGTCTTTACTACAATAAAGTAGTACTTTATTTCTACTTTATAAAGTAGAAATTTATTATTTCTACTTTCTAAAGTAGAAAGTCTTTACTACAATATTGAATCACTGGAAGTGGCTAAATTTACTAATATTTACATGATTTACTCATCATATGAAATGGTATTTTCTGATTAAAACTATGATAACTATTATCTTATTATATTTATGTTTCTGTGCTCTAGAAAGTTTTCTTTTAACAAACAAAATAATGTGTTTCTGAAAAAAAGGCATAAAAATTATTTAAATTTTGTTTTTATAAATGTCTTGCACTAAAGGTTATTCGGTCACTAAGTCATGTCTGACTCTTTGCAACCATATGAACTATGGAAACCCAGGCTCCTCTGTTCTCCACCATCTCCCAGAGTTTGCTCAAATTCATGCCCATTGAGTCAGTGATGCTGTCTAACCATCTCATCCTCTTTTGTTTCCTTCTGCTTTTGCCTTCAGTCTTTCCCATCTCAGAGCCTTCTCCAATGAGCCAACTCTTCACATCAGGTGGCCAAAGTCTTGGAGCTTCAGATGCAGCAACAACCCTTCCAAAAAATATTCAGGATTGATTTCCCTTAGGATTGACTGGTTTCATTTCTTGCAATCCAAGGGACTCTAAAGAGTCTTCTCCAGCACCATGGTTCGAAAGCAATAATTCTTTGGTGCTCAGCCTTCTTTATGATCTAACTCTCACATCCACACATAACTACTGAAAAAACCACAGCTTTGACTATATGGACCTTGTCAGCAAAGTGAGGTCTCTGCTTTTTAATATGCTGTCTAGGTTTGTCATAGCTTTTCTTCTAAGGAGTAAGTATCTTTTAATTTCATGTGTGTAGTCACTGTCCTCAGTGATTCTGGAGTCCAAGAAAATAAAATCTGCCTCTGCTTCCACTTTTTACTCATCTATCTGCCATAAAGTAATGGGACTGGAAGTCATCATCTTTTTTTTTTTTTTTTTCATGTCGAGTTTCAAAACTGCTTTTTCACTCTCCTCTTTCCCCTTCATCAAGAGGCTCTTTATTTCCTCTTCATTTTCTGCCATTAGAGTGGTATCATCTGCATTTCTGAGCTTGCTGATATGCATCTTGGAAGGTGCACTAAAGGAGCTAAATCTAAAAGCAAGTAAATGATAGCTATTTGCAAGAGGTGTTGAAAGAAATAGCTGCACGGAAACCCCTAGTCATTAGCCCCATGCTGGAAAGTTAATTTTTTATGAATTCCCCTTTCAATAGGTGAACAGATATTTAACTCTTTTTGTTTTAGAAAGACCCAACCTCATGTCTCTACTCTCTCTCCCTTCATTAGATACTTCGTTAGTGATCTATGTGTCCAATGCTGTGTTTGCTTCTTTACTTGCCACACCCATGAGATGGTGGTGTTCTTATTTTTATTTGGGGCAGCTGGGGATTCAAGACCTGCAGAGGTGAAGCAAATTGCACACAGACAATAACTGATGTAGCGAATACACAGGTCCAGGGCATTAACTGTTTTCCTACACACCATCCCTAAAGGAGCTCTTACTACCAGTCCTTGCTCTCTCTTCATCAGCCTCACTGGCACCTGGTTGTTCTCAAGGTCTTCAGGACCTTTGTTTGCAATTGTTACCTCCAGGAGGAAAACTGTGGGGAAAAAATTACCTCCAGTAATTCCAACTGTGCGCATTCAGATAGGTAATCATTTGTCAACTACTCAAAGCAGACTTTCTGATCACATTGTCTAAAATGGTGTCCCCCAGTAGACTCTTATCTTGCTTAATTTTTCCTCATAGATATTCTTGCTACCTGACCTTGTATTTTATACTTGGGTTTTTATTGCCAACTTCTTCCACTAAGAGGTAAGTGCCTGTTTCAGCTATATTTCTAGCATCTAAATGAATAGATGAGTGAGATAATATCTGTTCTTGGAGAATGAATTCAGTAGTACCTGAAAAGGGCAACAGTTTTAAAGATGATCTCTAAAGAACGAAATTCTTTAACTGACATATAAAAGAAGTTCTACAAACTCTGGACACTGATACTTGATCTTAAAACTCTGGGTCACATTTAACAAAATCTGCTCTGTTCCTGAGAAGTAATTGTGACTTGTTAAATGGAACATAACGGGTAGTATACTTCTAAGTAAGGTTGCCACCTCAAAATCAACTACTTGGCAAGCAGTGCACTGACTCAGTGACTCGACCATTGTTCAAACATGTTTCTTACAACTCTTAGCCATTACCTTAAGAACTTGTGAAAATTTAACTTTAATAAACTCAGTAACGGTTATTTTTTATCTATTGAGAGTAGGCATGGTCTTGGAAACAGCCAGAAGTCATTTAAAGCCCACTGTGGGGAACATGATATGAACAAAGCTGATCTTATGAATTTTTCATCAAAGAAGTGATGTGACTAGAACATAATGAGACTCCCTTTTTCACTGATTGCTCATAAAGTGTCTCTGGAAGAACTTTCAAAAATGCATTGTGAGACTTCTTTTGAATGTTGTAGTATAACAGGAACCATGGTACTGACTTTATTTGGAACAACACTCATTTAGATGTTTGAATTACATATGTTTAATTTATGTTAAAAAATGTCAGTCTATTTTATACTTAATATATAGAGAGTTTAGAATAAAACATTTTTTCCTCTAATTTATATGTATCCTTTAATTTCAAATGCCTCTGATTCTGCTTATGGATATATTTTCAGTTACTCTCTATAAAATCATATTAACTAGGTAGGTGGATAACTTCATTTTGCCCACTGGATATGTTTCTGGCATACCGTATAGAAACCCAATTTCAATAGTCAGAATGTCAGAAAATTTTAAATACAGAAAAGAAATTGGCTCTGGGAATGGAAAAACTACAGAGACACAAAAGATTAATAGTTGCCAGAAGTTGGGGTGGGGTTGGGGAAAGTATGAACAGCTGTAGCATGGATTTTTAGAGCAGCGGACTACTTCTGATGATACTATAATGTTAGATATATGGCATTACACATTTGTACAAACTCATAGAATATAACACCAAGGGTGAGCTGTAATGTAAACTATGGTCTTTGGGTGAGTATGACATGTCAGTGTAGATTCTACAATTGTAACAAATTACCACTCTGGTAGAGGACGTTGATAATGGGGAAGGCTATGCATGTGTGGGGGCAGGAGGTATAGGAAAAATCCATGGACTATCCCCACAATTTTGCTGTGAACCTAAAACTGCTCTAAAAATATAGTTTGTTTTAAAATTTTATTTAGAAGGACACCTAAGAAAATATAGTTACTTCTAAAGAGTAAGGCTGGGAGCTGAGATTGTTTGAAGGTCAAATTTCATATTTTAGTGTATTTCTTTCCATACTGTTCAAATAGTATGTCCATGGTTTTCTCTTATGTAAGACTTGTAGGGAATGTCACACACTTGCTAAGGTTCAATCTAATTTTCTGCTAGCTTTATATAAGGTAAATTTCAATATTTAAAAATTATATTTATAATGATGTTTTAAAAAGATTCAGTTCAGTTCAGTCACTCAGTTGTGTCGGACTCTTTGTGACCTCATGAATCGCAGCACACCAGGCCTCCCTGTCCATCACCAACTCCCGGAGTTTACTCAAACTCATGTTCATCGAGTTGGTGATGCCAACCAGCCATCTCATCCTCTGTTGTCCCCTTCTCCTCCTGTCCCCAATCCCTCCCAGCATCAGGGTCTTTTCCAATGAGTCAACATTTAAAAGGATTACAATTACTTAAGTTTTTTCTAAATCATTTTAAAAGATTAAATTAAATGTAATTTTACATCAAGAGTATTTTATGTTCTAATTACTTGCAAATTTATTATATATAATAAACACATATATAATAGCTTGTAACACTCAATTAACCTGAACATTCCCTTCCCCAAATATTTAGAATAAATAAAAATATTCAAAATTCTTAAAAAATGAAAAAAAAAAAAGGCCTATTATCTTCCACCTGTCTTCAGATTCAGCGATAACACCACTCTCTCTGAAAAGAAGGTACATCAGGAGACACACGTTTTCTGCCAAATTGGAAATACACTTGCTGTAGATCTCGGAGACGATACCTAACTGTTGTGTGCCTTAGTTCCTACATTGTCAATGTGCATGCAGGACTAATCATCACAATCTCTTCCAGTCCTAGACATTCTTTTATCCAGTGCATTAGTGTGAGCTTGCTATTTCAAAAGACCTTACAGTAAAAACCCTTCTGAGGTTAATATCTATCCTCACTTAACTTTAAGAAAATGTAGTACGTCTGCATGAAACATGGTAAAGTTACATAGTTTATTTTCAGTGTCTACAATTAAATGTGTAAGTGACAGAGATTTTTTATCTTTCCTTGATGAATGAGATATTTAAACCCAAGAGTGCATTCTAAAAGGTTGATATATCAAAATGCTAAATAACCAAGGATACTTACAAGAAGATTATTTTTAAGTGAATTGAGTTGTAGTCTATTATTTTCTAATATACCACAAAATATCTCTATTTTCTGAGGAATAAAGATTTCATCATGTTTAAGCAAGAAGCATTTTATGATATTAAAAGGAATATCCTGACTATGCAAGTACCAGTTTAAAACAGATGGAGTGAAAACCCTACTTTTTGTAACCTTGTTTTTAAATAGGAATATGTGGGCTAGATACTAAATACGAAATCATGACTTCAGCCTACTCACTAACCCAAATTGTTTGCTATTTTCAATCAACATCCTCAGGTTCAAGAAAAAACAAACAAATAAATAGACAAAAAATGGTCCACATGAATTTGTCATCCTGACTTACCACACTCCTCTTGTATTAACAACCTTTGTTTGAATGGTTCCTTTCAAGTTTATAAAAACATATATATATATATTTCAGATGTACAGCATTATAGTTCAACACCTATAATCAATACAAAGTGATCACCACCACAGTTCTAGTTGTCATCCATCACCATTCAGTTGATCTTCACCCATTTGTTCATCCCGCCTGACCCACTTCCCCTCTGGTAACCACTTATCTGTTCTCTGTATATATGAGTTTGTTTTACTTTTGTTTTATTTTGTTTGTCGGTTATTTTTTGTTTGTTTTTTAGATTTCACATATGAATGAAATCATATGGTATTTGTCTTTTTATGTCACTGCTAGAGGAAACGAACAAAATTCTTTTTTATTACATATTCAGAAATGGTCTCCGTATTGATTTTAAAACCCAAGTGTAAGAGGTAAAAGTATAATTATAAAGAGATAATGTCCTGTGGCCCAGGAGTAGAGAAGGACTTCTTAAAAAGAAATACAGAGTACATAAAAGAACATTAACATCTTAACTCTAATGCTATAATTAAGGGCCAATTCACACAGTTTCAAATACAAGTTCTTATTAAGTTTTACTGGAAAGTTGCTGTATTTGATAAAGATTCAGTTGAAAAAGTTAGAACTAAAATTTTTCTAATAGCTCTAGTTTAAGTTTGAAAATGAGATAAAGAAAATCAACAACTTTGGAGTAATAGGTAACACTGAAACAGTAAATTCTGCCTGTCTAAAACCTAGCTAGCTGAGAAAAATATGTTATTTGCTAGATCAATTAACATATGTATGTTTACACTGTGTGTGTTTGTGTGATACACAGCATTAAAAATGAATATATAGAAATAGATATAGTGGCAACTTACTGAATTGAAGGGAAGGGTTAAATCCCAAGGAACATCCCTGGAAGATACGTTTTTTTTTTTCATGACTCACGAAAGTGTGTTTTATTTTTGGAATGTCTTCTGAAAAGCTAAGGTCACATTAGCCAACAGCTTGCTGATGAACATTTCTGCAATTTGAAAAAGAAAGCTTAAACCCTAAATTTAGTCATAAGTGTGGTGTTCTCAATTCAATTGCATTTTGATTAGAAGATTATTTCAAAGGTTTCTGATAACATGGTAAGATTTAGACAAGACTTCATAATCCAAACAGATTGTTACTGGCAATATTTTATTTAGAAATGAACATATAGATATGCTATTTCACATTGATTATTGCTTCCTACTTCAATAGTTTAACATATTCCATATTCACATATTTCCATGCTTATTTCTAAAATATTTTCTTTAAAAACTACAACTATAACATTACTATGATGCTTTCACAAATTATCAATATTTCTTAGATATCCCATCAATATGCAAGCTTTCTGGATTTTTAAGTCTGTTTGAATTGAGATACAATAAAGTCCAGTCACTGCATTTAGTATATTTATATCTTATCTCTTTTGATCTACAGATTTTAAACTATAAATTGTAATTTATACACTTAGAACCGTCTTTTTATTGCTTATATAAATATTTTTTTAAAAGTTGGGTCCTTTTTTCTTAGAATTTTCCATAGTTGGGCATGATGCTGTTTTTTCATGCTTGTTTGTCACCTATATTTTCTGTAAATAGATGATTAGATCATGAGATTCAGAGACTGACTGGCATCAGTTTCCAGTTTTTCATACTACTAATTCTTAGGCACTGTTGTGTGCTTTAATCAGGAGATAACGAGATATTTGGCCATCTCTTTTTGTTATGATGTAAAAAGCTTATAAGCATTGATGAGATCTTTCATTTCATAGAGGTTTCAAAAGGTGTGATTTTATTTCTATCATTCATTTTTAATTTATTATCTGGAATATTTCTTTTAAAAAATACCCTCATCAATCACTTGGTCACAGAAGGTAACCAAAGGTATAATTAATACAGAAAAACAGGATAAGTGTTTGAGTGTTCTCTCTGTGTTCCAGTTTTCAAAGCAATTGAGTTGCTTATCTTGAATGCTAGTGAAGGAGGTTTTACTTAAGTATTATTATACACTCATATTTAAACATGCTTGAATTTATGGAGATTATGATTCTTTCTTCTTCTTTAGCCTGTTCTATCTTTGGCTAGTGGGGGCCAAAGACATGTCAATTGGCTCCAGGGTCTTTCTGTTACATCCTCGGTGGCTTTAAGTTTCCTTACTTTCTGACATGACTCTCACGTTCCCCACTCTAGACCTCAGTGAAACCAGCATTCTCCAAAGAATGTTGGTTTGTTTTAGTAGGAAATTATCCTTAGAGATTATAAATATCAGGCAAGAGGCTTATCAGTGCTGGATTGGTCCTTATTTTTAGGGTTTACTTTTTAGTGGATGAAGTCTAATGTTTTTTATAAAGATTTAAAACACCATGAGTTCATATAGACACTTAAAATTTAAACTTGGTACTACCATTTTTCACTTAAATCTATCTTGTTCATTTCTCCAAGAAACCTGGTTTCCAAAACAATAAAGTTATTTCTACATTATATGCTAGTTTATCTATAAAACTCTAAGAATAATAATATTAACACTACAAACAAAAATATGACATGAATGAAATTTATGAAACAGCAGACTTACAGACATAGAAAACACGGTTATCAAAGCAGAAACAGGTTGGGGCGGGAAAATGAGGAGTTTAGGATTAGCAGACACACATTACTATATATAAAATAGGTAAACAACAAGGTCCTACTGTATAGCACATGGAATTATATTCAATATCCTGTAATAAGCTATAATGGAAAAGAATATGAAAAAGAATACACACACATACCTAAATCATTTTCCTGTATATCATAAACTAATACAATATTATAAATCAATTATACTTCAATAAAAATATTTTTAAGATGCCTCGAGTTTGATAAAGTTTATTTTAATGGTAGTTGATTTATATTCTGAGTGGGTGTTGAAATAGTTTTTGAAATGTTTTTCTGCATCTATTGAGATGATCATATGGTTTTATTTTTTAGCAATAAAATCAAGCTTATAAAATAAGTAGATTTAAATGTACTATAAATAGAATACAGAACTGAAAATATAGAAAAAATCAAGACAATATGAACATGAAAAGGCTAATTTAAAAAATATATTTCGTGGAAATTATATTACAGTTCCTGAAATAAGAAAGTTAAGGTGTGATGTAAACATCTTACTAGACACAGCTGAAATAGGAAATTGGAAGATTTTAAATAAAAAGATAGAAAATATGAAAAAAAATTAAAAATCATGGATCTAAATGATTCTAATATTTCTTGAAAGAACAGAGATTGAAGCATGAATTGATATTGAAAATTATTATAGTGGTGGTGTAGGCATGATACCCTGAAGTAAGCAGACTCTACAGCCATTGAGAGGGACTGTGTGAAGAAGATGTAGACATTCGTTTTCTATTTCAGTACGAAGTTGTTCTCCTGAACTTATACTAGAAGTTAAAGGGACATTTGACTGACTATGACTCTGACGCAAATAGCTAGAATGCCAAAAATGATCTAAGACTCCTGAAATCAATAAGATCTATATAGAAAAAAAAGAAAACCTGATGTATACAAATACTCTATTTTCTCATATCCTTCTTGGAAGGATATATCCCCTTGAAGTTTATATGTTCATGAGGATAAGCAATGCTTCACATTTATTTAGTTACTGGTTAAAGAATGTGTGTTTATAAAAATCATATATTAGGGATTCAGCAGGTAGAATTAAGGCTTCCCTGGTGGCCAGTGGTAAAGAATCCACCTGCCAAGAAGGAGATGTGGGTTCGATCCCTGGGTTGAGAAGATCCCCTAGAGAAGGAAATGGCAACCTACTCCAGTATTCTTGCCTGGGAAATCCCATGGACAGAAGACCCTGGTAGGGGACAGTCCATGGGGCCGCAAAGAGTCAGACATGACTTGGTGACTTAACAGCTGAAGCAGCAGGTAGAACTAAACTGAATGCAAGGTATAATGGAAATAGAATTAAGGATTTGTTGACTTGTGTGTTCAATTATAAGATATTTTCATCTCAGCAAGTGGCTTTGTCCCTTTGAACTTTCATATCCTTATATGTAACTATAAAATTATAACTGTTAGCATCCATTTCAAAAAATTAATGTGAGATTTGGCAAAGATGATGGGATATGGGAAAAAAACTTTGTACAGGCATCTGGTACTTTTATTATGCCTATTACACATAAGGATACAGATAGGAAGAAAGGCAGACAAATAAAATGATAGATGACAGATAGACTGAGCTAAAATATTTCTCTAAAGGATGTAGCTAAAATCTTTATCTCTAAGTAACCCAATCATTCATTCAGGCCAGGAAATCCAAATACAATGATAGTAAAATAAATTACACTTCTACTCTTGTTCTCCAGGATCTATGTTGCTAAATATTTAGCATATTAAATGGAGGCAGTTGTTTTGATAGAAAAATATATATTATCCTGAATATTAATTCATCTAATAAGATATTGAGCATCTATTTTGTGTCATACACTATGCTGGGTGATAAAGATACAAGGATAGATAGAATGCAGTGTCTCCCCTTTACCCAAATGTTCATATACCAAATGGGGCCTTTGTTGTCCTAATTTTAGACCACAGCAAGGACTAGGATATCTAAGAGACAGATATGGAAGAGGGAGCATTTTATCTCCATGCACTCAAGACACGAAATGCAAGATCTTTGGAGATATAAAAGTAAAACTGAAATTCAATTAGCTGATTTTAATTTACTGAGAGCGATTTCTTATTATGGCTACTAGCCTCTGTTTAACTCCAATTGTTTGATAGCCCAAGCTTTACATCCAGCTAACACACTTTTATGCCATGGTTTCTCTGGTACATTAAACATAAAACTGCATCAATAATGATGCCAGCCATCTTTATAATTTCAAACTTTTATATTTCCATTGCATTATGACTTTATGAACATTTACAAATTCAAATTCAGAAAGAACGTAAAATACCAGATGATCACTGTTCACTTTTATTAATTCTATCATTGTACATGTTTTGTGTGGTGGACAAAAATCCTTTACGTTCTATCTAAACAGTCTAGACTTGTCTGTCACACAAAAATGAGGTCCTTAGAAGCTGGCATTCCCAGACAATAGAACAAGAAAACAGCCTACTCATCCATCATGTAGCAATCTGACAGCGTGTTTGACTGCCCCCTTTCAGAAGCTGCCAGTTCAGGACAGTGGAGAGATTCCAAACTACAGCATCATCATATTCAGACACTGTGTCAGTGAGTCAGATTTTGCCCAAATCATGTTTTAGAAGTCTGGTATGGTGTTTTTAAAATACTTGAATCTATTGATGATATTAGGAGATATAAATCTTTTATATAAAAGACCAGATCCCAACCTGTCTTAAAAATGTGGTGTGTTTAGCAACAGTGAGTGTGTATTCTTTCCAGTCCTGGCATATTCTTATGTTACCCCTGGTATTAGTGTTCCAGAGGGCCAGGATCCATCCAGAAGCTGGGTTTGACTCAGAGAATTATGAATAGACCCAGTCCCCAGGCCCCAGCCTCTTCTGAAAACCTCTATCTGGCACCACTGGGTCTATAATCATGCATGGCAGCAAATAATTGGAGCTGAGTAGACAGCTACCAATACTGCCCACCATTCTCTATCATTTCTATTAATACCTAATCCTCTTTACACTCATCTACTTTGGCCCACTTTGTTAGATTGTGTTACTGTTCACCATATTTGTTATCTCTCCCCACTGCAGGATTTTTTTTCTTCCCAACCCAGTGACATCAGGCTTGGCTACTAACTCGCTGTGGCCAATGAGTTGGGACATAAGCCATTTCCAAGCAGAAGCCTTAGGAGCCATCATGTGGCTCTGCCTTCTGCATTTCCCCATCAGCCAAGAGATCAGGATTCCCCAGATGGTGGCTGCTTCTTTGGTCCCAGAGAGAAGATGGATAAGGAAGAGAGCCGAAGCAAACTCGTGATGTGTATGTAGCATGAGCAAAAATAAGAGACTATGATGTCATATTCTATTACAGCAGAACTTAGCCGAAAAAACCATACATCTTTCTAGTTCCTCTAGCCATTTTATTCTATCCAACATCAGTAACTATCTCTTGCCTGCCTAAAAAGAAGACATATTTGATCCAGTGATCTAAATCTGAATGTTTTGAGAAACGAGTGTATAGAGCATGGTAAAAATATCCAGTTGTTACATCGGGTTGGCCAAGAAGTTTGTTTAAGTTTTCCCATAAGATGTTATGAAAAATCCGAACAAACTTCTTGACCAACCCAATATAAAAGGCATATATGTTTCCTCCATAGTTTTATAATTTAGAGTGAAATGTAATGTATATAAATTAATATTAACTGAATACTACTCATGTGGTGGGTGTTTTTCATACTTTACTTTAAAAGATCAACATCAATCACATGTATCGTTAGTACTCTTTTCAGTTCTCAAAGAACTAAACTGAGATTCAGAAATTTAGATAAATGTTTGTACTTGACTATGTGTGTATTTCATAGTCCTAAACTTATGTTCTTTTTTACTGCGTGTGTGTGTGTTAGTCATTCAGTCATATTCAACTCTTTGCGACCCCATGGACTACCAGGTTCCTCTGTCCATGGAATTCTCCAGGCAAGACACTAGAGCGGGTTGCCATTCCCTTCTCTAGGGGATCTTCCTGACCCAGAGATCGAACCAGGGTCTTCTTCATTGCAGACAGATTCTTTACCATCTGAGCCACCATGAAACCCACTCAATTCTTAAAAGCATAAATTCTAGGAAGTCTCATTCAAAAACTCTACTCAGTAATATGACAGCATTTAAGTTTCACTTGAGTTGAATAGAAGCAGTGATTCCTTCACGAATCTGTGTCATCCCATGATAAAGTTTTATTCTATCCCTCTGGATATGGATTAATGATATAAACAGGAAAATATGTCATCTTTTTCCTCTCAAAATGTTCCATAAAGAAAGAATTGTCCTTTATTTTTAGTTAAGATCTTTTTGTGGTTTTATAACAAAATGTGTTTTTCTGTGGGAAATGACAATGGCCATAGATGTTGATTTTGTGCAACATCTTTATCTGGAAACATTAAGTCACTATTATGTAGTTCTCATTTTCTGTTATTACTGCAATTGCCCTGCCATTGTGTTGTGGGGTGTGTTTTGAAACAAGAAAAACTATGCTGTTTTTCTCCCCCCTGTGATTCTTTTTAATGTGAAAGCCCTCCTTGCCATGAAAACTAGCCATCAGGCACTTTTTCCCTCAGAGGAAGATTATGTAAACAGAAATGAAGTGTTTTGAGTTTTGAAATGGACTTTTAAAACTCACAGCATGGATAATTTAAGAGTAATCTTTTTAAACCTCAAAATCATGGCTTTAAATATCAAAAGCCACTACTTGGTAGAACTCAAAATGTAAAGCTTATATCATAAGCCATAGTCATAGAAAAATCTCTGATTGGTTAGAATCAAATTTTCTTACAATCTTTTTAAAATTAACAAATATGAATAGTGACAGGAGACAGGTATTAAAGAAAAGAAGACACTGTAGTTGCCAATGGGAAAGAGGCTGGGAGAGGGATGGATCGAGAGTTTGGATTTAGCAGATGTTAACCATCATATATAGAACGGATAAACAAGTCCTACTATATAACACAAGGACCTATATTCAATATCCTGTGATAACCCATAATGGAAAGGAAATACATATATATATATATATGTGTGTGTGTGTGTGTGTGTGTATGTTTCAGCGTGTGTGTGTGTAACTGAATCACTTTGCTATGCAGTAGAAATTAACACATTGTATATCAACTATATTTCAATAAAAGTAAATAAATAAATATAAAGAGTGACAGACAGGATTAAGAAATTTAGATGCTGATATGAGCCTTTGAAAAGGAGCTTTGCCTTTCCTGTTCCTCAAGCTAGTTTGTGGGGATCTTAAAGCCAATAGAACTAGAGCCTCCCTCTCTGGGAGACGGCAAGACTTACAATCATTACCACATGGTATGAAATAGCAGGAAATGGCTGTGATGTGTCTAGCAACAAGTAACCTTGACATAACACCCTATCAATCATTTCACAGCCTATAGAACTCTCCTTGAGCAGAGCTTAGAGTTAATGAGAAAAGGCCAGTCGATCTGAAGGGCCTGTGGTCAGGAAAAGGAGGATGCTGAGTGACTAGGGTGAGCCAGTGACTTAGGTATGTAAAGAATGGACATTTTGGATGGATGTCTGTTGTGACTGATGTTGGTGACAAAACAAACAAAAAGAAAAACAGTGCAACTCTGTTAACTGATACAAGCCTGGGCCGAGGATGAAGACTCTTGACAAGTCTCCTGACATGACTTCAGGAGAAAAGAGGGAATCCCACACTGAAATCCGAACTGGACTAAGGAAACTCTGAACACAACGAGCTGCTAATTGCATAGAATGGAGGCCTGTGATCAAAATTAATTTCAGCTGTAAAAAAAAACCAAGGTTAATTTTTGCATGTATCATTGTAAGAAATCCATTTCTGCCTGTTACACATAAACCCCTAACATCTGGCATCTTATAGCTTTAAGTGTCTGTTTCATTGTGGTTCCTATCAGATATGATTTACATCAGAATAGAGGATTTCATGGAGTAGTGTCCTGTATAATAAATGACATAAGGTGACTATTCTTATAAAGCAAAAGCGAGAGGTAATAGAATGAAAAGGGAGTTGCCAATTGGAAGTTACTCAGAAGGTAAATGATCCACTTATGGTTGGTGAAAAAGTCAAAGTGTTAGTTGCTCAGTTGTGTCCAACTCTTTGTGAGCCCATGGACTGTAGCCTGCCAGGATCCTCTGTCCATGGAATTCTCCAGGCAAGAATATTGGAGTTGGTAGCCATTCTCTCTTCCATGGATCTTTCTGACTTAGAGATCAAACCCGAGTATCCCTCATTGCAGACGTATTCTTTACTATCTGAGTCACCAGAGAAGCCCCATTTATGGTTAAGGGATATTTAAACAGCTCACCCATCATAGGTGATGCCCTGTTTTCCAAAAACAGGAAATAAAATCACAGGAGTAATGGGTGTGTTGGACAGTGGTGGTTATTAAGAGAAAGGTAGGAATCATCAAGAAATACCTTCAGAATTTAAAGAATGACAGCAAGAGGTATTGGGGCTTCCTGAAGCAAAGGGGCGTAGGATAAGTGCCATTGCTAAAAGATTTAGTAGGAGGTCTGTTATTTTCTCATATGCCATTATTTTTATTGTGTTTTCTCTTACTGACTGACAATTAAACATTTTCTTTAAAGACTCATATTCTCATTTTCAGCAACTAAAGCAGCTTTTTTGGGAAAGTATAGATTTTCCATGACCCAATTATATCCATAGGTTCAGACATCTACAAAAACAAAACTAAATAGAAATCCAAGTATTATAATTCTGGAAGATGCTCCAAACTCTGTAGCTTGGAAAGAAAGAATCTTACCAAAACCAGTTGTGGACCTAGAATTTGATCTTCTACTCAACAGTAAGATGACAATGTATACAAATTCCCAGTGAAGCATAAAGCCCATTTTCACCTTCCTATGGATTTATCCTTGACACAGTGTGCCCAAGAAGATAAAATTTTGAAATCCTATCAGAGGAAAATTGAAAGCCTTTACAGTTTCTAGTGAGAAAAATACAGTGTTTTGGAGAATGTGGTTTTTGTTTGGGGCCACCCAAATGTGAACAGCAAGCTGTTGCAAGTATGCCCACATTATGTGTGGCATGATTGGTGTTAGGTGAAGTGAGTTAAAGACTCGTATTTTCGCTATGGACTCAAGTCTTTTTTGAGGCCATCAAAAGCACCTGTGAAGGAAAAGGTACTCAGTCCCAAGCATGGTTGAGCTAGAGACTTTTTCTGGTCTGTAGCAGGTGGCTTTTTCTGCCTGAGCTACATGGGAGCTCAGAGCGGTAGGTGAGGGTTTGTGAGCCCCAAAAGGAGCAGCTGCTAAGAGATTTGAAGGAGAACCTATTCATGGTTCAGGATCAGAACAGTAACAGATCAATGTCTTGTGACTAGTGCAAGGCAAGTGTGATCATCAGGAACAGGAAGGAGGCAATGAGACATAGCCACAAGGGCATTGTGAAGGTCTGAGTATCCAGGGATTCTCAGAAATAGCACACAGAGGTGTCAAGGTTCTGCTGTCATTCAGCTGAGAAAGAAAATATAGACATTTGAGCTATGCATATTAACTTAATTAAGATTCCACATGCAGAAAATATGTACAAAGACCAAATAGAGTAACACTTGAAAATAATCCTTTGATGATCACACACTGTATTTAAAGTAAATGATATTAATGACTGATTTAAACAACAATATCAGAGATGAGAATAATAATACTCAAAGGGAATCACAAACACACTCTGCAACTTCACTGCCTGCATCTAAAACATTTTGCTTGCATACCCATTACTGCACTTTTACTATAAGGTCAAGAGAGTCCAACTCAGGATTATATTGCATAGCTTTTGAAAAGAGTTGTAAAAATTGAATAACACTACTTAGTCCCTGCTTCCATGAGGTAGAATACTTCTATAATAAATTCCTTTTGTAAAATTCTAAGCATAAAAGCTAATAGCCAAGTCACCGTCAATTCTGATGATATATGTTTGTGTGTGTACATGTGTGTATGTGTATATACCTACATATACGCCTATTAATAAAACTGTGCTGTTGGTTCACGTTTACAAAGTCCCTCCTCCCTCTGCATGTGACTCTTTGCTGAGTGAGGTCTTGGTGAGCCTCCTTAGTTGACTACCAAGCAATCTGTCCCCACAGTGCTCTTTAGCACAGAGAATCACCCCTTTTATATGTTAAGATGATCAGTGCCCTACAATTTTTGACGTTTTTCAAAGGATGAGCTCGCCTTGGTAGTTTTCATTTAGCCAGGGTTCTGTAGAACTTGCTGACAAAGGCTTTCTGACTCAGTCAGGAGGTCTCTACACTCCATTAGCTTCATGCAGAAAGCCACCTATTTGACCCAGTTGTTATCAGTAAAAAAGAACCCTAAAGGAAACACTCGAACAGAGTCGGTGCCAACACAGCACAGTGGACAAATGTTGAAGATGAAGCTTAGAGCCCCGTCTGCCCTGTTTTCTGTTATTTGTCTGGCTATTAAGTAATTTAGTCTTACTGAGACTAATCCAGAAAATGAGGGAAACATTTACCTCCTGTGGACTCCAAAGAGGATAAGAGAAATGATGAATATAAAACAATATCTAATGCATCTTAATTTCCCTCTCTCTCTTATTGAGACCCGGATAATCAAGTTGTCTATCTGACTTTAACCCATCTATGCTGAATTTGGTAAAAGCACAACACTGATTTCATCAGGTCTAAATCAGACCCAGCCCAGTTCCTGGTCCCAAATCCCTCTCCATCAGATTCCGGCCCCGAGAGACATAGTCCTGCCGCCGCTTCTGCACATGAGTTCAACTTCCTCTGATCTCTCCATGCCTGCTGGCATTGAGGTCCTTCTGAAATACAGATGCCCACCTTCTTTTTTTTTTTTTTTATATATATATATTTATATATATATATTTTTTTAAATTTATTTTTCAGTGGGTTTTGTCATACATTGATATGAATCAGCCATAGAGTTACATGTATTCCCCATCCCGATCCCCCCTCCCACCTCCCTCTCCACCCGATTTCTCTGGGCCTTCCCAGCCCACCAGGCCCGAGCACTTGACTCATGCATCCCACCTGGGCTGGTGATCTGTTCACCATAGATAATATACATGCTGTTCTTTCAAAATATCCCACCCTCACCTTCTCCCACAGAGTTCAAAAGTCTGTTCTGTACTTCTGTGTCTCTTTTTCTGTTTTGCATATAGGGTTATCGTTACCATCTTTCTAAATTCCATATATATGTGTTAGTATATTGTAATGTTCTTTATCTTTCTGACTTACTTCACTCTGTATAATGGGCTCCAGTTTCATCCATCTCATTAGAACTGATTCAAATGAATTCTTTTTAACGGCTGAGTAATATTCCATGGTGTATATGTACCACAGCTTCCTTATCCATTCATCTGCTGATGGGCATCTAGGTTGCTTCCATGTCCTGGCTATTATAAACAGTGCTGCGATGAACATTGGGGTGCACGTGTTTCTTTCAGATCTGGATTCCTCAATGTGTATGCCCAGAAGTGGTATTGCTGGGTCATATGGCAGTTCTATTTCCAGTTTTTTAAGGAATCTCCACACTGTTTTCCATAGTGGCTGTACTAGTTTGCATTCCCACCAACAGTGTAAGAGGGTTCCCTTTTCTCCACACCCTCTCCAGCATTTATTGCTTGTAGACTTTTGGATAGCAGCCATCCTGACTGGTGTGTAATGGTACCTCATTGTGGTTTTGATTTGCATTTCTCTGATAATGAGTGATGTTGAGCATATTTTCATGTGTTTGTTAGCCATCTGTATGTCTTCTTTGGAGAAATGTCTGTTCAGTTCTTTGGCCCATTTTTTGATTGGGTAATTTATTTTTCTGGAATTGAGCTTCAGGAGTTGCTTGTATATTTTTGAGATTAATCCTTTGTCTGTTTCCTCATTTGCTATTATTTTCTCCCAATCTGAGGGCTGTCTTTTCACCTAACTTATAGTTTCCCTTGTTGTGCAAAAGCTTTTAAGTTTCATTAGGTCCCATTTGTTTATTTTTGCTTTTATTTCCAATATTCTGGGAGGTGGGTCATAGAAGATCCTGCTGTGATTTATGTCGGAGAGTGTTTTGCCTATGTTCTCCTCTAGGAGTTTTATAGTTTCTGGTCTTACATTTAGATCTTTAATTCATTTTGAGTTTATTTTTGTGTATGGTGTTAGAAAGTGGTCTAGTTTCATTCTTTTACAAGTGGTTGACCAGTTTTCCCAGCACCACTTGTTAAAGAGATTGTCTTTTTTCCATTGTATATCCTTGCTTCCTTTGTCAAAGATAAGGTGTCCATAGGTTCGTGGATTTATCTCTGGGCTTTCTATTCTGTTCCATTGATCTATATTTCTGTCTTTGGGCCAGTACCATACTGTCTTGATGACTGTGGCTTTTTATTAGAGACTGAAGTCAGGCAGGTTGATTCCTCCAGTTCCATTCTTCTTTCTCAAGATTACTTTGGCTATTCGAGGTTTTTTTGTATTTCTATACAAATTGTGAAATTATTTGTTCTAGTTCTGTGAAAAATACCGTTGGTAGCTTGATAGGGATTGCATTGAATCTATAGATTGCTTAGGGTAGAATAGCCATTTTGACAATATTGATTCTTCTAATCCATGAACACGGTATGTTTCTCCATCTGTTTGTGTCCTCTTTGATTTCTTTCATCAGTGTTTTATAGTTTTCTATGTATAGGTCTTTCGTTTCTTTAGGTAGATATACTCCTAAGTATTTTATTCTTTTTGTTGCAATGGTGAATGGTATTGTTTCCTTAATTTCTCTTTCTGTTTTTTCATTGTTAGTATATAGGAATGCAAGGGATTTCTCTGTGTTAATTTTATATCCTGCAACTTTACTCTATTCATTGATTAGCTCTAGTAATTTTCTGGAAGAGTCTTTAGGGTTTTCTATGTAGAGGATCATGTCATCTGCAAACAGCAAGAGTTTCACTTCTTCTTTTCCTATCTGGATTCCTTTTACGTCTTTTTCTGCTCTGATTGCTGTGGCCAAAACTTCCAACACTATGTTGAATAGTAGTGGTGAGAGAGATGCCCACCTTCTTTGGGAGCCTCGGGCTTCCTCTGCCTTGCATGTTCCAGTTCTTAAAAATGCACTTTTGCCCTGATGACTTTTTTCGATTTCTCTTGCAAACCTCCTCTGAATGCAGACCTGGTCTTGACTCCAACTTTCTTTCTTACTACATTCACCTCATTTCCTGTCTCAAAGACTGTGAAACATTCTGCTACATGGCTAAGACCCACCTTCCAGCTGATGCACCCCAAACCAACTGTCTACTGCCTTTTCTAAGTGCTGTCACCACAGACCCCCAGATGTTTCCTCACCATCACACTTTTACTTTGTCTCGAACATCTGGACTGCCAGCCACATGCACCGAGATGCTCTTGACTTTTGCCCTACTACCTGGGCACCACGTCTCTTTTTTTCTAGTTGCTAGTTTAAAATTTTTAATCATTTATGCCATTGCACCAGTGGGGACCATCCTGCGCTATTAAGGGTGACTGAGATATTGTGTGTTAGATCCTGCATAAAATTTTTCTAAGTTTTGTCTTTGGAGACAATGAAAGCACTCCAGGTCCAGTCACAGTCCTATGCAAAGGTTAGTCATTGGGAGCACCTCCTCAATATTTTTCTGTGTAACTCTAGTGCCTCATCGGGAATTTCCTTTTCTCTTTCTGTTACCTTCCCAAGAAATGCTATAGCTCTTGTGTCACTGTGTATCCATGAAGCACTGCTCTGGGCTTTGAACTGTTAGTTTGCTCTATATGATGGTTTGAGATCCTCTCAAGGACATGAATTTTTTGGAATTCTTTCTGAATCTAAATTCAAAACCTTGTATATTGTAGACTTCAAATATACTTTATGATTTAAAAAATCTATAGATAATAAACGCTGGAGAGGGAACCTTCATTCACTGTTGGTGGAATGTAAATTTATATAGCCACTATGGAGAACAGTATGGAGATTCCTTAAAAAACTAGGAATAAAACTACTATATGACCCAACAATCCGACTACTGGGCATGTACACCGAGAAAAACCATAATTGAAAGAGACACATGTACCCCATGTTCATTGCAGCACTATTTACAATAGCTAGGACATGGAATTAACCTAGATGTCCATTGACAAACAAATGGATAAAGAAGCTTTGGTAGATATATACAATGGAATTTTACTCAGCCATAAATAGGAATTCATCTGAGTCAGTTCAAATGAGGTAGATGAACCTAGACCCGAGGTTTATACAGAGTAAAGTAAGTTAGAAAGTGAAAAACAAATATTGTATATTAATGCATATATATGGAAACTAGAAAGATGGTACTGATGAACCTATTTCCAGGGTAGCAATGGAGATACAGATATAGAGAACAGATTTATGGACACGCTGAAAGAAAGAGGGTGGGACAAACTGATAGAGTAGCACTGAAACATATACATTACCATACGTAAAATATTAGGTTGTTACAAAAGTAATTGCGGTTTCAGACCATGAATTTTAAATCATTATAACTAAGCTCAAACACATCTTTATTAATCAAAAGAGGAATCAGTAGAAGCAACACATTTTTGCCAATGATAAAGAAATTTGTTTATTCCTGTAGCATAAAAATCCATGCTTTGGGATTTGATGAACTCTTGGAAAGCATTTTCTGCCTCCAAGCATTTTCTCTGCAAAAAACTCTTGAGATGCTTGAAGAAGTGGTGGTCTGTTGGTGAGAGGTCAGGAGAATATGGTGAATGATACAAAACTTCGTAGCCCAATTCATTCAGCTTTTGCAGTATTGGTTGTGTGACATGCAGATGACTGTGTCGTGGAGAACTGGGCCCTTTCTGTTGATCAATGTCAGCTGCAGGAATTGCAGTTTTCAGTGCATTTCAATGATTTGCTGAGCATAGTTGTCAGATATAATGGTTTCGTTGGGATTCAGACAGTTGTAGTAGATCAGACCTGGCAGCAGACCACCAAACAGTGACCATGAACTTTTTCTTGATGCAAGTTTGACTCTGGGAAGTGCTCTGGAGCTTCTTCATAGTCTAACCACTAAGGTGTCGGTTGTCATATAAAATCTACTTTCCGTCGCATGTTACCATCTGTTTGAGAAATGGTTTGCTGTTGTTGCATAAAAGAAGAGAAGATGACATTACAAACGATGATATTTTTGATTTGCGGCCAGCTCATGAGGCACCCGGGCTTCCCTGGTGGCTCAGCAGTAAAGAATCCCCCTGCAATGTAGGAGACCCAGCTCTGATCCCCAGGTCAGGAAGATCCCTGGAGGTGGGTGGGCATGGCAACCCACTCCAGCATTAGTGCCTGGAGAATTCCATGGATGGAGGAGCCTTGCAGGCTGCAGTCCATAGGGTCACACAGAGTTGAAAGTGACTAGGCAGCCGTAGCAGCAGCATGAAGCATCCACTTATCAATCTTTAGCAGCTTTTCAATTTCCTTCAAGTGCCAAATGACCATATACTGATTGATATTGAGCTCTTTGACAACCTCTCCTGTAGTTGTAAGAGGATCAGCTTCAATGATTGCTCTCAATTGGTCACTGCCAACTTTCCATGGCCAGTCACTGTGCTCCTCATCTTCAAGGCTCTCATCTCCTTACCAAAACTTCTTGAACCACCACTGCACTGTATGTTCATTAGCAGTTCTTGGGCCAAATGCATTGTTGATGTTGTGAGTTGCCTTCATTGCTATACTACTCATTTTGAACTTGAATAAAAAAAAATTACTCAAATTTGTTTTTTATCTAATATCATTTCCCTAGTCTAAAATAAACATAACATAAACAGGAAGTAATAAATCACTGGCAAAGAATGCAAGAAATGTACATTAAAATGGTGCACAGCATAGCTACATTTATTTAAGAATGCATTCCCATATCAAACAGAAAAGTTCAACAATGAAAAACCACCATTACTTTTGCACCAACCTAATAGCTAGCCAGTGGGATTTTGCTGTATGATGCAAGGAGCTCAAAATGGTACTCTGGGACAACCTAGTGGGATGGGATGGGGTGGAAGGTCGGGGGGAGTTTCAAGAGGGAGAGGACATATGTATACTTATGGCTGATTCATGCTGCTGTATGGCAGAAACCAACACAATATTGTAACGCAATTATCCTCCAACTAAAATAAATTATTAATAAAATTTAAAAAATACTCGATGATGAATTGGTCATGCATACCAGACATAAGTTAACTGAATATTCTCAAGGTAAAATTCAAGCAATGCTTCGGAGGAAGGGTGTTGGTAATATACAACAGCATATTGGTATGGTTACAATATACATATGGTATGTTAATGATAAGCTAAAAAACAAAAAAAGCAAAATAATTTTTAATTTGTTATGTATTTTTATTATGTATTATATAGGGTCATTATATATCTTATTAATATATAATGTTACATTCCACATGCTGTTATATATTATATATTGGTGCTACATGTTATTTATTTTGACCCTCTATCACTACTGTTTTATAAACATGTAAAGGGCTAATTTCATGTTAGTCAGTAGTTTTCATTAATTTCAGCTTATAAATTTTCAGAATCAAAATCTGAACTTTCATAATCTCTATGGTGACATTCTGAAGAAACAGGGATAGCTATCAACACATACCATAAAAATAATGATGTTTTCAGTTCAGTTCAGCCGCTCAGTCGTGTTCGACTCTTTGAGACCCATTGAACCGCAGCACGCCAGGCCTCCCTGTCCATCACCAACTGCCAGAGTTTACTCAAACTCATGTCCATCGACTTGCTGATGCCATCCAACCGTCTCATCCTCTATCATCCCCTTCTCCTCCTGCCCTCAATCTTTCCCGGCATCAGGGTCTTTTCCAATGAGTCAGCTCTTCACATCAGGTGGCCAAAGTATTGGAGTTTCAGCTTCAGCATCAGTCCTTCCAATGAACCCAGGACTGATCTCCTTTAGGATGGACTGGTTGGATCTCCTTGCAGTCCAAGGGACTCTCAATAGTCTTCTCCAACACATCAATTCTTCAGCACTCAGCTTTCTTTATAGTCCAACTCTTACATTCACACATGACCACAGGAAAAACCATAGCCTTGACTAGACGGACCTTTGTTGGCAAAGTAATGTCTCTGCTTTTTAATATGCTGTCTAGGTTGGTCATAACTTTCCTTCCAAGGAGTAAGCATCTTTTAATTTCATGGCTGCAGTCACCATCCTCAGTGATTTTGGAGCCCAGAAAAATAAAGTCAGCCACTGTTTCCCCATCTATTTCCCATGAAGTGATGGGACCAGATGCCATGATCTTAGTTTTCTGAATGTTGAGCTTTAAGTCAACTTTTTCACTCTCATCTTTCACTTTCATCAAGAGGCTCTTTAGTTCTTCTTCACTTTCTGCCATAAGGGTGGTGTCACCTGCATATCTGAAGTTATTTATATTTCTCCCAGTAATCTTAATTCCAGTTTGTGCTTCCTCCAGCCCAGTGTTTCTCATGATGTACTCTGCATATAAGTTCAATAAGCAGGGTAACAATATACAGTATTAACGTACTCCTTTTCCTATTTGGAACCAGTCTTTACATTTTTCAAGGTATGTTAGCTCCACTTATAAAATATCTTCAGATTTCCTTGAAGCAAAGTGGGATACATAAAAGATTCTAAAACCTAGTTTAAAGATTAAAAATTCTTGTTTTCTTACAACTAAAATAATTTATTTTATTTGAAACAATCTTATTGCCTGTGAAAACGATTTATGGATGCGGAGGATGGGTGGATTTAACTTTGTTTTGGAAATATATTTACTTTATCACTTGTGATGAGATAACCAAAGTTCCAAGTGATTGTATGGAGAATTCCAAAAGCTGTCTTCAAGACCAGGAGGTAACTTCAAAGGTCCAAATTATGACAGACGCTCTGAGCCTAAAAGCCACATCTCTGGGTGTTTGTGTCACTGAGACACAGATTCAAAGAATGAAAGGACGCAGAACCAGGAGTGATCTGAATAGTTAAGATCAAGATGACCTAAAAATGGTCCAGAGCAATGTGTATGATAAGAGTGACAGAGGGAATTGTTTAATTTTTCTTTTAATTTTGATCCTGTGTTTGTTAATAGAATAACAGTAAAATGGGCTTCCTCTCACTTCACTTCTGTATTTTTAAAGATTATATAAATTTTCCTCTGGTTTCTTTATTGAGTATAAATTTTAAAAAAAGTCTTTTTCTTATTTTTAGAAGTTAATTGTTAACTAGAATCTGTTTATTAATTACATCAATATATCTTGCATATTTTACCCTTTTTGTTAACTACATTATTTTGCATATTATACCTTTCATATTTCATTCCTTGGTAAAAACAAAATGCTTTCTTTTTTCCTTCTTTCTTCTTTCCTTTTTCCTCTTGAGAACAAAATTTTTAAAAATAAATATTTTCAGAGAGGACAGAATAACATTTTATTTTTTTTTTTTTTTTTTTTTTTCAGAATAACATTTTAAACAAATTATCTGCAATTCAACTAACTATATGATTACATAGTACAGTTGTTTTCATTTTAGGCTTCCATCCTGTCACCACACTGCCCCATGGTATTAACTTGCTACTAGAAAAGAGAAGAGAGACAGAGAGAACTCTCTATGGTTGACAGTATATTTGAAACTTAGCAAAGACACATCTCTTGCTTGTGACATATGATTTCATTGATTGATCCTGTCAACTTCTGTAATTTACTTTCCTCTCCCTTCTTCCTTCTTTCTAGACAATAGAGTCTATCATCTACATCTCTCTCTGTAACTGGTTATAGGTGGTAACTTTCAGCAAGTGGAACTTGATGGCTGGAGAACAGATGTGACAGCATTTTTTATATTGCTTTTAGCATTTTGCATTTTATGCCTTGAGTGTTGATTCCCTAAAATTAATAATTTAAATGAAGCTCTAGAAAGAATAGTTCCTAAATAACAACATAATGAAAAGGAAAAGGAAAGGAAAGAAAAGAGAAAAAAGAACAAACAGGGGGAAAAAAAAAAATGGAGTGCATCCCAGGCGGCACTAGTTGTAAATAACCCTCCTGTCAGCACAGGAGACATAAGAGATGCAGGTTTGATCCTTGGGCTTGGAAGATCCTCTGGGAGAGGGCATGGCAACCCACTCCAGTATTCTTGCCTGGAAGATTCCATGGAGAGAGGAGCCTGGCAGGCTACAGTCCAAGGGGTTGCAAAGAGTCAGACAAGACTGAAGCAACTTAGCATGTACTTGAGATTAAATAAAGAAGACAAATCTGAAGCTATTTTTGAAATCAAAATTATATCAGATAATATAGAATGCTAGCAAATGGAAAAACAGAAAATGAAAGAACACTAACTTACTAATATAAATAAAATTTGGTTGAGAACTGCGATCTAGATGTAAGTTCAATGACTAGAATGCCAGAGTCATCATATCTCTGGTATTAAAAATTAAAAGTACACAACAATGTTTTCATGCAGTGATCTGGTACATCAACAGACATTATAACGGGGAGAAAATTTTAGTAGTTTGGAGCAAATTGACAACAATGACAACAAAAATAAGAATGGCTCACTATAAAGAAGTTCTTAGAATTTACATTGCGCCCCTCCAGAATGTCATTCATAAAAACCTTAATCACAGAACAAACAGTAAGACACATTATCAAGACGCGTGTCTAAAGAGAATGTATTTTATAATATTTCTTCACATATATTAGTACTAATATGACAAAATTAGTTGTAATTTGTCACATTGGAAGGACTGATGGTGAAGCTGACACTCCCTCTGCTACAAAATTACACAGTAAATTTCACATTTACCTACATTCTGGTGAAATGGATTACTACAATAAGAGCCATTTTCTCATTTTCTACTTCAAATTCCACATAATTGTTGGATTTACCATATCTCCCAAATGTTGATAACCCAGAAGTCATTAGTTTTTAGTGAAAGTCACTCAGTTGTGTCTGACTCTTTGCAACTCCACGAACTGTATAGTCCGTGGAATTCTCCAGGCCAGAATACTGGAGTGGGTAGCCATTCCCTTCTCCAGGAGATCTTCCCAACCCAAGGATCGAACCAGGGTCTCCTGCATTGCAGGAGGATTCTTTAACAGCTGAGCTGGTTGACTAAGCAGTGAAGAAATAGGAAAAACATCATCCTCACAAACACACCCTTTTGTCATGTTTTTCATACTGTTCATGGGGTTCTCAAGGCAAGAATGCTGAAGTGGTTTGCCACTCTCTTCTCCAGTGGACCACATTCTGTCAGACTCTCCACCATGACCCTTCCATCTTGGGTGGCCCCACACTGCACGACTTAGTTTCACTGAGTTAGACAAGGCTGGTTCCAAGTAAGAAAAGAGGTACATCAAGGCTGTATATTGTCACCCTGCTTATTTAACTTAAATGCAGAGTACATCATGAGAAATGTTGGGCTGGAAGAAGCATAAACTGGACTCAAGACTGCCGGGAGAAATATCAAGAACCTCAGATATGCAGATGACACCACCCTTATGGCAGAAAGTGAAGAACTAAAAACCCTCTTGATGAAAATCAAAGAGGAGTGAAAAAGTTGGCTTAAAGCTCAACATTCAGAAAACTAAATCATGGCATCTGGTCCCATCACTTCATGCCCAAGAGATGGGAAAATGGTGGAAACAGTGGCTGACTTTATGTTCTTGGGCTCCAAAATGACTGCAGACGGTGATTGCAGAAATTAAAAGACGCTTACTCCTTGTAAAGGAAGTTATGACCAACCTAGGCAGCATATTAAAAAGCAGAGACATTACTTTGTCCACAAAGGTCCATCTAGTCAAAGCTATGGTTTTTCCAGTAGTCATGTATGGATGTGAGAGTTGGACTGTAAAGAAAGCTGAGCACTGAAGAATTGATGCTTTTGAAGTGTGGGGTTGGAGAAGACTCTTGAGACTCCCTTGGATGGCAAGGAGATCCAATCAGTCCATCCTAAAGGAGATCAGTCTTGGGTGTTTATTGGAAGGACTGCTGTTGAAGCTGAAACTCCAATACTTTGGTCACCTGATGTGGAGAGCTGACTCATTTGAAAAGACCCTGATGCTGGGAAAGATTGAGGGCAAGAGGATTAGGGGATGACAGAGGATGAGATGGTTGGATGGCATCACCGACTCGATGGACATGAGTTTGGTAAACTCTGGGAGTTGGTGATGGACAAGGAGGCCTGGCGTGCTGCGGTTCATGGGGTCACAAAGAGTCGGACACGACTGAGCAACTGAACTGAACTGTCATGTTTTGAAAAACTGACAAACATCAGACTGTTTATATCCCAAATCACAGAAGATTTAAACCACCATATTGGTTTACCTCAGTGAATGTTCCATAAATACCCCCAAGTTACAAATTGCTAAGGAAAATGATATCATTCTTACTGGATTAAACAAATGTTAATTTTTAATAGTTTCTTTAAGATATGTAACTTCTGTCCAGACAAAGTTTTAAGATTAAACACGAACCTTTTTTGCCTCCATGGTTCTGGTATTTTCCCTTTTTATTCACTGTATTTAAGTTCTTTCCAAGCAAACAAGCTTCCCTACCAGGCAGGTGTTCCCAGCCCTTCCTAGCTCTAATCATCAAATTTCACCAGGTCTGTTCTGACAGTTTTAGTTTCACCCATACAGTTTTATTTTAATTTACAGTACTTTTAGTTACCACAATGACCTGTGATTCCAGAAAAAAAGCCTGGTGGGGCAGTTCTGCTAAGATGCAGATCCCCACACCTTGCAAGAGTAGTAGGTGCTACTGCTCATTGATTTTTACCCATCTCGTTTCTGACATTCAAGGAACAAAACTGCTCAAAGATGCTTTGTCCTTGAAAGGCATTAAAACATTGAAATTTGAGGATATCTTTGTACAACTCCTTGACTCTATATGACCTTGACTAGTAGAGCTTTTAGTCATTTTACAGACAGAGCTGACATATAGAGGTCTTGTCAACAATTATGAAGTATGAAGCATTTTGATTTAGTAATTTGTCAGTTCAATCTCAACTCTGTTCTTAAGGTTCTTTTACCTTAACAAGGTTCACTTACCTGAATTTAACCACTGTATTTGACCTACTTTTTATAACTTGACAAAATGAAAGTGTCACTATCTCAGTCAGTTCAGTTCAGTCAGTCAGTCATGTCCGACTCTTTGCAACCCCATGGAGAGAAGCACGCCAGGCTTCCCTGGCCATCACCAACTCCTGGAGTTTACTCAAACTCATGTCCATTGGGTCGGTGATGTCATCCAACTATCTCATCCTCTGTCATCCCCTTCTCCTCCTGCCTTCAATCTTTCCCAGCATCAGCCTCTTTTTCAATGAGTCAGCTCTTCGCATCAGGTGGCCAAAGTATTGGAATTTCAGCTTCAGCATCAGTCCTTCCAATGAACATCCAGGACTGATCTCCTTTAGGATGGACTGGTTGGATCTCCTTGCAGTCCAAGGGACTCTCAAGAGTCTTCTCCAACACCACAGTTCAAAGCATCAATTCTTCAGCGCTCAGCTTTCTTTTTCTTTTTTTTTAAAGGCTTTAGGTAGTGACACACTTTTCATAGTGACAAACCCCATGAGCTGTATGTCACTACCTAAAACCTTAAAAAAAAAAAAAAATCTAGAGTCTAGTATGAATGAATGATCAAGAATATTAGATGAGACATCTGACTGAGGTTAAACTTCTTAATTGAGATTTTTCCTTTAGTTTGAAAATAAGAGTCTTACCAAGTAATTTCAATAAAAATTCACCTTAGGAAATAGTAAGTATACTACTCCCGTAAAAATATATTCCCTGAAAAAGTTACATTTCTCACAGAAGATATTTCCTAAAGGAACATTAAACATGGAATAAAATCACACATAACAGTATTTTATTTCCTACTTCTAAAGGATATTTGTTTAATCACAATTCAAAAAGACCAAAGCAAACAGCAAACAATAATAAATATTTTTATTCTAAGCATGCACTAGATAAAACTTCTTTGCAATTGCTTTTTTCTGAGTTTTTTTCTTTAAAGCTTTCTGATTTTATCTCATTGCCTTTATTTATAAAAAAGGTATTAAGAAGCTTTTAAGTGTATTATATCAATAATTTTTTTCTTCAGAAGTCAAATTCTGCTGCCTCCCAGCTCAGTTAACACATTGATACTTGGAGCTGATGAAACTTTATAAAAATCATTGTTTTTGATGTATGTATAACTTTCAAGACAAAACTGAGCTTGATTTATTCTAAGTTAAAGGACTATTGTTCTAATTCTTACAACTGGGTATCTTTTAAAATGGGTACATAGCAATGATTCCTCTTCAACTTCCCTTTCCTATGATATTTTAGCTTTCAGATTTTTCAAGCTAGAAGTGCAATATAAATATGGGAATTAATATTGTTGGAAAAAGGTATTTAGTAACTGCAAAACTCTCACTAATTTTGCATTTCAGCCAAACCATTCTTAATAATGCTACAGTCAATTTATGGTCTTCAAGTAGTAATTTGTCACCTTAGCCTATAAAAATATGACTCCTTTGGACAGTAACGTTATAAGTGTTAATATATAAAAAAGAATTTGAGTTAGAGGTCAGAAAGTATTTTTATCTTGAAAATATTTATAGTGAATGTGGCTTCAGTTCCTGTGGGTTCTTATCCCTTGAGGATTCCTTTGAGATCCAGGTTTAAATGAACCAGAAAACTTAAAACTCAAAACTCATCTCACACTGCCAAACTTTACATGGTTTCTGCCTGAAGTAATAAATCAAACTTGAAATTCAGCCCAGATTTGTTCAAAACTCCAATTTCATGAAATCACCAAGGTCTTAAAACTTAAATAAAACTTGCTATAAGCCTAAAGCTAGTATGTAAATCAGAAATCAGGTAAAATACTAATAAATCCACACAGTCAATATGGATCAGATTTTAGTAAATAATCTTCACTCACCAATAATTCTACAGATTATATATTGGGACAGCATAGATAATTAACATAGGACATTCAAAAGACAACATTTTAAACATTAAACACTTGAAGTTACCTATGAAGCTTCTCAAAATAGCACAGAAAAAGAAATGAAAAAAAAAAAAAAGACTCTCTTCTTCATCTTTCTTGGATTATCATGAAGTTCCAGATGATCCAGTCATCAACCATTAATAATAATTCTGCCTATAAGGAAGCAATCATAAAAGCAAAGTAGCAAAAAACAAAAGAAATACGAAAATCCTTAATCTTTTTATTGAATAAAGATATAAAACTGCTTACAAAATCTTCTTAATGTATTTATTTTCTGAGTTTTAAACTTTAACTTCAGAGTATCACTGACTGAGTGAGTATTCCATTGCATGGAGGAGGAGAGAGATGAAGTGATAAAAAAGTTTTAAACATAAGATAGCAAAAAAGCCATCTGGTGGGAATAGCAATTGAATGAGTAAGAAAACTGTGAACCTTAAAAAGAGCTTTATCTAAATGGGGGTTAGATTCTGAGGATTTAACAGTGATGAAAGTAAAAAAAAAAAAATTAATTACAATAAAACATTAAGAACTTTTTATGTATCAGCACTGACAAAGACAGAAGTCAGTAGCTCAGCTCCTGGGAATTATTCCCAATAGTCTTCAAAAGCAAGTACGTATTCTCTACTGTTCATAGCTGAGAGCAAAGTGCTTGTATTTTTGCTTTTTTGTTGACTATTTTAGAAGTTTTATTTGTATATTCTAATTGGCTGTGGGTGTAGAGCTGGGATTTTGTGGAGTGACAACAAATAAGTGGGCAGAACCGAACTCAATATCTCATCCAATAGGCTACTTCAAGATGGTAGTGTGGCTTGTTAATTGAAGTCACTCTATCAGTTGCACTGACTTCTCAGAAAACAGAGCACACTAACATAGCAGAAAGCTACCAAACCTAACCAGGTTTATGTTTGTAACTGCCAGTGTAGAACTGGATTCTTGATATTTAAATGCACCCACTATTCACATAAATCATTTTTTGAAAAGGGCAATGTGTTATTATGTAATAGCTCTTAAGAACTACTTATAGTGCATCCTACATTGGCTCAGTAAAATGATGGAGTGATTTATATCACGTGTCTCTCATTCCTATGAACAAACACTCATTCTGACTTTTCATTCATACTTTTCTTGATAGCTCTTTTGTAGTGTAGAGAGTGTGGTTGGTGTGGTTGTCTGAAAGTCAGAGCAAATAGTAGATGTTGAATTGATAACCTTTGGACATCAATAGAATCATTTTACTCTGAAAAGTCTTCAAAAGACACTAAACAGTATGTATAGACTTGCACAAAGGAAATGCAAATGCCCTTGTGGCCTTAGTATTTCAAGATCATCAGGGAAATCACCAGAACACCACCACTCAGAACACATTATAAGATTCCTCATGCCATAGTACTGTTATGGCTTCTGTGAAATGTGTCTTGAGTGCCATCAGTGTAGGTTTTAAATTCTATATGCTACCCAGTGACACCCAGATTGGATTTTCCAGAACAACAGTCCTTTTGTCGAGATGAATTATACTAGATTTTTATGCTCTTCACCAGATTCATTTAACTTCTCATTTTCCAGCCTTGTCAAGCTGTTTAATGAACCATCCTATTATGTGTATGTGAAATATTGAATACCTATGCCAACACATTGATGATAAAAGGAAAACAGCACATTCTTTATGCATAAGGGTTGTCTAAATGTATTACATAGTCCCAGTGATTTAGGTGATATGGCTAGTTAGACAGTCATCTTCTTTCTCTCCCTCTCATAATTTTGTTTTCCTTCTCAAATTTGATCTTGACAAACAAAATGGAATCACTGTCTAGTAGTAGTATCAGTTCAGTTCAGTTCAGTTCAGTTCAGTCGCTCAGTCATGTCAGACTTTCTGCAACCCCGTGAATCGCAGCACGCCAGGCCTCCCTGTTCCTCACCAACTCCCAGAGTTTACTCAAACTCATGTCCATCGAGTGGGTGATGCCATCCAGCCATCTCATTCTCTGTCGTCCCCTCCTCCTCCTGCCCCCAATCCCTCCCAGCATCACGGTCTTTTCCAATGAGTCAACCTTCTCATGAGGTGGCCAAAGTATTGGAGTTTCAGCTTCAGCATCAGTCAATGAACACCAAGGACTGATCTCCTTTAGGATGGACTGGTAGTAGTATAGAAGTGGCTAAATGCATTTTGCAACAACTTTCAGAAAACTATTGAAATTATGAACCTATGACTGTGAACCAAGGATATATGATATTAACAAAGCAAGATTTAAAGTCAAAAGGCATTAATTTTCTTTTCTTTTCCTTTATTTCTGTTTTTATCCCCTTTCCTCTGCTCTTTCTTCTCATCCTCCTCCTTCTTCTCTGACTGTATGTCTATCCAACTTAAATTTAACTACCTTTTTGGAAACGCACTGCATTAAATCCTAAGCAGCATGACAACAGGACATGCTGTAGAGGACTGGCATTATCCATCCATTCTACAACTATTTCTGGATCACATATTATTATATTCACTACTCTTCTAACTTCATGGGATATATTAGTGAACAAAATAAAAATCTCTGTCTTGGGGTATTTATCTTCTAATGATAAAGGCAGACTTTAGACAACTTCATAATAAAAATATAAGCAAACTTTACAATGTATTGTGGAATGTGACAAGTCAAATGCAAAACATTCAGCAGGCTAAGGGGGTCAGGAATGTGGGCACCCGGGGTGAGAAGAGGGGCGAGTAGCAAATAGCATTTGAAATATTAAGCCTTTTTAAAAAGCTGACATTTGAGCAAAACTATGAAGGAATCAGCCAACCCTCAAGTCAGACAACCTCCAAGACATTAGAAACTATGGGCAAGAAGTACATATGTAGACTAAACATGACAGAAAATACCAAAAAGCAATATATCTCATAGAACAAATTGGTAGAATACAGTGGGTTTCTGTGGGTGCTGAAGAACTGCATAGCACAGAAATAATTCGAGTATAAGATGATAATAAGGATTGAATGAAGGGAAGAGAACATTCCTGCTGAGAGCTGAGTAGAGTTTAAAGGTAGAAAGAAAGAAATGCTGTGATAGGAATGAGCAAATCTTTTTAGTGAGTCAACTTAATTTTATCCTACTGATGACCTGGAAAGACCTTCAAACTGGGGCTTCTCTAGTTTCAAACAAGAAACTTACACTGGGGATTTATGTGAGCCTAGGAAGGTTAATCAGATTAATTAAAAGGAATGACAAATCTGGATTCAACCTATTAACATAGAGGAGATAAGGATGAAAACTCTAAAATTATTAATGATGGTAAATCAGGTTTTGCAAAGCCAGGGAGTCAACAAAATACCCTGGGGTGCCAGCTTCAAGGCAATGGTGCCACAGGAAGAAGTTGACAGTGGAATGGGATAGAGAAAGAACTGCAATCTTGCTGTGTTTTGGATGGCAATACACAGATGGCACAGAGGGTGTCTTGGAACCGCATTTTTAAACTCACAGAGGAAAAGAAAACATGTAAGCAAACAAACAATGGATTAACTTTAGCTTATGTAGTAAAAGAAATGATAAGACAGCAATTCCAGATAGGTTCAAACATGAATAAAATGCTAATATTAGATACACTTTATGCTAAAATGAATAAAATAAGTTACAGAGTTCAGAGAAATAATATAACTCAAACTGTATCCAAGAGAATTAGCATAGTTTATACAACATTTTCCAAGTTAAGGTCATATTTAATGAATGAATTTATATGAATATCTATAACAGAGATAATTTAGAGGTACAAGAAGTACATTAAGTCATTTATAAAAGTTAAAAGGCAAGTTAATAGATACATTTAACACTGTAGAATAGTCTGCTTTACATAATTTTCATCAGCACTTCCATTTTGTTTGACTTAGATTTTGCTGGTGTATGGAAGAATGTGTCACCTTGGAATTACTTTTGCTCAAGTTCTCATGCATGGGATCAAGAAGGGGAAAAAAGTTATGCCTCCCAATATTTTTATAGAAAATGTGCCAACTCGGAAAGAATCTCATGAAAATCTATACCTCCTTCTATTATACTTAATAAATACATATTTTAAAATTAAAAAATTTAACTGGTTTAGTGTTTTCCTTTCCTTTGAAGAACCTAATTCACTTATATTCAACTTCAAGGCCAATTAAAACAAATTAAAAATCAAGACAACAACAACATCAACAACCAGTTATTTCCTGATCACATGACTCTGCCCCCAAGATTCTTCTACTACCAGAAAATTAAGGTCTCAGAACAGTATCCACTGGTGTGACACTCTGGCCCTTCTGATTCTGAAAGTCTTGAATTTCTTATCCTGTGCAACATTAATAGTTAACCTTACTTTTAAGAGGGAAGCATTCATAGTTTCCAAAAAACGAATTAAAATGGAAATGGAAATTCATGATACTCTTTATACAGATAAACTATTTTTCACCAAAGTATTATATTGTCATTTAATGTTCTACAAGAAGAATGATGTATAAAAGAGATAAGCAAAATAAATTAGAAAAGCAATTTAGGTTTTCCTGTTTATATTAAATCCCACATTAGCTTTTCTTGTTTCCTTCTTGCCCATTTTCTACAGCAGACACCTCTATGTGTGCTCAATTGTGTCCAACTCCTTACGACTTCATGGACTGCAGCCTGCCAGACTCCTCTGTCCATGGGATTTCCCAGGCAAGAATACCAGAGTGGGTTGCCATATCCTCCTCCAGGGGATTTTCCCAACCCAGCGATCAAACCTGCATCCCGTGTGTCTCCTGCATTGGCAGGTTTCCCACTGAGCCATCTGGGAAGCCTTTTCTATAGTCGTTCAGTCGCTCAGTTGTGTCCAATGCTTTGTGACCCCATGGACAGCAGCACACCAGGCTTCCCTGTCCTTCACCACCTCCCAGAATTGCTCAAACTCATTTCATTGAGTCGGTGATGCTTTTCTACAGTGTAAGTCAATAAAAATTTGTTCTAGGTAACTGATTTACCCAAGATGGAGACCAGTCATAAAATAATCCATTACAATAAAATATTTTCTCAAAATTATTAAAAAGAAAGTTCTTATATAACCAACTGCATTTCCAGCAGTAACTAATAATATTTTAATGCTACAACAAAATCAAAAACCTCTCTAAGGACACCAAACAATGTAACTATCCAGGACCATGGAGAACACAGAGAGAGATTTCCAAGAAGAAAATAAGACTTGTTCATATATGTTTGCTTTCCATCTTTCAAAAAACAAATCATATAAAGTCCTCCTTATGTTTGTTTAATGGTTTCCTTGTCAACTTTTTAACAAGTCACTTTTCAGCTGAAAACATCAGGTTAGAATAAGCAGAAATCACCTACCTAATTTCTCTGTGTTCAAGCAGGATCATACTTTGAAGTTCTGAGACAAAGGATTTTTACCTGTGATTCAGGTAGCCCATGGAGGGGGAAATTTGACCACAACACCATTAAAAATTCTTCAACTTTGTTATCAATAGAAAGTAAACATAGTTTCATATCAACTACAATGTTGTAAATAACTCAAACAACTATTTATACCCATCACCTTTGATCTTCTAACTTAACAAATTATTAAGAAACATATATTTATATATTATAACATCATATTCTAAAACCATTTAAATGAATTCATAAGGAGAGCTAAGGAAGGTATGGAAAGTATTAAAGGATTAAGATTACTAGCAAAGGTGAAATTAACAGATGGGTAAGAAAAATGCTGAGAAGAAAATGATAAAAAATAAAACAGTGCATTTTAATCACTGAGAGGTTGAGGTGTGGATAAGCCTTCCATTTAGAGATGTCCAAGAAATCAGGACTGGGTTTGTAAATTTATAAATTCCATAATAGATGTAATTACTGAAATAATGAGACC
Source organism: Muntiacus reevesi (assembly GCF_963930625.1). Classification (NCBI taxonomy): domain Eukaryota; kingdom Metazoa; phylum Chordata; class Mammalia; order Artiodactyla; family Cervidae; genus Muntiacus; species Muntiacus reevesi. The sequence goes on from NC_089251.1 coordinate 237,012,684, forward strand.
AGAAGAGTTAAGTCTAAGGGCAGAATCTTGGGAAATTTATATTTATTTTTAAGATTAGAGGGAGACTTAAGAGATAGATAGAGGAAGAGCAGCTGGAAAAGAAGATAGTGAGAAGAGTGAAAGCCCAGAGAATGCAATCCCTTCCAACACAAATGAATAAAATGCGAAGACCAAAAAAAAAAAAAAAAGAAGCTATGAAGAAGCCATTGAATTTAACATAGAGCAAACTTTTGGGAACTTTTGAGCACAGCTTTGGTAAAGTACAAAGACTAGGAATGACTCTGCAAGGACCTCATATTGACCCAAATTAAACATGTGAATTACCTGGCCACCAAGGTCCCCACTGAGTGGGAAACCTACACCACTCTCCACCTAATGACTGCCACATAGCTGTCTGAACAGAAAGAAGTTTCATACTTTACAACATTCTTCCTGTTTATCTCTGTCTAGCATTCTGTCATTTTTTTCTACAGAAAAATAGCAACAAAAATTATACTCAACAAAAAAAATCAATTTTCTTTTGAACAAAGGATATTTCCTATATAGTTGATGGATATTTCCTATACAGTTGATGCTTAAATACATGTTTATTACATAATAAAGATCCCCAATTTTATCAATCTGCTTTATTTAATGTAATTTAATATAAGTTTTCATAGGAGTGTTTAGTTAGAATCCTCACATGATACTGTGTGAGTGGAGATTTGAATCTTGAGATGATCAGAGTGAACAACTTCCAGCAAAACACATGTTGAAAGAGATACAATATATCTACCTTAAGATGTAATGACAAAAATTTCAATCTGCTTGCAGACACATCCAAACATATTATCATTTCATTATTGACTTAAGAAAATCTTTACCACACTATTTATGTTATAACATGAAACACTAATTATGAAGCAAATCTAAATAACAACTTTAAAGAAATCTGGAAGTAGAGTGTACTACAACCAGAATAGTCATATTTATAACTGCCTTATTGTTGCAAAGTAAATTGCAACCTTAACAGTAACCTATTTACATTAACCTTATTATTAATTAAAAGTTAAGAGAAGTAGTCAAGAGAAGCAAGTGATACTTTTAAATTTAATGTTTCACACTTTATCTTAAGGCCCATGTTCTAGTCTAACTATATTAACTGAAATAATTCTGAGTTTTCATAAATTCATCATCATAAATGAGTTCTAAAATACTCATTAAAAGAAATATTAGTTTGATTATTCAGCAGACTTCAAAAGACTGATGGAATTTTGTATATCTTCCTTTCAAAATAAATCAAAATTTCAAGAATATAAACTTAATGGGACACTAGTTTTATTTACAAGAACAGCCACAAGTGGTAGAATGACTTGCCCAAGTTCCAACTGGAGTAAGATAGGTTTGAATGTAAATGATGTGAGAGCAAAGACCTGGCCCATTTGTTCATTGCTGTGCCCAGAGCCTAGGACAAATCCTGGTATATATTAGACTCTCAATAAGTGCTTGTTGCTGAAGTGCTTGTTCCACTTCAGGCTTCTTTCTATCACATCTGAGGAAAAATCTCATCTCTGTTCCTTTCAATTAGAACTCTTAACTAAATCAAAATATTTAGAGGACTTGTTTTAAAGAACAATTTGTATATAGGGTGTTTCTAAAATGGGATTTGATCATAGAAATGCAAATTAAAAAAATACCAGCTAATCCTTTAGCTAAATAATCCTAAAATTTAAATTAATAAGGCTTGGATCTATACTACTTTTAAGAAAAATCCAAGTTAGTCATCAAAACAAAACCAGTGGTAAAATTAGGTCCTGTTTACATTTCACTGTGGAATTTATTTTTCACCATTTGGGAGCATATGAGGGGGAAAAATCTCTTAGTTTGAGAATATTTTCTATGTTTCATTTTAGTTCTGTATTTTTCATTTTTAGATTATTATTTTTTATTTGAAACCATAAAGCTGTTAGAAAATGTGGAATAAATTACTGAGGTAATCATCTGCTGTTTTACCATTTCCTTCTGGTGCCAGCTAAAATTAAAATGGGAATATCAGTGTTTAGAGATTTAAATGTTAGGCATGATTGAAATAGTATCATTTGAAAGAAAGGCTCCCAGAAAAATCTCTCAACATGTATTGAAAAGGCAGCTGATTTTAATGAATACCCTTCAGGTTCCCCAATTAGTCTATTTAATGCATTTTTGCCTTTCCAAAAGTGCAGTCTTGATCAGACTACTGATGAAATGGTATAGCTTTATGGCTAGAATTTAAATCTAGTGAGAAATACAAAATAAAATCTTTCTAAAACGTCTAAAGAGTTAGCTGCCTTTCTCCACCAAAATGTGTATTTCTAGCAGGTTTTAACCACAAAGTTATCGAAGTTATCAGAATTTCTAAATAAAGGGACTGCAGTGCACAGATTACTTCTTCTGAGCTAACAAACATGCTACAAAGATAGCTCAGCTGGTAAAGATTCTGACTGCAATGCAGGAGATCCCAGTGCCATTCCTGAGTTGGGAGGATCTACTGGAGAAGGGATAGGCTGCCCATTTTAGTATTTCTAATCTTCCCTGGTGGCTCAGTTGTTAAAGTATTTCTGCCTGCAATGTGGAAGACCCACGTCTGATCCCTGAATCAGGAAGATCCCCTGGAGAAGCGAATGGCTACCCAGTCCAGTATTCTGGCCTGGAGAATTCCATGGACTCTATATAGTCCATGGGGTCACAAAGAGTCGGACATTATTGGGCAACTTTCACTTTCACTTTTAACAAAGACTGAGGTGAAAGGATTGCATCCCCTCCCCTGCATCCCCCACCATCCTGTGTTCTGGAATCAGACCTTAGCTTTCTAAAAGATGGTAAGGAGGGAATCTATCTCTAGTGTAAATAGCAGCTGAAGACTGTTTGTTGGGACAATTGTCAAGTTAAACAATTTCTCCAATTATTTTGCACATATATCAGACACACTGCCATTGAGTGCTATGTTTTCAAGGACTCAGCCATTCAGTCCATATGAGTTTGTACTACACACTATCAAGATGTCCTTATCTCAGGAAGTTCACCATACTTGGTCAGAACCAAAGCTTGAGTCACTACAATGAGAAAGACTACAAGGATAAAGGATATATGTAAATTTCTTGTCTGTTAACACTGAGAGAAAAGGGACAAAAATCTATCCTTTGTCTCTTATTTCCATGAGACCCATTGTGCCTCAAACATAGTAAGTGAAGTGAATATAGTAAGATCTGAGTAAATATTTGTTGAATAAACAAATGGATGTTTCATGGTTTGTTCTAGGAAATGTGGGACATATATCTTGAGATAAGAGAAAGTCAGGAAAATCATGCAATTTTGTGCTACATTTGAATTTTAACAATAAAGCCATATCATTTTATCAGTAATCTGATCAAGAGCACGTTTCTTTCCCTGTGTGAGCTCATGGATAGACATTAAAGACTGAGCAGGATCTAGTATGAGCATCAAGGTTATATTGGTATTGGAGGATATATTGTTCACGCATGATAAGTCGCTTTAGTCGTGTCTGACTCTTTGTGACCTCATGGACTATAGCCCACCAGGCTCCTCTGTCCATTGGATTCTCCAGGCAAGAATATTGGAGTAGGTTGCCATGCCCTCCTCCAGGGGATCTTCTCGACCCAGGGATTGAACCTACGTCTCCTGTGTCTCCTGCATTGCAGGTGGATTCTTTACCACTAGCGTCACCTGGGAAGCCCTTAGCAAAACTGAAAAAAGAAAATTATTTTTGATGTAACCAGCAAGCCAAAAGCTATTAGAAAACTTCCTAACTTTAGGCAGTAACTTAATTTTAGTTGTTTTAAAAATAATATTTCTATAGCTGTGTTAATCCTTTAGACACCAAAATATATGCAAGTGACTGATAAAGCATTACATTTAGAAGGAACGTTTTCTACACTAAAGGCTTTACCATTGAAGCCCCCTTTAGACTCATCCTATATGCTTCAACATGAGTCAATTCACAGGATTTTCAACAAAAACTGAAAGCAAGCAAGAAACAATAACTCTATTGTCTTTCAGCTAAACTTTGAACTCTCTTGATTTGGTATGCCCAGGAGGAAATACAAGGGTACCTTATGAATCTATTTTCATGCCAAAAAAATATAAAGGAAAAATAGATAATTATTTAAGGAAGCAAAGGATGACATGACGACTATTCAAATATTGTGTAGCAGACTGATTCAAAAAAAGTCCTTGTTGAATGATCTAAGAAATTTTTGTCTCTTCAAGAGAGAAGGACAGGCATTTTCCCACTTTCCCAGATATGTACAAAAGGATTGGATCTGAGCTTCTTTTACCTCCAGGAACAACCGTTCTTTGTTTTTGAAAATGTAGCTCTTTGAAGGCATTATTCAACTGTTTTTGCCTATATAAAGAAGTGACTGACTAGAGCCTTGAGAACAGAAAGGGAAGTTGCCTAAGACAGAGAACTGAAATAGTGTCTTTTCTGTAATGGTGAAGCCCAGCAACCGAGCCTCAGACGCACGTCTTAGGAAGTGGGGCATCCCTTGTGTTGCATGAATGTTGTTAGAACCTGGGGAGGACTGCCTGGTGTGGCACTGAGAGGGTAAACTTGACAGTAGAAATGTCATCTTTTAGGTAGATCCCCAGGCTAAGTCAAGGTACAGCTTTAGTGGTGACCATAATATATCAACCAGTCACAGCTTCTCAACCCATTTTCTCAGCCTATGTAAACCCTAGGATCTCTACAACAAAGAAGAGGAGAGTGAATTAAAATGATTGCTTTTTCACATACATGGGCTAAAATGAAATCGCAAGCCAGGTTTGACTAGATTAAGGACCAAACATAAGAAAGGAAGGAAGAAAAGGAAAGAGAGGGAAGGGGCAAAGGAATAAGGGAAGAGGGGGAAAGGGGGATAAGAAAGGAAAAAAAAGCAGAGAAAAAAACTTAGAATTCTTAAAACCAGAGACTGGAAATAATTTAAGCCTGTTACAAACATATCAGTATGTACTTCCCAGATGATAATGAGTATTTGTTTCCATTACCTGTTCTCATCTTTGCTACTAAGGTTGCCGAATTAGGCATCAGCGTGCTCCACTAGTAAACCATTCAAAAGATACAAAGACCTGAAGAATCAATGTGTTGTTTTGTGCGCACCATGTTTACTGAAAATAGGAAAAAAATCAAATAGCTTAAGTGGAAAGAGTTCTCATATTTTCACAATATTAACTTTGGCAGGCAGCAGATAATTTCTTAATGCTATAAACTAATATCATTTATTATGTTAGACAGACATTTATTTATTTTCAACAGTTTAGAAATACGACACATTTCAGTGAGATTCTAAAGCTGGAGTTTCAAACCTTATTCCAATTTAAGATTAACTTTACATAATTTTTAAAATGTCTCAGGCTCACATATAACACTTTGTTTTATATATATATATACACACTAGAGAGATAATACTACAAGATAATTATTCAGCAATTAATTTATATTTTATCAGTCAACAATTTCTCCTTATTTTAGAAAGAATACACATGTATACAAGACATTTTTATTCAATCTTCAGATAATACTCATTCCTCAAATGAATTTGTGATAATTCTGCATCCCCTTAAAGCCAGTGACACACAGCTTAGAAAGATGCAATCACTTGTTACCTTTAAAATTGAAAAAGAGTATAAATTTTGCTTTGGGACTAAGTGATACTAATTTAAGAAACTTGCTTTGGTTCCTTAAATGGTTTCTTCTGATCATATATATACTAGCATTCTTAATGTGATCAAAAGTAGTGAACCACTTGTCTTTAAAAGCTAATTATACCAGAAATGTTAAGTGTCTGGTATGCATACAAATAAGCTCAGCTTTAACATTTTATTTCATTGCATTTGTTTCATTGCAGCATTTGCTTTTGTTTCATTGCAGCACTTGCTTAACAAGGATTTCCTTTTTAAGTGTACACTTTATTGAATGCATAAATATGGTATTTTTTTTGTACTGCACACTTAAAATGTCTTTGGACATGCATGCAAATAACACTTTTAGAAAAATCAGTACACAGTATTATTCTTTCAATTATGAACAATACATTATTTACATGTAGAACATCAGCTGAGTATTATTTAGATGATTTAGATGTCATTCTAGTTGCTTGGCAGTGATTTCTAAGTTTCTAATTAGTGATTTTCAATGCATTCTAAAAGTTCTCTAAAGAAGAATTAGATTGATACATTATAAAAAAAATAGTTATTTTCTTTCAATGAAGAGAAAACAATCTTTTAACATGAAATATTTATTTAATTGATGTCTCTATCTGTCTTCATTTACTTTTTTTTTCTTTTGTCTTCATTTACTTTTATGCCTATATTTACATCAATATCTATACCAGGGATTCATTTAGAGACCTACTCAAGCAAGTTTAGTTGAAGGGAAATTTTGTATAGATTTAGGATAGATATTGCTAATATCGATCTGAGGTGAGCATTCATTTCTTGATCAGCTCAGCATCACTCCCATCTCTTTTCTAGAAATATCCCTCCTCTTCTGAATTCAAACTTGATTAGTCCCAAAGTCCCTATATCCTTGCAGCCTGAACATATGACTAACTGGTGACTTTCTCAAGCTGTTTTCGATCCAGAACCTAGAAAAGAGATTGTCTCTCTCAGGCAACAGCACTGTGAGAAGTGAGTTCCCAAATAAAAAAATATCAGTTTCAGTAACAAAAACAGTTGATACTTGTTGGGTTTAAACACTCTACTGAGCATTTAAAATGTTTTACAACAACCCTTTTCATACTGTTCATGCTATTCATGGGGGGAGAGACTTTATTTTTTTTGGGGGGGAAGAGGGCTCCAAAATCACTGCAGATGGTGACTGTAGCCATGAAATTAAAAGATGCTTGTTCCTTGGAAGAAAAGCTATGACCAACCCAGAGAGCATATTAAAAAGCAGAAACATTACTTTGCCAACAAAACCCATCTAGTCAAAGCTATGTTTTTTCCAGTAGTCATGTATGGACGTGAGAGTTGAACTATAAAGAAAGCTGAGTGCCCAAGAATTGATGCTTTTGAACTGTGGTGTTGCAGAAGATTCTTGAGAGTCCCTTAGACTGCAAGGAGGTCCAACCAGTCCATCCTAAAGAAAATCAGTCCTGAATATTCACTGGAAGGACTGATGCTGAAGATGAAACTCCCAATACTTTGGCCAACTGATGCAAAGAACTGACTCATTGGAAAAGACCCTGATGCTGGGAAAGGTTGAAGGCAGGAGGAGAAGGGGACACGAGAGGATGAGACGGTTGGATGGCACCACCTACTCAATGGACATGAGTCTGAGTAAGCTCCGGGAGTTGGTGACACATAGGGAGGGCTGGCGTGCTGCAGTCCATGGGGTCGCAAAGAGTCGGACAGGACTGAGCAACTGAACTGAACAACCCCATATTAGTCACCACATTTTATAGGTGAGGAAACTATAGATTAGAGTTGTTACCCAAGTCTTAGTACAAATGAGTGTCTGGTGTTTGAGGTCAGGCAGTCTGACCTCAATCTGGCCACTTTCAAAAGTACATTCCTCTCCGGGCAGCAGGATGAATGAAACCCAGGGAGAACGTGACACACACCACAGAGGGATCAGACAAGACTGTGGCGGCATTTAGGTCTGTGATTCCAATGGCTTCTGAGTTACGGCTATATCAGCTGTCCAGCCTCTGCCCCTCCTCCTATTTAAACATTCCTTTCATTTTGACAGAATCTCAAGTTCTTTCAATAAAGTTCATTTTTTTCCCCCCTGTAAGCTAGTTTGAGCAGGGTTTCTGATATTCCAAGGAAAGGGAGCATAAAGGTTCATTCCTTAGTGATGGATACAGGATTTGGGAGACCAGATCCAGTGGTTCTCTGCCCCCCTCCAAGGGCAGCAAGACCCCTTCCTTTCTGCATCCTTCTTTAGATCTTACTCTCTCCCCCACTGGTTTCCCAATCTAGGCATTTTACTTTCCAGGAATAAGACTTTCCTCACTTCCTAGGGTCTTTGTTCTTTTCCCCTACACGGTATATGATTTCTTTCAAAGATATCATGAATTAATATATACGTAAATGAGTCCTCATTGTAATGCCTCATGTAAACTCAAGCAAATTACTCGAGTTAATGAAGATCTCGTTGAAGAAGGAAGCTGAGGATGGGGGGCGGCGGTAAGTTGGGAGGTGTATGCAGGGAAGTGTTATAGCTTTTGGAGGAGTGAGGTGGAAGGGCATGGCTTTTAGATTCACTCTGATCTAATTAGCACAGGAATCGACAGAGTCCATTCCATGGTACAGACTGAAAGATTTCCTCTCAATACTAAACCTATTGTACATATAGTTCATTCAGAATTTATTGTGATGTCCCAAGTGTGTGTGCTTTTACATCCTTTTGAAAGTTTGGGCTCCTTTCTTTGAATTTGAAGAAAGCTTACCAGAGCTGCCAGATTTGGATTTTAGCCATAGTATCTCTGTGCCTCCCACTCATTGTTTCCACAATAAGTATAGTAACTCCTGGACTGACCACTTCATAAAATTGTGAGATCAAAATAACGTAATTAATGTGAACATTCTAGGAAAACTGTAAAGAGTTAAGCATGGGAGATATGATTTTTAATCTGTGTTTTATCCAGAATAAGTAGTCAATATATTCTATGCATTTAAGAAACTATTATTTCAGCAGTTTTTTCAACTTGACTGAGAGGAAAGAATGACATTAAGCTATTAAAATAACAGATTTATAATGACACCTTGAAAGCATTTTATTATATGATGGATAGAATAAAGATGATAAGATCTATCACTGCTACTATAATTCTTTCTTCTGTCCAATTTTTTATCTGTCTTTCTAAATGTAGTTCAGGAACCATATCCCCAAGTCCCCTTCAATTGACACATTTCTTTAAACTTCTATAACTTTGTCTGAATTATACAAATCAGTTTTTATAAGATAATATATACTCCTTTAAGACAGTGAGCATAGTTCACTGAGCAGCATTCTGAGTACTCAATAAACACTAAAAATTTTATTTCTAAGTCACTTTTTAAACACTCAGTTGGTCACTAGTTTAAAGTCTTGTATCTATATTTAGCCAAGTAGATATAGTTTGTTCATTGTAGACAGCATCTAAAGTCAACACTATTGATTTTATTATTTAAAACTGCAAGTTACTCACTGCAAGTTATACAGTACTCTCCTTTCTAGTCTCTATCACCATGTTGATATTTAATCAGAAAAATTCCAAAATTGGCAGGAAATACAGTAGTCAGAGCTTTATGTCTCAACAGAGAATAAACATTCAACTTAACGAGGCAGGAGAAATAAAGGAGATATTAAGGAGCAGTTAAATGAATGACAAGGAACATCAGAGGGCAGGTGATTTTGCCCGAGATAGGTCAGTCACTCGGGGGAAAAAATAACCTGAAGGAAAGCATTTGCAGCAGGAGTGTTTTATACTACTAGCGCTTGGTGGTTCCCTCATTTACTACAGGTTTACTCGGGATCTCCTGTGTGTCAACTAGGCTTCCCTTGTGGCTCAGCTGGTAAAGAATCTGCCTGCAATGCGGCAGACCTGGGTTCGATCCCTGGGTTGGGAAGGTCCCCTGGGGAAGGGAAAGGCTACCCATTCCACTATTCTGACCTGGAGAATTCCATGGACTGTACAGTCCATGGGGTCACACAGAGTCAGACACGACCAAGTGACTTTGACTTCACTGTGTGTCAACTGCTCTAATAATCGCTGGAGGTAATTTTGCTTCTTTGTCTTTATCAGAGAGATGTGCAGGAAATATGGCAAGTACCATAGTGAATCAAGGAGAGGATAATCAAGGTGCCTTAGGTGCCTTAGGTGTGAGTGTGTGTTGGGGGATAAGGGAGTATCTCTGCCTTAAGGAAAGATTTTATACCAGTAGAAGTGTTTGTAACCTTCTTTCTTTCTAGTGCCTTCCCTCCCAGATACTTATCTTTTCATTTGCTATATTTTCCTTATCAGAAGTGGGTGAATATTATTCAATAATATATTACATGACTATAAAATTCCCGAAGGCCTCATGTAAAACAGAAGTCAGAGAACTATAAGCCAGGAAATGGAGAATCTACATGGTATATCAGAAAGGTTCATTTTATAAAAGAAAAGCATCAACATCTACAAGAACCAGTGATGCTGAGATTTTACAGCTGGTGTGACTATAAAAATTTAAGCCACAAAACTAATATTTTATATCAGAAGCTAAGAAGAAAATATCAGATATTAAGAATAAAATCCTTTCCAAGGGAATAGTTTTCAGCATTTGCCTTCCTTTGTAATCTTTTATAATTAAACAGCACATTATATGTTCTTCCCCAAATATTTAAACATCAATAAAGTCAATAAATTCTAGTATCAACAATCAAAAGTATTCTAAGTTATCATCAGGAACTGTTAAAAATGGAAACTAATACATAAATGCTTTTTAAAAAATGGTCAAACAGACTGATTATTCCACTTGAATTATGCCTGGATATAAATAATCACTCCTTCTACAAATTACTATGAGCACAACAGCTAGAATCAGACTGACAGGGGACAAACAATGTAGGCTTGGATAAAGATATCTAAAAAACAATTTATGAATTATTTTTCAAAAACTAAATGAATATACCCAATGTAAACATTGATATCTCTAAGGAGATGCAGTTTCAATTTTAACTTTATTTTCCCCAATTCACAACATTTTAGCATGTTATGAAGTATCATGAACCTAGTTAACATATTTTGACTAGCTAACATAATTTTTAAAAGCTGTTATATTTTTAATTTGTTAGACATACAAAACTATATAAGCATCAAATAGAACCATAAATAGAAATTCAAAAAATAATTCAAACGCCACGATGCTGCCAAGAATATTTACACTGACTTTATCTAGTTTGATGTAACCAGGGAAAAATATAAAGGGAAGAAAAGAATACAGGCTAGCAAAAAATAGACTAGCCTGGTACTGATATCAACATTCAGCAATAAATTTACTCTTCAGGGTCAGGTAGAAGAGGAGGAAAAAAGCCTAAACAGATCTTAATTTAAGGTGTAAGAAGTGGAAAATTAATAGAAGATATAAATGTCAAAATTCTTTTCAGTTCAGTTCAGTTCAGTTGCTCAGTCATGTCCAACTCTTTGTGACCCCATGAATCGCAGCACGCCAGGCCTCCCTGTCCATCACCAACTCCCGGAGTTTATTCAAACTCATGTCCATCGAGTTGGTGATGCCATCCAGCCATCTCATCCTCCGTCGCCCCCTTCTCCTCCTGCCTCCAGTCCCTCCCAGCATCAGGGTCTTTTCCAATGAGTCAACAGAAGTAGAGTTACAGGTGTACAAAGCAAATTTATGGTTACCAGAGCATAAGGGGAGCGAGGGGCAGCAACGGATAAAAGTGTGGCACCAGTGGTTAAAAAACAACAAAAACCCACCTGACAATGCAGGTAGATGCAAGAGCTGCGGGTTTGATCCCTGGGTTGGGAAGATGCCCTGAAGATGGAAATGGCAACCCACTCCAGTATTCTTGCCTGGAAAATCCTATAGACAGAGGAGCCTAGTGAGCTACAGTCTATGGAGTCGCAAAGGGTCGGATCATGAGCACACACACACGAATGGGATTGACATAGACACACTATTATATATAAAATAGATAACTAGTAAGGGCATGCTCTATAGCACTGGGAACTCTACTCAGTATTCTGCAATGGCCTACATGGGAAAAGAATCTAAAACAAAAAACAAAACTTTAATATGTGATACCTGAATCCTGCTATATGTCTACAAGTCCAACAACTACATACACATGTATCTTGTTATCTATCTAAATATTTAAATACCAATCAGTTTACTTCTGGCGCTGTGTTGAAGAATGAATCCTAAGATTCTCGAGGCTGAGTATGTACAACTTAACCCTCACTCTGTCATAATTTTTCTTAATAAGTTTCCAATTTTTTCATTCCTTAGGGCTTATATATGGTAGGTGCTGTACTGTGTACTCAAGTGTCCTCTTGATAGAGGCTGGAGGTGACAGGTCCTACTTTGTTGACACCACACTGTTTTCCTAACAACTGGTGTTTCCAAGCATAAGAAAAATGTTTATTGAGTATAGCGGAGGATGTGCTTACTGCAACTGAAGAGTGATCATAGTACTGTCTTTCATAGAGTTGGTCCAATAGATAATGAAACTGAATATATAGTAAGTGAATAAATTTCACATAAGTGAAATTCATGATGATGACAAAATTCTCCATATTTTTTTCTTTTATAACAAATTCTCTGCTTTTCATATGATTTTCCTCCCTTCCTCCACTTTGACTATTTAAAAAAAATCTTTATATTTTGTTTACTTTCCTTTATCCCACTTTTTCCTTAAAAAAAAAAAAAGAATATGAGTGTGTGTGTGTGTGTGTGTGTGTGTGTGTGTGTGTACGTGACACAAAAGGGCATAAGGCTTGAAATTACTGATGCCCCTTATCAACTGGGAAAGTTCACTTTTAGCACCAGCCAAAGTCACTCACACTTTGTGCATGTACCTTAACATGAAACAGAAGTATATGCACAATTAAAATCCAAAACAAAAATCCAAATAGAAAAAGAGTATTTTGTATATGTGAAAGTACTGATTATTAGTAAAAGAAAAGTCTCACACAGGGAAATGAAATCCCTTTTACTAAGTTTCTAAATCTGTCTAACCCCTCTTTGTTGTCAAAATATTTTTTAATAAGTCCACATTTCAGAATTGATTAAAAACCAACAGGCTTTTCAACAATGAAACAGAAATGTATGGTCAATACAGACCTGATTTTAAGCTTGGCTCCTATTTATATATTTTAGTTGGCTTTGTTATTCTTTACATTTATGATAATATGAAATTATTTGTTTTGAAAAATATTACTTGTTTAATTAAACTCATGAATTTCATCTAAAGAAAATAGTTTCCAAAGATAGGCTTATTTCTAGAAAACACTAAAAATGTCATGACATAATGATATACTAAGGTTGATCTTCTATCTAGTAATTCTATTTTTTTAAGAAATATCTCCTCATTTATTTATTTACTTTAAAAATTAATTCAGGGAAACATTACATTTAGGATGCAATTTTATAAAAAAAAAAAGAGCCCTTCTACCCTCTAGAAATTTATTTATTAGAAAATTCAGTATAAAAGAATATGAAATAATGAATAAAGCTTATATTATGCTTTCAAATAACAATAATTCTTTTATGGTCTATATAAACTGGAATCTAAACATTTTTTTAAAACAATAAATATTACTAAGTAACTGACAACACAACTAGAATAAAGATTGCCAAAACAGATTGAGGTAAACCATCTCTAAAAACAGTAAATAATTCTGAAAGCGCCATTTCATTAAATCAAGACAACTCATTTAACTCTACAAAATATTCAATCACTTTTTAAAAATATGTCTGCATTTTCAACCATGTGGAGAAACACAATGATAATCTTGAGTATCTAGCACCACTCCTTTACCTCTGAAAACAAAATTGTCCTTATCTTTCATACATTTCGGTAGCAACTGTGGAATTAACAGACCACAGGTGGTATTCAGCCATGCTGTGGGCTCCAGGCATATGGACATGGGAGAAAAGCTGATACAAAAAGCAGAAGTGAAACAGACAGCATTGTTTCATCAATGTAGAAAGTGAGAGACCAGCAGTATTTTTAAGGAGGATAAAGAAGAATCAGGGAATCAAGCAAGCAGATGGTCCAGTATCAATTCTGCAGCCCTTTCATAAGCTTTGACCAGGAGCAAGTCTTCCAGCTCTTGCAAAGTGTAAATGCAAAGTGAAGTGTTCACCCTGCTCCATCGCCTCAGGTGCAGTCAAATCACCAATCATTGTTTTTTGTCCAAGGGCAGTCTACACTGGTGCAGGAAAGGAAAAGAGGGAGGGTGAAGAGAGGAGCGATTGGCTAGTGTTAAAGGAGAGCTTTCCCACAGAGTTCTATGGTTGCTATAGTAACAGCTTCTTTTGTTTGTACATATTCAGAACAGCTGCTTCCTTTGGGCTTCTGGTGGCAGGGATATTATGGAGGTAACCCAGAGGAAAGAAGCAGCATGCTGACCATGGAAAATAGTTTCCATATCAGATCATTCTTGTTTAAATGAGTTGAACTTTATACCGGGGTTAAACGTGGGTTTTGAATGTTGGGAACAAGATCTTTTAAAAGATAAATTCCACCAAGCAAAGACCTAGGTGTGCTGTGATCTGCAAGATGCCTTGAGCTAACTTGGGCAACAGATCTCCACTCTTCCGTGCCCTTGGGACTTGAAAGCCTCCATTATCTTTCTACCTGGTCTACAGGCAACCTGTAGCTCAAGCTCTCTGGGAGGTATTCTTCTCAACAGGAAACAGCACTCCTTCCAAATGCTTACAAATCCCTGTTTGCCTTTTCAAGTCCTAATTAATTCCTCTAATTAAAGCTTTTTCTGGCAGCAACCATTTACAAAGTTGAGTTGCTGCTCAAAACAAATTAATGAATATTCATAAATGTTGCGAACACCTACTGCCCTTAAAACCAGCCTACTAAGGCCTTCTATAGGCCTAGTAAAGATGGGTCATTTCCAAGGGAAAGGTAGAGAAAAATGTGGTTTCATTCTAAGAAGCAAATGCCCTATTCACCTATCTATGTAAAAATGTAGTTTTAAGAAACAAGTACCTTACAACATATATAAACACACACACATATATATTATACACACAAATATGCATGCATATATACATATCTAGTTATATATATACATTTATGTCTATACTCATATACACATGTGTGTGTGTGTGTACTCAGTCATTCAGTGGTGTCCAACTCTGTGACCCCATGAATTGTAGGTCTGCCAAGCTCCTCTGTCCATGGGATTTCCCAGGTAAGAATACTGGAGTGGGTAGCAATTTCCTATTCCAGGGGATCTTCCTGACCCAAGGATCGAACCCATGTATCCTGCATTGGCAGGTGAATTCTTTACCACTGAACCACCTGTAAAACTATACATATATATACATATATCTGTAAGTACATGGTATAAAGTAGAAACCCAATGGGTTAAAAATAATGCATTAAAAAAGGCATCTGCTGGTTGAGTAGTCAAATTTTGTAAATATAAAAACTTAAGATGCAAATAAGCAAAGCAGAAGACACAGATGTCCTTATAAGCAAATTGATATTGAACATAGGTTTACTACTTTTTTCTAACCCTTTGGAATTTTAGAAAAGTGCAATAAGAAAGCAAAGTGATGCTCTTGTTTCAAAATTAAAACTTACTCATAATCTGTCTAACAAAGTGCTTTTAAACTTTGAATTTTAGTAAAATCCATGAAATATTTGGTTGGTTTAATTGGCAAATGGTAGGTATCCCACATGCTATATCTCAGGCCTCAGTTCAGGTCAATTTGACTGTGTATTTGCTTATGAATTTTCACAACAAACAGCTCATTTTATCCTGATACTGCATTGAACTGGAATGAATAAACTTTGATTGATTCATATCGGAAGGAAACAGCAAAGATGTTTAGAATATTTCATTAAATATAGAAGTCCTGCACTATTATTAGATCTGATGAATATACACATTTATTTCACTTATTTAACAATATTTTTGAACCCAAAGATTTTGTATTAGCTTCAGTTAATTCAATTTAGAATTAACTAAAGGGGATATTCTGAGTCCTAAAATAAGCACAAGTGTTGCAATTTCTGTGCCTTTGGACTGTTCAATTTGGGGCGAATTATCTAATCTCTTTGAGCATAAATCTCACAAACTGTAAAATAAAGATGTTAACACCTTTGGGACACATTTCTAAGAGAATCAATTAAAACAAGACGTAAAAATTCATGCATAAACTGCAAATATCATATGATGCTGTTACAATAGCATATATTATTAAGAGAAAGGAACCAGTATTTAATATTCTTTTATCTTTAATTTTTTGATTTCCCTTTTATCTTCTTATATTCTTTTTTATCATCAATATGGTGATAACATTAAAATCTCTAAACTTAGTCAAATTTTCTCTCAAACTCCAGACCTGGATTTTCCAAATTTGTCACTGAAGTTCTTTTCAAAGTCTCAAATGCGTTGGACCCAAATCTTAATAACTCATTTCATTTTCCAAATTTCTCTTCCTTCTACCATATTTCTAGTAAAAGAATTACCTTTTTTCCAGTTCCCAAGGCTTAAAAGTTATTAAGCCTATTAAGTTTTATAACTTTACAACCTGGAGCTGTCTCATGAATTTGAGCTCTCATTTTCATTCCTATTTAACTCTAGTTGAAATAACATGAATTTGCTCAAACTACTGCAAAGAGTCTCCAGAGCTCCAAGATCCCCAACATATTGCAGATCAACTCTTTTTCCCAAACACTTTACTGTCTTCCTTAAGTAACTTGATAGTTTCTGACTTCCAAATATACAATTGAAACTTCTTAACCTGATCCATAGGACATTACTGGATCAAAATCCAGCTTAACTGTTATTGTTATTTTCATTGTAAAATAAAATTTCTGATGATCTCCTAACATAATTCATGGATTTAAAACTCTGCTTTTTGCATGTCTCTGCTTACTCTGTACCCCCTGTATGTGCAGCTTACCCTCTGTCCTAACTTCTAGAGATCAAATGCCACTTTATAAAGTTTTTCTTAATTCTCACCCTTGTATTAAGGTAGATCTCCTTGGCCCATCCTCTGGCACTTACATTTGACTTTATGTCACTCTTATTTTTCTTTATTTCTGACTGCCTTGTGATAGTTTTAGATATATTCTTTATTCAACTTAGAGTTCCCTATAGCAACTATTATAATAAACTTTAATATGAAAGGTATTTTAAATGTATAAAATTTCTACAAATCTATAAACAGTTTATAAATGATTGCATAAATTCTTATCTATCATTGAAGTAAGTCTCAGAGTGAAATTCAGGATTTTTTGCAACCTTTTATCTGATTTCACACTTTTTTAAAAATTTCATATATTTTATCTTTGGCATATTTCTATTGGAATACATGAACAAAAAGTATTCAAAACTATTTGTACATTGCTATATAGTTTACACCTTCTCTGGTGGCTCAGATAGTGAAGAATCTGCCTGCAATGCAGGAGGTCGGAGTTCAATCCCTGGATCAGGAAGATCCTCTGGAGAAGGGAATGGTAACCCACTCCAGTATTCTTGCCTAGAGAATTCCATAGACAGAGGAACCTGTGGGCTACATTCCATGGGGTCACAAAGAGTCAGACACAATTGAGTGACTAACACACATATAGTTTACAAACAAAATTATCACTGAGAATACCTAATGAGTGGTCATTGCTCTTAAAAAGAAACGTGTAAGAAAGACAACCCTTTTTCTTTTCGTAGACAGCTGATGCTTAAGACTGAGGTATCTACCTAGGGATCCTGGAAGTGACCAGTTTAAGAGGAGAAGCCTATAAGCTGAGGTAGACAAGCATAAAGATAACAAGCTAGGTTCATGATGGCACAGTAAAGCTGTTGAGTTACCAACTCTGGATCTGTTATACCTCAAAACTTTTTGTTATATAAGTTAATGAACTTGTTGTAATCAGATTTTATATTACTCCTGGCTAAAACAACAACAAAAAAAGAATGCCACAGGAATTCAGAGAAATGACTTGATGACAAACACAAGATCATAGGGAGAGAAAGAGGCAGATAAGGAGAATAGTCACAGTGACTTTCTAATTTTATGAGAAAGGCTATACTTCTTTGGATTAGCCTTTAGTTTCCTTATTTCTTTTAAAAATATATTCTTATTTTATTTGAGTTAGTAAATGGATTTCAGGTTCTTGAACCCAAATAGATCTTAAAAAAGAAAACATCATCACATTTAATTAATTGTGACAATAAATAAGCAAAATATTAGTATTTCGTCTATTTTAAAGATGAAAAAACTGATGGTTGCAAAGATCATAGCCAATATCCTAGGAAAATCTGAACATGAACCCAGATTTTCTGACTAAAAAGCTGTTCTTTTCCATCATGTTATGTCCTTCCCATTGCATTCATTTTTAGATTATTACAGTCTTTTATTTCCAACTTTTCCAGTAACATCAATTATATCACCTTTTAGTCAAAACAACGACAATGAAATTCTTTTCTAGCTCAGTATATATATTTCATGCTTTGATTCATTCAAAATAATATAGTTTTTCCCTTTGGAGTATTTATTAAAGCTGCCTTCCTTTCCCCCACTGGTCACTGGCCACAGGTATTGTTAAAGTCAAGCAAGTACCGGAGTAGCCAGCTAAGACACAGCCGCAAACACATCAATTTATTTCACACTTAAGATCCTCAAAGCCCACAGGATCAAGAAAAAATTATTGCTCAGTCGTGTCCAACTCTGTGTGAGCCATGGTCTGTGCAGCCCACCAGGCTCCTCTGTTCATGGGATTCTCCAGGCAAGAATACTGGATTGGGTTGCCATTTCCTTCTCCAGCAGATCTTCCCCACCCAGGGATCGAACTTGGGTGTCCACATTTCAGGCAGATTCTTTATGGTCTGAGCCACCAGGGAAGCCCTTCTTTTTCCTTCTTCAACAAATCAATATTAGAGCTCAATTAGGACTATAATTAAACTAAAAATGATTCTAACTTTGACATCTCCAGATTTTTGCCTCTCTTCTTTCTCCTGCATGCATGTGTGCTAAGTCACTTCAGTTGTGTCCAACTCTTTGTGAACCTAAGGAATCTAGCCTGCCAGGCTCCTCTGTCCATGGAGTGTCTCCAGGCAAGAATACTGGAGTGAGTTGACATGCCCCACTCCAGGGTATCTTCCTGACCCAGCGATCCAATCATGTCTCCTGTTGATCTTCTACTGCAGGCGATTCTTGACTGCTGAGCCCTTGGGGATAAGCGCTTCTTTCTCCTACTTCAACAAATTCAATGCATTTATTTGTTTATTGTGTGCCAAAGTGAAAGATTCCATTCTTGTCTTTGAGAAGTTTATACAGTGGAGGAAAGAGACACAGACACCTCAGAGAAGAAAAACAAACTCTGTTTCCGAAAACAGGAAAAATTGGTCCCTACACAGGACTAGCCTAATCATTCTCCCTGAAGCTCTGGACTATCTTTTTCCAAGTGACTGTTATCAAGTCTCAACTGGATCAGTTCACCTCAGTCACTATAGTGACCTTTCATATGCATTTATATACAACTGTACTTGGTTAATTTTCCTCCTGGGTCCGAGTTCTTCCTATAGTCTTTTGCTCTTAATTTCCTCATTTTTAAATAAGTACTTAAATATTTTATTTTATATTCAATTTTCACCTTAAACTTGAATAAATTCTTGTTCTCTTTTTATTTTCTTATATTGCACTGATTTTATCACTTGCTCTTACAATGATCAGCAAAACAAGGATCAGAAGTGGAGAGATCTTTTGTACTCAACAGAGTGGGCAGAGTGAAAGACTTGGATGAAAACATTTGACTCTATGTGGCTTTGAGATAATAAAAAATAAAATAAATATTGGTCTTGGTCCCCGGTCCCTGACACAGTGCTCCTAAACCCTTATAAATTCCTAAATGATGAAATACTGGGTGGGCTTGCAGGTAACTCCTGGATGGGGCTGGTCACCAGAAAGACCAAGCCAACACTCCTCATTCTCCAGAGACAGGGGACGGGCTAGAAATGGAGTTAACAATTGATCACTCTTACACGAGGAAGCCTGCATAAATTCCTGATTGTAAGGGCTTCCAAGAGCTTCCAGTTTGGTGAACACTTGTGCATGAAGCTGTAGGAAAACAACTGATACCTTCCTAAGGAACATACTTATATAGTTTCAAGTATGCTGAGTTTCATACCTAGGAAGGCCAATCCATTGGCTCATACAAATGATCCAGGTAAAACCTGCTCCTCTCTGGGAATTGTACTTACAATAGTGAAATACTGAGCCAATTATATTCTTGGGTAATGGGCTAAAAAGATATATTGATTTAAAGACTGCATGTTGAACCAACTACAAGTGAAAAATACTGGGTTTATGAGGGGGAGAGAGAGAGAGAAAGAGAAAGAAAAAAGGCAGAGGTGCGAAAAAGAGAAGAGAGAGAGGGAATGAGGACAAAGAAAGAAAAGGAGAGAGGAGAGTTTCAGAGGGTAGTCTGGGAAACAGAAGAGAAGGAAGAAAGGACAGAAGATGGAAACCATGTAACCTCTGAGACAGAGTAGTTCAGGCTAGGACTTAGTGATTCCTGATTTCCTTTTTCCATGGGGTCTGATTGTACTTTATAATCTTGGATGTCAGTGGGATTTACTCTCATGTTCTTATAATATCTGCTACTGTTTCACCCTCATTTTTACTTGAGATATCTATGTGTAATTTTGTCTCTCATTCTTCATTCTCATTCTTTAACTTTAATTAAGGCCATACACTGATTCAATGGACATGAGTTTGAGCAAACTCTGGAGGACAGTGAAGGGCAGGGAAGCCGGGGCATGCTGCAGTCCATGTGGTGACAAAGAGTCAGAGACGATGAGTAAATGAGCAACGACAACAGCAGATGAATATGAAGTAACTTCCTGGCTCCGGCAAGGTATAGGCAGGGGGCCAGCTAGTCCACAAAAGCTTCCTATATAAACCCTTAAAAACTACTGTCTCTCCCTGATCCTTGTTTTCAGTCCTCTATTGTTGGAGTTGTACTTGGAGCCCAGTGTCCACTCACCATCTCAGGCCCCATATATATAAGCCTTGTGATTTATCTTAAAATGGGATTCTGGAATCTTTATTATCATTCTGCTGTTCACTAAACAAGTATCATCCACACAGTATTTTCTTTTAGTGGCATTAAAAGTAAGAGGGTAAATATTAAAGGTGAGGAGACTAGTATGTCTTAAATATGCTAAGCATTATTTTAAGTACTTAATATATACTAATTATATTACCACATTTTACTCCAGAAACTTTGTGAGGTTTGTACCATCCTCATGAAGAAGCAAACTGCCAGTCTCAGTAAAAGGAAGCAACTTATCAAAGGCCTTAAGGACAGTAGCATAGCCATGGGTTTTAATCAGAGTTAAAGTTTAACCAGAGTAAAAGTTTAACTCTGGTTAAAATCCATGGCTCTGAGTAAATTTACAACAGGGTCCAATAGAGAAGACCTACCAGGAACTTTATTTGGTTCCTTGTGTGAAACAAGGTAAACTTGTGACATAAATTAAGTTAACCTTTATGAATTATCATACTGAATATAACGTTAAATTGAAATACATTTTAAAACAGACACCCTTTTTTTCTAAGACTAGTTCTTGTTATTTGTTAAAAAAATATAACTTTGGCCTATGTAATGATCCTTGTTGGCAGGTAAAAGGATCATTAAATACAAACCCAACATGTGCACCAAGAAATATTTGAAATTAACAGAGTATAGCAGTAAGTTTAAACTCACTGCCAACTGCTTAAAAAGATAAGTCAAAATGCACTAAAGACAGCAATGTATATATAAAACAAGAGGATGAGTGCTCAGTGAGCCAGCAGAGAACTCATCAAGGTGAAATCATACAATAAGTGAAACTATGCCTTCATGAGGGATAAAAGATTAGCAATAAAATAAATACCAATGTCAGAATTCAGGACAACTGAAAATACTTTACACATAAAAAAATACACTAGAGGAGACCCAATAAAAAAAGACAGTATAAAAATGGACTGACATAAACACCATATTTTTTTGCTTCAGAATAACTTGGGGGCATTAAGTTTGCTAGTCTTATACTCATGTCTCTTATACTCATGTCTAAAGGTCAGAAAGAGTTCTGAGAACAAACTGATGTTCTGGGTGCACACTTACTCCCTTACACTTAATGTTTCCATGTGGAGAAACTTTCTTTAGATGAACACTCTTGACCTTTCACGCCTCTACTAAGTGTCAATGTCTAAGGTTCAAATTAACAAGAGATATCCTTAGGTCTATTTGCTTGCATCCAAGTGAAAACTTATTTGAATATTCATTGGAAGGACTGATGCTGAAGCTGAAGCTTCAATACTTTGGGCACCTGATGCAAAGAGCCAACTCACTGGAGAAGACCTGATGCTGAGAAAGAAAGAAGGCAGTAGCAGAATGGGGCAACAGAGGACTAGATGGTTGGATGGCATCACCAACTCAATGTACATGAATTTGAGCAACTTCCAGGAGATGGTGAAGGACAGGGAAGCCTGGGATGCTGCAGTCCTTGGGGTTGTGAAGAGTCAGACATGACTGAGCAACTGAACAACCACAAAAAAAGTTTGACTTTTCTAGTTTTCATCAGTAATAAAATTGACCCAGTTATTTGACCACTACAACTAATTCTCAATTCACTTCTACATCAGGTAGGAAAGAAAAAGTATTCTTTTTACTTCCTAAGTGTCTAATGTAATTCCTAAATGTCTAATTATATGGGTGTGAATGTGTATATGTGCTTAACACCTTAAAAGCCTTTAAACTGTACATATCATCATTCATGTAAATATAAGACCTCTTCACTGACATTTACATTAACCCTAATCCTCTATATTAACCCTAACCCTGTACATTACATTACATTATCCATGTTTAATCTTCATCTTGCTATTTGATTCATGGGTAATATGTAACAAACAAACAGAATGACCAGTAAGGTTTAGAACCTCAAAAAGACAAAAATTTGTCTAGAGGAATTCTTGGTTGACTAGGCAGGTAGCTATGCCAATCTAATTATGTCCTAGGGTAGATATAGAAAGAAAAATGATGAGGTCAAAGCATTTATTAAAAATAAAAATAAATGTGAAGTTGGAATACTAAATTTTCAGTAGAGAATAATCCATTTAATTCTTTTAAAATTATACCAATTACAACAAATAATTCTGTAATGCTAATAAATCATTTTAATTTATTCTTCAATGCCAAAGAAATTGATATCATGCTAGAAAGTTTCCAACTTGGGCATTTACATGACAAATTGTCTATCTGTCTATTAAGAAACAAAGTATAAAAGGAGATGATTGAATAACAAGAAATAGGCCAAAGTGAAACCGGAGGTTCACTTTTGACACACATGAAAATGAGATTTCCTTTGAATGTAATGTAATACTTATGATGACGGCCTAATTTCCATAGTCCTTTGAAATATAACAACTTTATGAGCAATAATATCTTACTATCACTACAATTACCTAACATGTCCCAAGTATAATGCTAAGTGTATGTCATCTCATTTGACCTCCTCAAAACCCTCCAGTGCAGACACCATTACTCTCATGTTACAGAAAAGGAAACAGTCTGGAAAAGGTTATTTTTCCCTGGTCTCATGTATACAAGTAGAAGAGCTAGAACTCAAACCCAGATAGCAGATCTGAAGTCTATGCTCTTCCCACTGTGCCATATTTAATACATCATTTATTTCTAAAATAAACCTCCATCTTCCTCTATAGTATTTCCTTTCTTGGCTTTCTAATGTCTTCACTCATTCACCATGGTCCTTTGGATCAGCCTTGGATGTTCTTCCACAACTGCCTTCTGTCAATTCCTAAGTTCACTCCTATCCCTTCCTGCCTAGTCCTACCCTGGCGAGGTTCCCACCACTTCTTTCATGCAACAGCAGCATGAAAGTGAATGAATGTGAAAGTTGCTCGGTTGTGTTCAACTCTTTGCAACCCCATGGGCTAAAGAGTCCATGGAATTCTCCAGGCCAGAATACTGGAGTGGTAGCCTTTCCCTTCTCCAGGGGATCGTCCCAACCCAGGGATCAAACCCAGGTCTCCTGCATTGCAGACAGATTCTTTATCAGATAAACTACAAGGGAAGCTCAAGAGTACTGGAGTGGGTAGCCTGTCCCTTCTCCAGGGGATATTCCTGACCCAGGAATCAAACCGGGGTCTCCTTTATTGCAGGCAGATTCTTTACCAACTGGGCTATTAGGGAAGCTCAGTAATTCCCTATAAATTCATCCTGCATGAACAACGCTAACTGGCTCATAAACATCTGTGTCTATACAGATATAGTTATTCAGTTACAGTTGACTCTTTGTGACCCTATGACCTGCAGCACGTCAAGCTTCCCTGTCCTTCACTACCTCCCAAATTTGCTCAGATTCATGTCCGTTTAGTTGGTGATGCCTTGCAACCATCTCATACTCTCATCCTCTGCCACCTTCTTCTCAATCTTTCCCAGCATCAGGGTCTTTTCCAGTGAGTTGGCTCTTTGCATCAAGTGCCCTAAGTATTGGAGCTATGGCTTCAGCAACAGTCCTTCCAATAATATTCAGGGTTGATTTCTTTTATAACACACACACACACACACACACACACACACACACACACACCATTTTATATGTTCCACATAATCCACTTCATTTGCTAACAGCTTTCAACACCTCTATATTTTCCCTCTAATATAGAAGTAGACAAAGTTGTTTTTTTTTCTGGAAAGAACCAGATAGAAAATATTTTAGGCCATGTGGGCTACATAGTCTCTCCATCAATTGTGCAAAAGTAACCACAGACAATATTAAAAATATGAGGCACAGACTCACATAAGTGAGTGTGTCATAGTTCAATAAAACAACTTAAAACAAGAGGGCAGGCTGGATTTGGTTTTCCCAGGAATCATGTATTGATGTGAGAGTTGGACTAAGAGAAAGCTGAGTGCTAAAGAATTGATGCTTTTGAACTGTGGTGTTGGAGAAGACTCTTGAGAGTCCCTTGGACTGCAAGGAGATCCAACCGGTCCATCCTAAAGGAGATCAGTCCTGAATATTCATTGGAAGGACTGATGCTGAAGCTGAAACTCCAATACTTTGGCCAGCTGATGAGAAGAACTGATTCATTGGAAAAGACGCTGATGCTGGGGAAGATTGAAGGCAGGAGGAGAAGGGGACGACAGAGGATGAGATGGTTGGATGGCATCATCGACTCTCTGGACATGAGTTTCAGTAAGACCTGGGAGTTGGTGATGGACAGGGAAGCCTGGCATGCTGCAGTCCATGGGGTCCCAAAGAGTCGGACACGACTGACTGTCTGAACTGACTGACAAGGTCTCTCCTGCTCTCTCAAAGAAACTCTGCACAATCCAGTGTCACTGTTTGCCTCTTTTATTCCTTTCCTATCTTAATTAACTGTATCAAAAGTAATTTCTCAATGAACTCATATGTCCTTTTAAACCCTCTTCCTCTTCCACTCCCAATTGCCTCCATTTCTTCTAGGTGTATATCTGTTTTCTCCTTCCATCTATTTCAATTGTGAGTTTAAAAAAAAAATCTTCCTAGTGTGTGATTGATTAGTATAACAAGAGTATTACCCATATAAGTGTATACAAGGAGATGGTAAAAGCAAATTTAAGCTATCTTATTAATTCATTTTAATGATGAATTACAAAAATAAGTCTCTCTCTACTTTCCTTGTTTCCAGAAAAGCAATTCTCTTTCTTAAAGGTTGTATTACACAGATATAATCATAGAAATATTTTCCTCAACAGAAGTTATAGCTTATAAATCAGATTTTTCTGTGTGTTCATTTCCGCAGTAATGTATTTTCTTTTTCTCTATTTTCAATTGAATGATAATTGCTTCACAGTATTGTGTTCTTTCTACTAAACATCAACATGAATCAGCCATAGGTTTACTCATGTCCCCTCCCACTTGAACATCCCTCCCTCCTCTCTCCCATTTTCACAATAACCTATTTAGTGACATTTTCATTTAAGTACACAGAGAGCTGCCTGATCCTTTTTAAGGGCTGCATACTATTTCACCGTACAGTTGTGCCTTGTTTATGTAACAAATTTTTCACTAAAGGATTTTTAAAGTTTCTAATATTTTGCTACTATAAAAAAGGATGTTTTGTGCCAATTCAAGGGTAGTTGTGTACTAAACACATAAAAACAGTAACTGAGTCCTAACGGGAAGGGGAGAAATAGTCACTTTTTTGAGATGTGATTCTTGAGATGAAATAAAAATAAAACACGAGTACCCTCAGTTTTGTGACAAAAACACAACTTTCAGACTCTACAAAATCATTTTTATCCCATCTTTTTAACTGAACTAACTTTTTCCCAAGCAGGGAAAAAAATGACCTCTTCCCTGATATTATATCCTTGTAAAAGGGTTTTAGAGTTCCAAACTCAACAAGTTTGAGGACAGAATCTATTTCTAAATATGGTACTTCCTGCAGAAGACACTATTTCAACTACTTATTAAACCAAAAGTCTTATACATGTAAAATTC
This sequence comes from Muntiacus reevesi, assembly GCF_963930625.1. Lineage (NCBI taxonomy): Eukaryota > Metazoa > Chordata > Mammalia > Artiodactyla > Cervidae > Muntiacus > Muntiacus reevesi. The sequence goes on from NC_089251.1 coordinate 237,038,900, forward strand.
AAAAAGGGTACTACCTTAAATTAATATGATTTGCTCCTTTCTCAAAAGAAATAACTGTTAAAAATAGCTAATGGCTGTGTATAATGACTGTAATAAGTTGGTGTGATGACTTAAGTATTCCATTACTGTCATGTCCAATTAATTTCAAATATTCAATACAGATTACATCTTGTTTATATATCCAAACATGTACCTGTAACATGTAATCTGTAATTTTGAAATATTGATTTTCAGTATCAATAATTTGAACACTGATTGTAACACAGATTTAATGTGTGCTATGTCTTCAGCATTGTGCTAAATGTCTTACTCATCTAATCCTCATGAAGATAGAATCTATTATTATTATTTAAACAGATGAGGCTTAAGGAAATAAAAAATTTCAGAATGTTAGACTGCAGTAAATGGTAAAGAAAAGAGAGTGAATTAGGGTTGTTAATTTTAATTCACAGTTTTATTAAGTCCTTATGTTTATTAACTGACCCCAAATGCAAATCTCTTAACATTATTTGTGCAGATGCTCATGACTAGGAAAACGGGAGCAACTAAATGTGGCAGAAGAGAATGAGGAAGATAAAAATTGGATTGAAATTGGAAAAAATGAAAGGAACAGCAGAAGAGATGAGAAGAATGGTATAACAAGTAAGTAAAGGTGTTTCTGGATTTAGTTCTATAATTTTTACATAAGTTCATTTTGGTCACGGGTTCCCTAAAAATTGGGGCTTCCCTGGGGCTCAGATGGTAAAGAATCTATCTGCAGTGCAGGAGACCCAGGTTCAATTCACTCACACTTTCACTTTACTAACAATTAATTAGTGGCTGCTTAGTCAATGTAAGAAATCAACCAGTAAATCTAGACAACTGGTTTTGAATTGTCCTTCCCATAAGTCACCAAAGCCAATCTTTAAGATTTCAGGGGGATCACTTAGAAAAGTGACTAATTTAGAGCTTTGACAGGAGGCCAAATTTTTTTACCAGGACTGAGAAAATCCTTTTGTGATTGGCTGTCATAAAGGTAGAGATTTAGATAGCCAGGTAAATTCAACAAACATTCCTTCATGCTTCAAGTCTCATCATTAGTGAAATAAAAGGTCAGAACGAAAAACTAATAGGAATCTAGCTATTTCAAGTGTAATTAATTTTGAAATATGGCATTTAAAATGACTCCTTGCATTCAAAATACAAAACCCCTCACAAATCTTTATGAACAGAACAAATGATTTTGTGACTCTGATTATTTCATTGAATATATTCACCAAATACTTGTGGGGTTCCTACTGACTTACCTGTTCATCAAGCGCCAGGCACAAATTTCTGCCCTCATGGAGCTTACATTCTAGAGTGAGGGAAAAGATAGCAGACAAAATACAAATGGGGTAGATTATACTGTCTGTTAAATAGTGAAGAGGACAATGAGAAAATAGATCAGGAAAGATATGCAGGGAGTCAAGGTACAATTTTAAATAAAATAGTCATGAAAAGATTTTCTGAGAAGTTGATATTTGAAGAAAGACCAGAAAGAAATGATGGAATGAGTCATGTGGCTATTTTGGAGAAAAGCATTCCAGGAAAGGCAAATGAACAGGCACTAAGGCAGGAGAATGTCTGACATTTTTCAAGAAAACCTTGAGGGGGCCAGGGTGATTGCGATAAGGTCAGAGAGGACATCGGGAGTCCAAGCTTCAGAACCCTTTAGGTCATTGTAAACTCTTTGGCTTGAACACTGAGAAAGAAATAGAAAAATCACTGGAGAGGTTTAATGAAGAAAACACCTAAGAAATACTAAAATCAATGGCTCCAAGTGTTTCTGTTGAATTATTCTGACAACAGAATAAAGTCAAATGAGTCAAATAGCTTCAAAAAGAGATTAAACATCCTTCACCAAAGACAGCAATGAAACGGGCGTCCTAACGTGGATTATGGAGCATACTATGATTTGTACTGTGTATTTGGTTAAGTTAGAAACTATTTCCCAAATCCCTTTCTCTAGTGTGACTGCCCAATACAGCTGACCACAAGGGGAGTAGGTGTGAGATCTGGTAGGTGGAAGTAGGGCAGTCCAGTAGTCAATACTCTGTGAGGGTCTCATCATCAGATGCTGTGGTAGACGGGTGCAGAGGTACCAGGCAGACTTCAGCCGGTCCTAACTCCCCTCCATTCCCCATCTAGCATCTTCCTGGTCACTGGTCCTGTTATCCAACAGTGGCTGGAGCCACCACCGAGAGCTTCACCGTGAGGCCACAGAGGTGGTGAGCTAATAAGTGCCTATAGACTCCCACCCCAGCTTGCTCTTGGCAGTCCAACCTGGTAGCTGACATGCATGGTATCTCAGATTGATTCTCTGCTCTGATGAGCCAACTATCCTTCCTTCACTTCTGCGGCTCCTTCTGCAATAGTAGAAGGCCTAATTTTTATGATGAATCCTTTATCCCATAAGTCATTAGTGACTCTGCTCCTGTGCCTGACCTTGCCCAATCTAGCCCATCTACAAAAAACTGTCCGTTTATTTTGACATTTGATAAACTTAGCTAAAATCAGCAAGTTTGGGCAAATTTGTAAAGTAAACTTAAGTCCTTTGCAGCACGTGTTTGGTTCAGGCCAATAAGGTTTTGAGATTTTTTCAGAAAGGCTTTTCTGCAGCAGACAGAATGTGGTTTTATAGGCTGATCCAAGGTTTAAGAATAACATCTAATCCCAAATTCTGCTTCCGAATGCTGTCAATTCGGAAAATGAGAGCAGATGTTGACAGAGATGTATTTGCCAATCTGATGCCTCAGCAAACACTTTGAAGGAAAGACAGTGTGAGACTAGATTGAATAAATATCCTCTTTTAAATTTATTTTAAAAACCCTTTTGGCTGTATACCCTAAAGGTGACATCTCTCAGATGACGACTACAAAAGGGTGTTGTCAGTAAAACACAGCAAAGTTTTTGTACTTCAGTATCACAGCTACAACCTAAGAAACCCACATTAAAGAGAATCTTTCTGCATGTTTCCGTTTGAAATGTAAATGAATGTCTGATTTATTCATCAGTGATTCCAGACTTCAGTTTCTCCTTTCTAAACGTATTGAGTGCATTCAAGTTGCAGCTCAAAGAGCTAATAGCTGGTATGTCTGAGTAAGAGATGTGTAGATGATACACTTTGAAAAAAAAAATACAAGTTGTGTGGAACCATCTTGATTTTTATTCAAGCAAAACTCTCATTTAATCTGAATTTGCACTGTTTCTACAACTCAGTGTTTGGACTTTGTGAAATGCAGAATGTCTGCAGAAGAGCAAGAGTCTTCAACAAATTAAAGATTAAAAAGAAAAGTCTTATGTTACTTGTTAAGTATTGATCCAAAGTCACCAACAATTTATTGAGTTAATATATGTCAGAAATTCTCTATTACAATGCTTTATTAATCCTCCTGGCCATCCTGTGCACTGGCTTTACAGCATATGGACATTCTGAGAGAGTAAATAATGTGCAAATTCTTAACACCAGTGAGGGGCAGGGCTATTATGTGCCTGCGTGCATGCTCAGTCACTCCATGTGACTGCAGCCTGCCAGGCTCTTCTGTCCATGGGATTCTCTAGTTAAGAATACTGGAGTGGGTTGCCATTTCCTCCTCCAGGGGATCTTCCTGACCTAGGGATGGAACCTGCAACTCCTGTGTCTCTTGCATTGAAGGTAGATTCTTACCCTGGCATACTGACTAACAATGAGAATTCCTTCCTTCAATCTCTGTGTAGGTGTGTAAATAACACTACTGACCTCAATATTTATTTCTCATTTAATCCTTACCAGAAATGTGATAATTCTCCTATCCTCAACTATGTAGACATGAGTACTGAATAATTAACTTCTACTTGAGTGATTTCATATTAAATTTTATTTAAATTTCTTTTCTGATTCCATTAAGGAGTACAAAGAACTTAAGCCAGAGGATTCCACATGCCACATTCCACATGCAAAAGTTTCCCTTTGGAAACTTGGCAACATTGGGGGAGTAACTCTCTAAGTGTCCTTGTTCTCATCCACAAAAATAGCTTCCAGATCACCTTACCTCAGGATTGCAGTGAGGGTCAAATGCAGTCAGATATTCAATAAGCATTAGATTCACTTCCTTTCCTAAAGGTTTCAGAAAATAGCACCAGTTGGGATACATTATTTGCTTTGGACAGTTTCAGCAAATACTTAAAGGAAAAAAGAATCCTCGATAAAATTACCCCATGTAAGCCACAGTATATCACAAGCTTCTAATTCAGAATAAAGTCTGGACCAGTAGGGTACAATGCTCTTTAACTGCTGGTTAATCTCCACAGTGTTACAACCAGTTCTCCAGGGAAGGAATGGGGAAGGGGGAGAGAAGGTGAGATGGTTTTGGGATCATTGTGTCCTAGATTATCTTCCAACTTGGGCTCACATTTGTAAGAGCTCACACAGGCCCAATAAGAATGATTCTGTTATGCCAAGTCTGTACTATTTTCTAATTTTTTAAATCAACTTCAAATGTTGTGACTTATGTATATATTTCACTTTTAGAAGATTTTAGCTTGTCATGAAATAGCATAAACCAAAATACTACCAGTCTTTTTTAACAGCTGTGAATCACATTTAGCTGGAGATAAATATACCAGTTGTGAATCCCATACTTAAGATTAATGGTCTTAAATATAACACTTTATTAAAAGCCTTACTTTTCTACTAACTTTTTATTCTATCATTATAGCTCTTGCTTAATATAGTTAGTTTTAGGATGCCACTACCACTTAGTAATTTATATCAAAAGTTTTCCAACATTTCACTGATTTATTGACCTATGATCATAGTATGCTATTAGTTAGATATCTAGACTTCCTTCTTCAAAGTTTTTTTTTTTTTTTCCTGCAGTTACTTATATTTAACTTGCTTTAAAAGGAAATCATCAACAAAACAAAAGTCTATGGAATGGGAGAAAATATTTGCAAATGATGTAACTGACAAGGAGTTAATTTCCAAAATATATAAACAGTTTATACAGTTCAATATCACAAAAACAAATGACTCAATCAAAAATGGTCAGAGACCTAAACAGAAATTTCTCCAAGGAGGACATACAGGTACACGAAAAGATGTTCAACATCACTAGTTACTAAAGAAGCATAAATCAAACCCACAATGTAGTATACCTCACATCAGTTAGAACGGTTATCATCAAAGTCTACAAATAATAATGGCTGGAAAGAGTGTCAGGAAAAGGAACCTCTCCTAGACTACTGGAATGCCAACTGGTGCAGCCACTATAGAAAGCAGTATGGAGGCTCCTCAAAACAATATAGAGGTTTATGGGGAATACATGTAAATCCATGGCTGATTCATGTCAATGTATGACAAAAACCACTACAATATTGTAAAGTAATTAGCCTCCAACTAATAAAAATAAGTGAAAAAAAAAAAAAGAATAGCGCTGAGTCCCTAAAAATACAGCAATCCCACTCGAGGATTTTTCCAGAAAAGGACATACATTCAGAAAAGATAAAAACTCTAATTTGGAAAAATACATTACTCCAATGTTCACAGCAGCAGTATTTACAATAGCCAAGACATGGAAACTTGAGTGTCCATCAACAGATGATTGGTTTAAATAGATGTGGTATATATATTAATACAATGGAATATTAATCAGACATAAAAAGAATGAAATATTGTCATTTGCAATAATATGGATGGACATAGAGAAAATTATACTAAGTGAAGAAAATATTATATATCATTTAATATGGAATATAAAAAATAATACAAATAAATATATATATGAAACAGAAATGGATTCACAGACACAGAAAACAAACTTATGGTTATCAAACAGGAAAGGTAAGAGGAGAACAATAAATTAGGAGTATGGAATTAACAGACAGAAACTACATATAACAGATAACCAACAAGGATTTGCTACAGTGCACAGGGAATAATATTCAGTAACTTGTAATAACCTATAATGGAAAATAATCTGAAAGAATATATATGTAATACTGAAGTACTTCGTTATACACCTGAAAATAACACTATATTGTAAGTCAACTATACTTCAATTAAAAAGACAAAATATCTAATTTGCTCTAGACATTCAGGTAAGTGAGGTAAAAAGGAAATTTTTTTTTGCATTTTGGATTTTCTTCTGACATCAATTACTATTCTTTACTCAGGGTGCATGTGGACTTTTTTGTTTTTGTTTTGCGAGGGTTTGGGAGTGTGTGGGACTTTGTTTTCATTGTTTTTATTTGTAGGTAGTTTGGGTTTTGGTGGACAACTTTCTCAGGAAAGAATCTGAAACCAGTGCTACTTAGAAGCCCCTGAGAATGGATACTAAGCTGTGACTGCGTCAAATATATTGGGTCATTAATTTTTCAATTATTTAATGAATTTCCCATTTTAATGGCTCTAAAAACCCCTGTTGAACTTAAAGCTCAACATTCAGAAAACTAAGATCATGGCATCCTGTCCCATCACTTCATGGCAAATAGATGGGGAAACAGTGGAAACAGTGGCAGACTTTATTTTTGGGGGCTCCAAAATCACTGCAGATGGTGGCTGCAGCCATGAAATTAAAAGACGCCTACTCCTTGGGAGAAAAGTTATGACCATCCTAGACAGCATATTAAAAAGCTGAGATATTACTTTGCCAACAAAGGTTCGTCTAGTCAAGGCTATGGTTTTTCCAGTAATCATGTACTGATGTGAGAGTTGGACTAAGAGAAAGCTGAGCACTAAAGAATTGATGCTTTTGAGCTGTGGTGTTGGAGTAGACTCCTGAGAGTCCCTTGGACTGCAAGGAGATCAACCAGTCAATCCTAAAGGAAATCAGTCCTGAATATTCATTGGAAGGACTGATGTTGAAGCTGAAACCCCAATACTTTGGCCACCTGATGTGAAGAACTGACTCATTTGAAAAGACCCTGATGCTGGGAAAGATTAAAGGCAGGAGGAGAAGGGGATGACAGAGGATGAGATGGTTGGATGGCATCACTGACTCAATGGATATGAGTTTGAGTAAGCTCCAGGAGTTGGTGACGGTCAGGGAGGCCTGGCGTGCTGCAGTCTATGGGGTCACAAAAAGTCGGACATGACTGAGTGACTGAACTGAACTGAACTGAAAACCCCTATCAAAACAAGTAACATGAGCCTACACTTACAGAGTATCTATTACTCAACAGGCACTGCTTTCTTTGTTTTGATGTATATCAACTCCTCCTTACCACAATGCCAGTAGGTAGGTATTACTACCTACTTATTCTATACACAAAGAAACATGCACAAAGCTAAGTCTCTTGCCAGAGGACACACATGGAAGTCACAAAGCCAGGATTCAAGCCTGGGAGTGCAGCTTCAGAGCTTCATGCTTCTATGAAAAACAAAACAAGTTTAAAAATCCTTGGTTTTATACTGAGTTGGCTAAAAAGTTTGTTTGGGTCTCTGCAAGATATTTTACTTGACTAAAAAGAAAAAAAAGTTGTATAATATCTTTGAAAATCATTTCAAAAATTTAAGCATATTCTAAATAAAGTGTTTCTGAACTGTTTTCACTTTAGCCAAACATTCTGAATATAAGCTACTGTCCAACAGAAGTGCACTTTAATTTACCATGCATAAAGTGTGTTAAATTTGAGAATTATCTGGATGTTCAACTTTTAGACTGAATGATTAAAACAAAACTTGCTGTTTCTTACTTGTTTCTCATCTCAGAATTTTGCAGGCATAATTTCAGATATGTTTAAAAAAAAAAACTTAGTCTTCATATTGAATGGAAATTCTATGGTAAAATAAAGAAGTAAAAGTGATTAACGCAAATCTGAAAAAAAAATGGTACAGATGATCTTATTTACAAAGCAGAAATAGAGACACAGAGATAGAGAACAAACATATGGATACCAATGGGTAAAAGCAGGGCTGGGATGAATTGGGAGACTGGACTTGATATATATACATTGTTGGCACTGTATATAAAATTGATAACCGCTGAGACCCTGCAGTATAACACAGGGAACTCTACTGAATGCTTGACGGTGACCTAAATGGGAATGAAATAGAAAAAGTGGGGATACCTGTATGTGTATGGTAGATTCACTTTCCTATGCAGTAGAAACTAATATTGTAATACAACTATACTCCAATAAAAATTTTTAAAAAAGATTCATGAATGCACAGCCATCCAGCTAGGTAGTAGAAATAAAGGAAGAAAGAGTGAGAGAAAGGAAGGAAAGAAGGAAGAATCCACTCATTTGCATACCAGAAACTAAGGTGTATCATATACCTGGTATTTGTGCAGGCAGAATCACTCCATGTTCTTTCCCATAGAGAATAGGCACACTGCAGATAGCATCACTTTTCCCTCCTCAAACACAGTTCTACTCAGTGTGGGACTAGAAAAAGATCTGAGAGACACTGGAGAAAAGATTAGAGCTGAGGCATCTACATATTCGTTCTAATACTCATTCCTTAACTGGCAGAATAATCTCCACAAGTATTTAACAGTCACTGTCCAGAAATGGTAACCCACTCCAGTGTTCTTGCCTGGAGAATCCCAGGGATGGGGGAGCCTGGTGAGCTGCCATCTATGGGGTCGCACAGAGTCAGACACGACTGAAGCGACTTAGCAGCAGCAGCAGCAGCAATCCTTGAAATGTTTACTCTTTCTCTTTTTCTTTCATGTATATATTCTTTAATACACATATACTCTTAATCCTTCAATACACTTATACTTCTATTGCACATATGAAAAAAAGTCTCAGAGAAGTTTCACTGCCATGAATTTTTTCAAGGTTGCCCTACTAATTAGGCTTAGCAAACCAACCTTTATTGTACCATTTAGGTATTCTGATTATTAATACATAATAATGCCTTCAAAAAAAGTCCAACTTCGAACTATGATATGGTTTATGTCCTAGAAAAATTTGACATGGAAAAATGACCTTATTAATATGTATAGAAACACATTAATTTTATTTCTTGATATCCTGCAGTTTTAATAGTTTTAAAAGTTCTGATTCATGACCTTGAGTAAAATACATATCAGAGTTAGTGAAATTATACCGTTTTTTTCTCCTTTTTAAGCTATTCATAGCACTCTTAACTATTTTGCCCAGTTAGTCGGTAATTAAGAACATGCTTTAGTTTTTAACATCATAAAAGTGAATAAGTAACCACAAAATCTGTAAATCTCTTCTCAGACAGTTAACTCATTTCACAGATATAAAGGGATTCATTAATTAGTTGTAGATTAAGGTTTGCCTTGCATATTATAAATGATTTAATATTCTATGATTCAGTAATTAGATAATATAATTACAATCTATTAAAATCATTTTTATCATTACAGAATTTAGTGGATAAATTGGAAGGAAATTGTTTAAAACTTTATACTTTCATGAGAATTTGATGGTGAAGGGGAAGAGAGAAGATAGACAAGGAGAAGCAGCAACAATTACGAGGAATCTAGACAATATCAGTGTGGCTCAAAAAAATTTTTTTTTAGCTCCAGGGACACTTGAGTTTCAAAGGACATCCGGCTCAAATGGAGTCCCTCTGGTGAAGGCAGAGTGAAGTCTGTCCTGAGGACATCCCCCCCAACTACTGACTTCTTACAGTCCTTGTGTCCTATCTTCAGGATCCACACTTTGACATTCACTATGAGCTCTGAAAATCTCTGATTTCAAATCTAGTAAACAAGAAGAATGTCAAGGAAACTGTGAAGGAGGTCCTCATCTGCATTCAGATTCTGACACCGAGGAAGTCGTACTAAGAAGCACCATGAAACCGCCTCTGCACAACAGGGACCATTTCTTTGAATCTTACCTTGAGACATGTCCAGAATAGACGTGTACGTCTGCAGGATCCATAAACAATTTAAGATAACAATTGTGGACATCTTGCTCTGATCACTTCCATTTCTACAGTGAGAGAGGGATGAATCCTGGGTCCCTCTTATGAGCAATTTAAAGAGCAAGGGTCATGCAGGTACTCTGTGCACAAACTCACAGGCTATTTTATGTTCATGAAGAAAAAAGGAAGAGTGAATAAAAAGAAGAGATAAAGAAGAGCACAGGGTGAGAACGGTGCCTCAGAAAATCAATTCCAAGACGAGCACAATCAGGCTCAAGGAACAAACAGGAAATTTGAAATTCTAGAATAAGTTTGCTCATACCAATAGCATCGATGTTTTGCTTAAATGAAAAGTTGTTTACGTACACCACAAATGACAACAAAGAGCATGGGCACTGAAATCAGAGGCCGGGGTTTGAATCTCATATCTATCACGGATCAGCTTCATGACATTGGGAAAATTATCTTTCTAAACTTTAGTTTTCATACATGTAAGATGAATACAACAATATGAACCTGAAAGCTTTCTTGAGAGAACAGAACATGATGATGTACATGAGGTGCCAAGGAGCCAAGCACATAATAGGTTTATAAGCCAACACTGCTTGACAAGGAGAATTTCCCACTGATGTTGAGTAACTCAGAACCCACTGGTATGCTCAAAGATCTGCCTCTGGTGAGCTCAGTGGGCCCAAAACTTCCCAGTGATAGCTAGTTTAGAGGCCTTCTCCTCATGGAATCCAGTTAATACAACCGGTCTATAGTCATACACTACCCAGCTTGTCTTAGATAATGTAAAATGGATGACAGTATTTCACATCTCTTATTATCAGAAAATGTTTCTGAGGACAGGCACTGCCAGTGGTACCTGAGCAGTAGCAGCTATCTATACCAGATTCTGCATTGCATTTAGCATAATGCATATGTGAACATCTCATCTAATGAGCCACAGTTTCTCTGCACTAGCAACTGCAGGGTATCTGAAAGAGAGCTGTAGCGTCAATAAAATAAATTGTGTTCATGTTTGTTTGACAGTAATCACTCAGGATTCCTTTAAGAATCGGTTTCTGCTTCATAATGTTTTATATTTAAATTTGAAATCCCTGTATAGGTTAAAAAGTTGTAGCAGGAGATAAAGAGTCAAAAAACTTGGGTCAACTTCATTCCAATTGCCTAGGCAGCTTTCCATACATAAAGCTCTGAGATAGGTGCCACAAGTTATTGAGATAATTTGAATGCACACCCACCATGCTGGGTTACAATCTAGTTGAAGAACGGGGTGGGGGGTAATATGGCAGGCACATAATTACAAAGCATAATATGGTAAATTCTTACCTATTGGAACTGTAGAAGTTAGACAAATGCTAATCTCTCACAGTCCGTGGCCACCATTAACTATAGTCTCTCCCCATACTTGGATTTGGTCTCAGAAATCTTGCCAACACGATTCACTGTCAAGCCAGCAACCTTGATCAGAGTCAACAATCTATTTAGTATCCCTAAATCATGATATTGCTGATTCTTGCTGGAAATACACAAATGACCTAAGAGAACTGATTCATTCATTAGTAGTTGTTGGGATATTAACATTCCTTCTTTGAACAGAGAAGTCCAACATTACTCAGGAGAAAATAAGAGCTTTCATAAGGATGAAGAACTAACATATCTTGATTATTACCAAGGTGAGTAATGATCGGAAGTGAAAACAAAAATTGGTGGACTAAGGTTACTGCAAAATAGACATTCAAACAGAACATTGTCAAGGCATTCAAACAGAACATTGTCAAGAATAGAATGAAAGCAAACTGAAGGATTCTTTGGGCTACTTCTAAACCATGGGCCATTGTTTGCAAATCCCGGACCTGTGACCTAGATATTAAAGATATGGGAACAAAATTATCAATGCAAATCTTTAAACGTGATAGCACAGTTGACAACTCTGACCCATAGGAAGTCCTTAGTAGAGTTCCAGGGACCAGAAGTAAATTCATCCCTTTGCCAGAGGCAACGCCTAACTATTAAAGCCTATAAATAGACTTTCAGACCAAGTTGCAGCTCTGGAAATCCAGCAAAAGTTGTGTGTGGTGTGCTAAGCTGTTTCAGTGGTGTCTGACTCTTGGCGATCCTATGGACTGAAGCCCACCAGGCTCCTTTCTCCATGGGATTCACCAGACAAGAATACTGCAGGTGGGTTGCCATGCCCTCCTCCAGGGGATCGTCCTGATCCAGAGACTGAACACACATCTCCTGCGTCCTCTGCATTGGCAGGCAGGTTCTTTGCCACTAACACCACCTGGGAAGCCCAGAAATTTAGCAAAGGTTAGAGAGTGATAATAGGAACTTAGCAAATTAATGAAGTGTATAACATTATGGAGCTAGAAGTTTCAATTGCCTCAGTAGTTGTCTATAGTGACCCATTTCAGAATTAAATAGGAAACTAATTTTGACCTTTTTTCCTACTTGATAGAATGAAGAATATTATGAATAATGGATGCTGTTGTTCAGTTCCTCAGTCGTGTTTGACTCTTTGTGACGTCATGGACTGCAGCATGCCAAGTTGCCCCATCCTTCACTATCTCCGGGAGCTTGCTCAAACTCATGTTCATTGAGTCCATGATGCCATCCAACCATCTCATTCTCTGTCATCCCCTTCTCCTCCTGTCTTCAATCTTTCCCAGAATCAGGGTCTTTTCCAATGAGTTGGCTCTTCGCATTAGATGGCCAAAGTATTGGAGCTTCTGCTTCAGATTCAGTCCTTCCAATGAATATTCAGCATTCAGGGTTGATTTCCTTTAGAATTGACTGGTTTAATCTCCTTGCTATCCAAGGGACTCTCAAGAGTCTTCTGAAGCACCACAGTTTGAAAGCATCAATTCTTCAGCGCTCAGCCTTCTTAATGGTCCAACTCTCACATTCATGCATGACTATCAGAAAAGCCATAGCTTTGACAATGTGAATAATGGTTAAGAATAATGATACTCTTTATAATGTGCATTCAAGCAGTCTTTAAAAATACATAATTTTTACATAATTTCTGCCTTCAGTAAATGAAAAGCAAAAAGCTTTGTTGCCTTGTGCCTCTATATACACTATATACAGATATAGGTATAGTTTACAGCACTTTTCTGTTTTCCTTACTAGAAATTTCCTTCCTAGTGACAGGAGTATTTTATCCAGAAAATGAAGGTGGTTGGCCCTATGGCTTTTTAAAATTTACTTTTTATTCTAGTATGAATTTTATATCTCAGAAAATTGCTTTAAGTATTGTAGAAAAAATTTTCAAACAAACTAATTTTGGCCAAAGTCTTCATTTACATTGTAGTTGGTGTTATTATGCTAATATTCCCAAAAAGACACATGAATTTTAGAAAATTTTATGTGGATATTTCCAAAGATTCATTGAACATTCTACACTTTGTATGACAGAATCTTGAATAAACTTCTAAAATTTATTTTCTATGAATTTTTTGCTTCTCTTGTATAGAAATATAATTACAGATCTCCTCCAAACACATAATAGTTGAAATTTTGGCTCAAATCAATATAATGCACAATATACATTGAATCCTTCTTGTTTGTATTTAATTTTGTTATTTTCTAAAAAAAATCACTATGAATAAATCCTTCTTTCAAGATTTTTTTATAATATTGTCTTCAAACAATGTTTAAGATTCAAAATAGAAAAATGTCCCATAGAATGTGCTGCTGGAAAATCTATAACAATATTTGCATTATTTTTATTCTTATCCAGTACTTAATATGTGCTAGGCACTGCACTATAAATGAAAACTGGTTTGCACCCATAAAGAGCTTCAGATTGTTCAATGGAGATAGAAATATAAGTATAAATTATAAAGTCGCTGTGGAAACCAGATAACATGCTTCATTTGTCAGACCGTGTGTCTTGGATCTGCTACTTAACAGTGCAACATTTGTAGGCAAGAAAAATAATATAGATGATCTTACTTACAAAACAGAAGTAGAGATACAGACATAGAGAACAAACCTATGGACATCAAGAGAGGAAAGAGAGGTTGGGATGAACTGGGAGACTGGGACTGACATATATATACTACTTATGTATTAAACAGGTAACTAATGAGAACCTAATGTATATACAGGGAACACTCCTCAGTTCTCAGTGGCGACCTAAATGGGAAAGAAATCAAGAAAGAAGGGATACATGTATACATACAGCTGATTCACTTCACTATATAGTAAAACCAACACAACATCGTGAGACAACTGTACACTAATAAAAATTAAGTTCATAAAAGTCACTAGAAAACTTAAAAAAAAATTTGATCACTTAAGATTAAAACTGACATATTCTTTAATTTTTTATGTAGTAAAAACATTTCATATGTGATCTATCCCCTGAAAATGTTAAGTGCACAATACCGTATTGTTAGCTACAGGCATGATGTTGTACAATTCATCTTCAGAACTTACTCCACTTGAATAACTGAAATGTTACACTCCTCAAATAGCAACTCTCTACTTCCCTCTCCCTGCCCAGCCCTTGGAAACCTCCATTCTACTCTCTGTTTCTGTGAGTTTAACTCATTAAGACAACTAGGTGGAATCATACAATATTTGTCTTTCTCTGACTGGTTTATTTTACTGAGCATCATTTCCTCAAGCTTAGTTCATGTTGTTCCATAATGCAGGATTCCCTTTTTAAAGTCTGAATAACAGTCCACTGTATGTCTATACTGCATTTTTCTTTACCCATTCATCTGCTGATGGATATTTGGGATTTTCCACATCTAGGCTATTGTGAATGATGCTGCATTGAACATGGAGATGTGAATATCTTTTCAAGTTCTTGATTTCAATTGTTTTAGATGAATAGCCAGAAGTGGAATTGCTGGATCCTATGTAGTTATATTTTTAGCTTTTTGAGGAACCTCCTACAGTTTAGGAGTTGCACCATTTTATATTCCCATCAACAGTGCACAAGGCTTCCAATTTCTCCACATCCTTGCCAACACTTGCTATTTTTGGGGGGTTTTTGACAATGGCCAATATTCTTGGTTTGCTTCTGTTATCTAAAATTAAAAAAAAAAAAATCTGCTTCCCAATCAGTGACAGAGAATTCCTATATCTCAAATTCTGGCAGATAAAAGAATTTTAAATTGACTCTAATTCAGCAAAATACAACTGAAAGAAATGGGAATAACAAAAGATTTTGAAAGACATTCTTGACAGAAATTCTTAGTTTGTCCATGACTTTCATCCATGAACCCTAAAAGAAATGAGCCCTGTCACCAGGTTTGCTGTTGGGTAGTATTGGAGCAAATTTAGTTATATATGTATTACCAAAGACCCTTTGGGTAGAAACCCACTGGAGAAGTATCTTTTATTCTTTAAGTACTAGGGAGAGCTTTGCTTCTCTGAGAAACAGATGTTTTCTCCTTTTTTAACTGGCCCCTTCTACATTTCCCTTAAGCTGTCAAGAAATTCAGTGCCAAATTCTGTGTTCAAATATAGCAATTGAGGGGTCTGAATGGTCTTTATGTTATTTTTTCTCCATAAATTTTTCATTTAATTTTTGGAGAAAAGTAAGCTTCTGTTTAAAATTTTGGAAAAAATATTTTATTATTAAATTGCATACATTTTTGCTAAAATGATTATATATTTCTTGCAGAATGACATGAAACCTAAGTTAATTAATTAGTATTTTTTCTAAAATTAGGTAAACATCAATATAATCCATCATTTTAACCCAGATATTAAATAGTTAGAAGATTGTTTTATGTGTCACTACAAATAGTTATAAGTAATCTTTCTTATTTTATCAAATAGTCCTATTCAAAAAAGTATCTTATATTCATAAAATTAAAATTTATCTCAAATCAGATGCAAGAGTATATAAACGGGCAGTTTCTTTTCACCCCTAGAATACTCAAACATTTTGAAGCCAAAAGTATGCTAAGGGCCAAATTTCAACCAATTTGAGAATCACAGCAAAACACAGGTGCAGCTGGAACAAACTGCTGTCATACAAGAAGACACTTTCATTTTTGGTAAAACAATTTGTGTGTCTGGATTTCACTTCAAAGCTTTAGAAAGTCTAGGGCATCATCAATTATACATTTGCCTTTTCTGTAGTTCTGTACTACTAGTCCTTACCTAAGAGAAGAGTCTTTGTAATATAAACATAAAACACTTTGTTTCACACATATAGATACACACACATCTATATGCATGTGTACAAATATATTATAAATACTCAGAATGGGCTTCAAATGCAATAAAATATAAAGTATACCTATTTTATCTTTTCTCAGAGAAACAGATCTCTTACTAACTCATCTCCATAACAAACAATGGGGCATTGTGCCCGGGGCATACACTAAATCCTCTGAAAAGAGGAAAGAAGCACCCTTGGGGGAAAAACTTAAATCAGTTTAAAAAAAATGACCAGGTGAAGCACTGTAGAAAATGAAAATAAACAGCTTTCCTAGAGCTTTTACCACATCATTTTAATGAAAGTCATGTACAGTATTAGTGTTTTTTAATTTTTACTGGGCATGCTATTATCACCTATGTTAATTAGTTTGTTTCTCTGCACCCATCATCTTCAAAACTCTGATTAAAACAGTTTAATTCCAGGACACCTCAAGCTCTGATTCCAAACACTCCATTAAGTGCCCTTTGAAGCATCTAAGCCCACCTGTCATGGTAAAGAATAGTACTTCTCTTTTACCCACTCAAAATGGACTATAGCATTATTGGGTCAAATACTACATTTTTGAGAAGGCATTAGTTATGCACATGAATAAGCATAGCACTTGTTAACACTAATGAAGAGAAAAGTTGCAACAGCTTTTATTAATCCTATGCTTTAGATGAAAAAACACAAGAATCAGCCATGCTGGCACGGATGCTACCTGCCAGAATATGAGGCCTTTGATACTTTCATGATGGTTAAAGTTCTTTGAAGAATTCCTAGCTGTAAAGTGGTAAAAGTAATGCTGTGTCCTTGTACACTTGTCCTGTTTATTTAACATTTCTGTCTTTTATGTTGAAGTAGTGCTAGGAAAAGGAGGCTGTAGGGTTGACAATAGTTAACAGAGCTTTTTTGCTAGAATTTATCTCTGCATAAGAAGGCAAAAATGTACTCAAGTAGTACATGCATATATTGACTTTTTATTTTACATTTTAATGTAAAATTCATGTTTCATTTCTTTTAAATTCATATTTAGATTTATGTGGAGATTGAGAAAAAGGCTATCCATTTTTAAAAGAAGGAAAAATTCATTTTGACATATTTGGAACTAACTTTAAAAGGGTAGATACGTTTAGAAAACAGGTGCACAATACTCTACAGACTTGATAAAACCATCCCAAAAAGTAAATGAACAATAAAAGAGAAAGTGCATTACTGGTAATTTAGAATACAAAAAAGATAAGCTTTTCCTTCTCAACTTAAGTATTTAAGCTTATATATTGAGAATGCTAAAATTAACAGCAGGTATATCAAAAAGTAATTTTCTTTTTAATTTTAACTTACACAAGCAAAACTGGAATAAAAAATTAGTCAGATCCTGAAGTGATTTCTTAAAACACCCTTTTTTCCTTACCAAGAATGTCACATCCAAAATAATTTAGCACCATAAAAGTTATATAATCATTCTGACATTCTCAAAAACTAACACAATCACTTTTCATCAAAATGGATGAAGCATACTGGAGTGCCTTAAAACTAACATATCCCATTCAGTAATTCTTCTATGTACACCATGAACAGCAAAAACATTGTGGTCTATTAGGCTCATGTCACAATAAACCAGGAGTTGCTTTAGGATGCTAAGCAGTATACTCCATTAAAGCAAAGAATACTCCATTAAGGCAATTGATAACTAAATACTAAACCAGAAAAATCCTTATGTAGAGGTCTTCATGAAGACTAATGATTTAAGACAAGAAAGCTGCTGGAAGTGGGAGTCATGATTATGACTGTACTTTAATGAGCTCCATGTAGCTTCAGTGCTTAATTATGGCCTTATAGTTATAAATATCTGTTGACCTACTGATATCTCAATCTATTAGTGAACAGTTAGCAAGAATATTATCTTCCAGTACAAGAATGTTATATCCCAGTGGTTCACAAACTTTAGTGTATCGAAATTATCTGAGGGGCTGAAATTGGAGATTCCTGATCCCCATTCCCAGAGTTTCTGATTCGGTACATTTGGAGTGAGGCTGGAAAATTAGCATTTGTAATAAGATTACCATATGATGCTGATGATGCTGGTTCTAGCACTACTTATAGAATTATTCTTCTGGCTTAATAACTTTCTAGTTTCTTTTACAAAGGATAAGAGATACAATATGATCAAAAGTTTCCCAATACTCAAGTGAATTAGGAAAACCTAAGCTATTACAGGTTAGGTAAAGCTGTCAGTAGCACTCTAGCTAAAAGGCAGTTTTATATACTACTTGCTAAGACTAAACTCAGTAGAAACTTCTGAATCAGAAGCTGTAACAGCCGGCAACTTTTGTTGCCTCTGCCACAAACTACCTTTGCTCTCCCAGGTCACATTCTAAGCTTCATTTGACTTATCTGGGACTTGATCTTCCCAGTGTGGAATTTTTTATTTTGCCATCTCTCTATATCATCATTGTCCAACAGAAACAGAATGAAGGCCATAAGTTTAATTTTATATTTTCTAATAGCTACAGAAAAAAGAAAGAAAACAGGTGAAATAAATTTTAACAATATATTTTAATCTAAACCAATAAATCAAAAATATTATCATTGCAACATGTTATACAAAACTTGTTAATGTGATATTTTACTGTTTGGTACTAAATCTTTGAAATTCTGGTATCCATTTTATACTTATACATTTCAATTTAGATGCTAAATTTTCAGTGGTTTAAATTAAAATGTAATTTGACAGAAGCAATACTTTTGCTTAACAAGAAGTATTTAGATTGTTTCAAGTTTAATTAAATCTAACTGAATAAAGATTGAGGGCAGGAGGAGAAGGGGATGACAGAGGGTGAGATGGTTGGATGGCATCACCGACCCAACGGACATGGGTTTGGATAGGCTCCAGGAGTTGGTGATGGACAGGGAGGCCTGGCGTGCTGCGGTTCATGGGGTCGCAGAGTCGGACACGACTGAGCGACTGAACTGAACTGAACTGAACAACAACAACCAAACAAAACAGAAAATAACAAAATTCAGTTTCTCAGTCATGCTAATCTGATATTCAAGTTCCTACTCGCTACATATAGCTGAGTGTGCCATAAAGGACAGTGCAATTCTGTATGTTTAACAACCACATGGATCCATTTCTTTTGGTAGGAAACTTGGGAGAGCCTTGAAACAGGAGACTATATTAGGGAAATTCTTGAACCTCCCAAAGGATCCACAAGTTCTACTGAAAGTAGCAGAGGAAGAACTGGACAGCTTGAAAAGGAGTAAACCTCTGTGATGTGACATCACCAGTCAGAAGAGGAAGGACTCTGTCCACACTGAAAATGTCTTTTGTTTAAATAATAAAGCACAGCTGAGAGTATAAAATCCAATGATCCCATACAACTTATTATTCTACTGTATTTATTCTATTGTATTCTACTTAGTCCCCCCCCCCCGAATTTCTATTGTGAAAACTAAACACTATTCTAACCTAAACAAGAATAATTTTACAATTCAAATATCACTAGTGAGATAGCCAACTTATTTACAAATAAAATTCTAAAATTCTCTATAGACTTCTTCAGAAGGGATAAACTATTTAAAATGTATTTCATTTTAGATCAATTTCTGTGAGAAATTTACTTCAATTAATATAGTTTTAGAAATAGACAAAAGGAAAGAGGGAGAATTTTAAAATACTTCTGGAATAGTTGCCACTGACAATATGTTTACAACAAACATAAGGCACTTTTATTGACATACTTCCATGAGATACTTTAATTCTAACTTTGGATTTACCTCTCCACTCATAGAGGGTTACCATGCCTGTTTTAGTATGAGGAAAATTACACTTACGAGTATGTGATTTTCTTAACGGCACATAGCTAGTAAACAAATCTTTTCTGTCTGTGGAGAAGCCTAAATTCTTTCTACTTTAAGACTCTAGTACCACAAGAAAATAAAGAATTTCATTTCTGAAGAATATCATTCACAGGCTGATAATCCGAGAACTAAAATTATTGACAAATATTTCATTGTAGTCAGAGAACTACTTCTGGAATCAGTGTTTGAAGAGAACAGTTTTTACTTTGGTATATAATTCATAGAGTAGTATTTAGGCCAAAAAAAGAACAAAATAATTTACTGGAATTTGGACCTAAGCTGATGCTGCACTTAAAATTACAAGTGTTCTCTCCTCATGTTCCCTTGTCTTCATGCCTTAGTTACAGGACACATGGGCAATGACATATTCAGTAGACATACTGAGGTGTCTCCAATTTCATCCAAAAAAAAAAAAAAAAAACCAAGGAATGTTCCTCCAAAAGTGTTTTAAAATCTAACTTCATTTCATTTTCCTCTCCCTCACTATTTCTGAGACTACCTAAATTCACAGACATGAACTTCTCTAATATCACTACATCAAAGAATTATGCAGATTTATAAAAACACTCTAAACTAAGTTTAGGCAACTCCATTTTAGGAATAACCACTTGTCTCTTCATACTTCATCTTGAATAGAAGCGCTTTTGGATGAAGACAATAAAATGCTCTAACTCACAACTTATTGAGTTCTTACTATGTGCTCTGTTCTGTGATACCAGAAAATAGCAAATGCCTTTCAATTGTATCTGACACAAATTGTTAGTGTACTTTATAGATTTCCTTATCTCAGTAATTCATGGGTAGAGAGCAGGTAATTAAAAATAGCTGCCATTACTGTCAATAGAAAAGGAAAATATTTGGCTTTCTAGTCCTCAAATTTAGCTCTTCAGCAAATTTACATTTTACTTTAGGGCATTCTTGTAAAGTCATCAATGAAGAAATATTAGTAGTCTGAGATAATATTATATAAGTTGTACTAATAGATACTTTGTATTCCATTAAGAATTCATACCACTGACAATACTATATATTTGAATGATATTTGTGGTTTCAATAAACCTGAAGTTGTGGGAGCAAGGAGTATTATTTTCTTAATGAGGTCAAAACAGGGAAGGAATAAATAATTAGTAGTAATTAGATAACTCTTAAACTGGAAGTACTAGTTAAGTTAGGTGATATTGATCATATCATCATATATTTAAATATACTATATAGAAAATCAGTAAAATAGGAAACTATAGTATTAGAAACAGAAATTATAGCATAGAAATTAAAAGTATAGTAATATTAATAGAATTGTATAGAAATAGAACATAAGAAACTGCAGTAATAGAAACACAATAGACGAATAATAAATGCTTTCATGTAAAAAAATGTTTAAAAAAACCCAACAAAATAAAACAAAAAACTTGCAAAATATTCACCTCAAAGTGTTAACTTTAATATTAACTGAAAATTCAGAAAACAATCTTGGGGTTTATTTGCATTTATAAAACCTAAAGTCTAACATCCCTCTGCATCCATTTACAAGTTGAAAATAAAGAAGACATGATGTAGAAAAGTGATTTTCTTTCTTTTTTTCATGGTTTAATAACTCAATTCTTTTTAACACTGAATAATATTCCTTTGTATGGACATACCACAGTATATTTATAATTCATCCACTGAAAGACATCTTGATTGCTTCCCATTTTTGGTAATTATAAGTAAAACACTATAAACAACCATGTACAGATTTTTCTCTGGGCCTAAGTTTTCAACTCCTTTGGGAAAATACCAAAGAACATGATTTTTGGATTACATATAAGAGTACATTTAGATTTGCAAGAAATTGTCAAACTATCTTCCAAAGTGGCTGTACCATTTTGATTTCTTATCGGCAATGAATGAGAGCTCCTGTTGTTCCACATCTTCACCAGCATTGAGTACTTGTGTTCCAGATTTTGGCCATACTAAAGGTATATAGTGCTATTTCAACATTTTAATTTAAATTTCCCTTATTTTCCATTTGTATATCTTCCTTGGTAAGATGTCTTTTAAGGTCTTTGACCATTTTTTTCACAGTTTCATTGATGATCTTATTGTTGAGTTTTGAGAGTTCTTTATATATCTTGGAAAAGAGTCTCTTATACTTTTTGCAAATGTTTTCTCCCAGCCTGTGGTTTGTTTTTTCATTCTCTTTACTGTGTCTTTTACAGGACAGATTTTTTTGAAATTTTATTTTAATGAAGTCTAACTTATAACTTCTGTTTTTCTTGGGTCATACTTTTGGTGATACATATAAAGAGTCAATGCCTAATCTAACGTAATCTAGATTTTCTCCTATAATATCTTCCAGAAGTTCTATAGTTTTTTATGCTATACATTTAGGTCTGTGATTTGATTTGCAATAGTTTTTGTGAAGGGTGTAAGTTTTGTGTTGAGATTCTTTTTTTTTTTAATGTAGATGTTCAGTTGTTTTAGCACAACTTGTTGAAAAGACTATCTCTGTTCCTTTGAATTGTCTTTGCTCTTTTGTCAAAGATCCATTAACTATATTTATAGAGTCTATTTCTGGGCTTTCTATTCTGTCCCATTGATCTATTTGTTTATTCTTTTGCCAGTACCACACAGCCCTGATTACTGTAGCTTTAAATAAGTCATAATATCGTGCAGTGTCAGTCCTTCAGGTTGTTCTTCTCCTTCAAAATTGCATTAGCTATTTTGGGTCTTTTTACTCTCCATATCAACTTTAAAACAGTTTTTTGATACTGAAGATTAATTTGTTGGAATTTGATTTGGATTACATTAAATCAAATAGATCAAGTTTGGAAGAACTGACATCTTGGTAACATCGAATTTTCTTATCCATGAACATGACATATCTCTCCATTTATTTATTTCTTCTTTGACATCGATTCTATTTTTTCAATAAATATTCAGTGAATGCCAGTATATACCCGACACTATGTGAGGCTCTGGATCCATGGTGATAGCCTTTATCCCACAGAGCTTTTAGTATAGAAGCATTCACAAGAGGCTAGCTAAAAGGAATTACTCTTGAAGGTAAAGAACTGTATTTCAAAGGAAGATAAGTAAGACTCTGACTTTTTACTTTATACTACACAGCCTGGGCTTCTTTTATAACTAAATGTTTATCATTAAAAATGTATTTATTTTTTTTAACTTAGAAACTGTCAATATCCGTGTAAAGATCAGGCCAAGAAGAAATATAACAATGGACTACAAATGTTAACAGATTTGAAAATGTGAGCCACTATCTTATGCCCAATTTCTCCAATTTACTTTCATTTTAAAGTGTACCATATATATGCATGCAGGTCAGGAAGCAACAGTTAGAACTCGACATGGAACAACAGACTGGTTCCAAATAGGAAAATGAGTATGTCAAGGCTGTATATTGTCATCCTGCTTATTTAACTTATATGCAGAGCACATCATGAGAAACGCTGGGCTGGAAGAAGCACAAGCTGTAATCAAGATTGCCAGGAGAAATATCAATAACCTCAGATATGCAGATGACACCACCCTTATGGCAGAAAGTAAAAAAGAACTAAAGAGCCTCTTGATGAAAGTGAAAGAGGAGAATGAAAAAGTTGGCTTAAAGCTCAACATTCAAAAAAATACGATCATGGCATCTGGTCCCATCACTTCATGGCAAATAGATGGGGAAACAGTGGAAACAGTGGCTGACATTATTTTGGGGGGCTCCAAAATCACTGAAGATGGTGACCGCAGCCATGAAATTAAAAGATGCTTACTCCTTGGAAGAAAAGGTGTGACTAACCTAGATAGCATATTAAAAAACAGAGACGTTACTTTACCAACAATGGTCCATCTCATCAAGGCTATGGTTTTTCCAGTAGTCATGTACGGATGTGAGAGTTGGACTATAAAGAAAGCCGAGCACCGAAGAATTGATGCTTTTGAACTGTGGTGCTGGAGAAGACTCTTGAGAGTCCCTTGGACTGCAAGGAGATGCACTAGTCCATCCTAAAGGAAATCCTGAATATTCATTGGAAGGACTGATGTTGAAGCTGAAACTAATACTTTGGCCACGTGATGTGAAGAGGTGACTCATTGGAAAAGACCCTGATGCTGGGAAAGATTGAAGGCAGGAGGAGGAGATGACAGAGGATGAAATGGTTGGATGGCATCACCGACTCAATGGACATGAGTTTGAGTAGACTCTGGAAGTTGGTGATGGACAGGGAGGCCTAGCATGCTGTGGTCCATGGGGTTGTGAAGAGTCAGACATGACTGAGTGACTGAACTGAACTGAACTGAACTGAACTGATATATGCATGCACACACTTGTACATGTATACATGTGCATATTTATACATGTGTATGTATAAACATATGAGATAAAACAATTCTGTATTCCATAAAGTAATTTGGGGATCAGTTTCCATTTCACAAATACATGCAGGTATACAACATAAAACAGCAGGAAGAGGGGTGCTGGGTGGTGAGGTAACAGCACTTGGCAGTTGAATTTTGCTCAAGATAAACCATCGTGCTAGTCCTATTTTAGATAGTCTAGTGTTTGCTCTGCAAGGCTCTGTGCTTGGAGCGTGAGCATGGTCTGTACACTACTGATCAGCCAGAATCTCCTAACAGATTTTTCTAATCCATTAATAATTGAATTCGGCAGACAAATCTGAGTCATGACTGAGATGGAGTCATTTTTAAGATCCATCATCCAAGAGTTAGTTTAACTAAAG
The DNA here is from genome assembly GCF_963930625.1 of Muntiacus reevesi. NCBI lineage: Eukaryota > Metazoa > Chordata > Mammalia > Artiodactyla > Cervidae > Muntiacus > Muntiacus reevesi. The sequence continues at coordinate 237,063,513 of NC_089251.1, forward strand.
AATGATTATTATCACAGACTATGCAGTGATATGAAGCTGTATTATTTTATGAAGCTTTTTGTTATAAAAGAAAATTCAAGGAAAAAAATATTATCTGGCTACTCTTTCCACCCTTTCCTTGAGGCAATCTGAATAAGAAATTCTAAAACTTGTATTTTCTACTCATACCATTTATGTCCTATGTCTGTTCACATTCTTTACTTTCTCGTTTCTTATATGAACTTATTAAGAACTAAAATTTTTTCAGAAGATACTATTCCTTTAACTTAGAACAATAAGAAATGTTAGAATGACATTTTAGAAATTCTTCTTATGCCTCCTCCTAGAATAAAGTCAATACTTTATTGATATGTAACTCAATCTCACTGACAGCAAAGCTTTATTCAGTACTTATAATTCCTATAATAGCAATGCTCATTTTACTAAAAAACAAATGTCAGATTATATATCAGAAGCAAATTTTGCTGCAAATATTTTAGAAAGCATAACAAAACCATTAGATCTTACAAAAAATAAAGCTTTATTAAAGTATCTTTCTTTTAGGATACTCAAGATAATCCAGGTTTAACTATTCCATGTCATATAAACATTTTTAGAGACTTTTAGGTTAGTAACTATATAAGAAAAAGATAATTTGCAAATTTTCACATTACTAATTGACAGAATCAGAGGTAATCTGGAATTTGAATAACACTAACTGGTGCATTTGAGCCTATAAAAGTTCTTATAATTGTTTGATTGCTAAACATTCAAAGATTTAAGAATTCTTTTGTAAATCATTCTCACCTATTCTTGATGAGAATTCTCACCTACTGTTGATGAATATATACATTTATAACATTCATAATAAATCTATACTTTAATATCCATATTATCATTGAATAAACCAAAACCAAATGAGGTTATGCTTTTAAGAGGATGATACAAAATAAGTTTAGAATGTTAAGAACATATCTCTGAAATTCAGAGAAAAATAAGAAAATCAAGATAAAAAGTGGGTGTTTGCATAAAGTCTATCAGAAATATATCATCATACTAAATGTTACATGTTTACCACATCTAATGAAAGAAATGAAACAGAAAAGAAAAAATAGTTTATACTGAATTTAATTTGAAGGTAGATAACTAGTAAGGAACATCATATTTATATTCATGTGGCTTATCTCACCCTTCTTTAGCCTTTGTATCTGCTATAAGTCCCTGCTGCTTATGCCATCTAACCGATTCTAGACCATTTATGCAGCAAGTTCCATTCTTGGGAGACTTGGTGAGTAAAAAACTATTTTTTAAATTCAAAACGCTTAACAGACATGATTTTATGTGTGCCACTTTCCTTTTAATCTGCATATATCATTGCAAGAAAGTTGAAAATGAATTTAAATTTAGTTCTAAAATCTGATGCAATATGTGCCTCTAAAACTTCGTGTCCTAGTTTATCTTAAAATACAAAACCTTCCTTTCACAAATTTAAAATAAAATAGCATCTCATAATTCGTCAAATAAACCAGTTATGCTAAAGGCCAAACTACCACCTTTCCAAAGATAATGAGGAATTAGCTCAAAACATTCCCTTTTTTCTTGCAGAAACTTTTTTAAAATTTTTAAGTGAAACATACTTAAATCAATTTGATTTGATATAATTAACCTTCAGAGATTGTGGCCACAAATCTTTTGAACAAACGTTCTTCTCCAAAAAAACCTGATAAAGAAGTTAGTTGTATCTACTTGCTCTAGAACATTAGAAAGTCAGGCATTGAGCACTACATGGGGAGACAAGAACCTGAAGACATCCATAATTTTCCCATTTATTGTTCATTTGAACTTGACTCAAGCATAAAGTTTAGAGAAAGATGTCTAGTGGGTAATTGGCATAATCAGAAAAGAATAACAGGAAAACTAGAGAAAGTGTTATATTTGAAAATATTATAAATAAACAGAAGGGAAACTAAGCAATAGATGTAATAAAATGCTTATGCACCAGGGCAGGATTTTAACAACAAATATTCATCGGGCCTCTAGTGTACACCAGAGGTCTTCAATGAGCCTTCTCATTTTATCTTTTCGGCACTTTTAAAAGATGTTAACGATTTCATCCAAGATCACATCTTGCAACTACAAGAGATATGATTTGTATTTAGACTTCTGAAACTAAGTTTTTCTCACATCATCACATAGATCCAGCAGTTTGAAAAATGGATTTAATACTCTCTTATTAATAAGTCGGTATTAAAAGTACTTAATATCATTATTTTGACCACTTAGACTGCTGTAGGGAACATAGTGATATTCTTAATCAGTTTACAAACTAGATAGTCAGAAAATATGATTTACTGTTATAGTTCAGTTCAGTCACTCAGTCAAGTCCCATTCTTTGCAACCCCATGGACTGCAGCACACCAGGCTTCCCTGTCCAACACCAACTCCCAGAACTTGATCAAACTCATGTTCATAGAGTCAGTGATGCCATCCAACCATTTCATCCTCTGTAATCCCCTTCTCCTCCTGCCTTCAATCTTTCCCAGAATCAGGGTCTATTCCAAGGAGTCAGTTCTTCGCATCAGGTGGCCAAAGTATTGGAGCTTCAGCATCAATCCTTCCAGTAAATATACAGGACTGATTTCCTTTAGGATTGACTTGATTAATCTCCTTGCAGTCCAAGGGACTCTCAAGAATCTTCTCCAACACCACAGTTTAAAAGCATCAGTTCTTTGGCACTCAGCTTTCTTCATGGTGTCACATCCCTACATGACCACTGGAAAACTGTAGCTTTAACTATACAGATCTTTTTTGGCAATATTATGTCTCTGCTTTTTAATATACTGTTTAGGTTTGTCATAGCTTTTCTTCCAAGGAGCAAGTGTCTTTTAATTTCATGGCTGCAAGTCACCATCTGCAGTAATTTTGGAGCCCCCCAAAAATAAGTCTATCACATCTCCATTGTTTCCACATCAATTTGCCATGAAGTGATGGGAAGAGATGCCATGATTTTTGTTTTATGAATGTTGAGTTTTAAGCCAGCTTTTTCACTCTCCTCTTTCACTTTCATCAAGAGGTTCTTTAGTTCTGTGTTTTCTGCTGTAAGAGTGGTGTCATCTGAATATCTGAGGTTATTGATATTTCTCCCAATAATCTTGATTACAGCTTGTGTTTGTTTCATCCAGTTCAGCATTTATCACGATGCACTCTGCATAGAAAAACTAAACAGACATTTCTCCAAAGAAGAAATACAGATGGCTAACAAACACATGAAAAGATGCTAAACATCACTCATTATCAGAGAATGCAAATTAAAACCACAATGAGGTACCACTACATGCCAGTCAGAATGGCTGCTATCCAAAAGTCTACAAGCAATAAATGCTGGAGAGGGTGTGGGGAAAAGCGAGCCCTCCTACACTGTTGGTGGGAATGCAAACTAGTACAGCCACTATGGAGAACAGTGTGGAGATTCCTTAAAAAACTGGAAATAGAACTGCCATATGACCCAGCAATCCCACTCCTGGGCATACACACCGAGGAAACCAGATCTGAAAGAGACACGTGTACCCCAATGTTCATCGCAGCACTGTTTATAATAGCCAGGACATGGAAGCAACCCAGATGCCCATCAGCAGATGAATAGATAAGAAAGCTGTGGTACATATACACCATGGAATATTACTCAGCCATTAAAAAGAATTCATTTGAATCAGTTTTAATGAGATGGATGAAACTGGAGCCCATTATACAGAGTGAAGTAAGCCAGAAAGATTAACACCAATACAGTATACTAATGCATATATATGGAATTTAAAAAGATGGTAATGATAACCCTATATGCAGGACAGAAAAAGAGATACAGATGTATAGAACAGACTTTTGAACTCTGTGGGAGAAGGCGAGGGTGGGATGTTCAGAGAAAACAGCATTGAAACAAGTATACTATCAAGATGAAACAGATCACCAGCCCAGGTTGGATGCATGAGACTGGTGCTCGGGGCTGGTGCACTGGGAAGACCCAGAGGGATGGGATGGAGAGGGAAGTAGGAGGGGGGATCAGGATGGGGAACACATGTAAATCCATGGCTGATTCATGCCAATGTATGGCAAAAACCACTATAATATTATAAAGTAATTACCCTCCAACTAATAAAAACAAATGGAAAAAAAAAAAAAAAAACCAAGCATGGTGACATTATACAGCCTTGACGTACTCCTTTCCCAATTTGGAACCAGTCCTTTGTTTCATGTCCAGTTCTAACTGTTGCTTCTTGACCTGCATGCAGATTTCTCAAAGAGGCAGGTACGGTGGTGTGCTATTCCCATCTCTTGAAGAATTTTCCAGTTTGTTGTGATCCACTCAGTCAAAGGCTTTAGTGTAGTCAATGAAGCAGATACTTTTCTGAAATTCGCTTGCTTTTTCTTTGATCCAAAGGATGTTGGCAATTTGATCTCTGGTTCCTCTGCCTTCTCTAAATCCAGCTTGAACATCTTCCAGTTCTGTTTCATGGACTGTTGAAGCCTGACTTGGAGAATGTTGAGCACTACTTTGCTAGTGTGTGAGATGAGTGCAACTGTGTGGTAGTTTGAACATTCCTGAACATTCTTTGGCATTGCTTTTCTTTGGGATTGGAATGAAAACTGACCTTTTCCAGTCCTGTGGCCATGGCTGAGTTTTCCAAATTTGCTGGCATATTGAGTGCAGCACTTTAAAAGCATCACCTTTTAGGATTTAAAATAGTTCAGTTGGAATTCCATCACCTACACTAGCATTGTTCATATCGATGCTCCCTAAGGCCCACTTGACTTCACATTCCAGGATGTCTGGCTCTAGGTGAGTGATCACACCATCATGGTTATCTGGGTCATGAAGATCTTTTTTGTACAGTTCTTCTGTGCATTCTTGTCACCTCTTCTTAATATCTTCTTCTTCTGTAAGGTCCATACCATTTCTGTCCTTTATTGTGCCCATCTTTGCATGAAATATTCCCTTGGTATCTCTGATTTTCTTGAAGAGACCTCTAGTCTTTCCCATTCTATTGTTTTCCTCCATATCTTTACATTGATTGCTGAGGAAGGCCTTCTTATCTCTCCTGGCTATTCTTTGGAACTCTGCATTCACATGGGTATATCTTTCCTTTTCTCCTTTGCCTTTCACTTCTCTTCTTTTCTCAGCTCTTTGTGAGGCCTTCTCAGACAACCATTTTGTCTTTTTTGCATTTCTTTTTCTTAGGGATGGTTTTGATCACCGCCTCCTGTACAATGTTATGAACCTCTGTCCATAGTTCTTCAGGCAGTCTATCTATCAGATCTAACCCCTTGAATCTATTTATCACTTCCACTGTATAATCGTAGCAATTTGATTTAGGTCATACCTGAATGGTCTAGTGGTTTTCCCTACTTTCTTCAATTTAAGTCTCAATTTGGCAATAAGGAGTTGATGATCTGAGACACAGTCAGCTTCTGGTCTTGTTTTTGCTGACTGTATAAAGCTTCTCCATCTTTGGCTATAAGGGATGAATCATTCTGATTTCGGTATTGACAACCTGGTGATGTCCATGTGTAGAGTCTTCTCTTGTGTTGTTGGAAGAGGGTGTTTACTATGCACACTCTTGGCAGTGTGTTCTCTTGGCAAAACCCTGTTAGCCTTTGTGCTGCTTCATTTTGTACTCCAAGGCCAAACTTTCGTATTACTCCAGGTATTCTTGACTTTCTACTTTTGCATTCCAGTTACCTCTCATGAAGAGAACATCTTTTTTGGTGTTAGTTCTAGAAGGGTTTGTAGGTCTTCATAGAACCGTTCAACTTAAGCTTCTTTGGCACTAGTGGTTGGGTCATAGACTTGGATTACTGTGATATTGGATGGTTTGCCTTGGAAATGAACAGAGATCATTCTGCATTTTTGAGATGGCACCCAAGTACTGCATTTCAGGCTGTTTTATTGCCTATGAGGGCTACTCCATTTCTTCTAAGGGGTTCTTGCCCACAGTAGTAGGTACAAAGGTAATCTGAATTAAATTTGCCCGTTCCAGTCCATTTTAGTTCAATGATACCTAAAATGTCAATTTTCACTCTTGCTCTCTCCTATTTGACCACTTCCACTTTACCTTGATCATGGATCTAACATTCCAAATCCCTATGTAATATTGTTCTTTACAGCACTGGACTTCACTTCCATCACCAGTCACATACACAACAGGGTGTCATTTTCACTTTGGCTCAGCCTCTTCATTTTTTCTGGAGTTATTTCTCTAATCTTCTTGGGTAGCATATTGGGCACCTACCAAATAGGGAGTTCACCTTTCAGTGTCCGATCTTTTTGCCTTTTCATGCTGTTCATGGGGTTCTCAAGGCAAGAATACTGAAGTGGTGTACCATTCCCTTCTCCAGTGGACCACATTTTGTCAGAACTCTCCACCATGACAGTCTGTCTTGGGTGGCCCTACATGGCATGGCTCATAGTTTCACTGAGTTAGACAAGGCAGTGATCCAAGTGATCAGTTTGGTTAGTTTTCTGTGATTGTGGTTTCCATTCTGCCTGCCCTTTGATGGAGAAGGATATAACACTTGTGGAAGCATACTGATGAGAGGGACTGGCTGTGGGGGAATCTGGGTCTAGCTCTGAGGGGTGGGGCCATGCTCAGTAAATCTTTAGTCCAATTTTCTGTCAATAGGTACTGTGTTCCCTCCCTGTAGTGTGGCCTGAGACAAAACTATGGGGTAATGGCAGTAATGGCAACCTCCTTCAAAAGGACTTATGCCAGCACTGCTGCAGTCAGCGCTCTGGACCCCATGGCAGGCCTCTGTTGACCAATGCCTCCACTGGAGACGCCTGGACACTCACTGGCAAGTCAGGCTCAGTTTCAGTTTTTTACTATTATAAAACCACTACAAAATCCGGAGAGGATTATGGGTCATCTCGGGCAGATCTGCTTGGGTTATATACGTCGTCCTTCAGGAACTGGAGATTTTTAAGAGCCTAAGCTGGCAGAGATATCTTTATGATTAGAAGAAACTTGAATTGGAAAAAACAGGAATAAAAACTCAGAAATGAGAGTTCTTGTGCTTATAGGGTAGAGATGCACTCTCTTGCAGAGAGTCAAGGAAGTAGAGGGTGAAGAGATGAAAAGTCTGAGAAGCTGGACCACTTCAAACTATGGGATCATGACAGGAAGTCAGGTTAGGGGGCTCAGAAACTTCACATTTTAAAGGAAACAAAAAAGAAAATAAGAGCAAATTATATGTAGCTTATGTGAGTATTATTTCAAGAAAGATATTTCAATTACATGAGTGTAAAAGAATGTGTGTATACGTGTACATGTTCACAAGCAGTTGCAATATAAAATTTTTTCTGGTTATAGTTAAAAAAGCTCGACAAACATCAGGCTGGAGAGCGGAGTTAGTTCATGGGAGACCTTGAAACTTAACCTGTATCAACAAAGACTTTATACAGAAAGATGAAAGAAATGGGAAGCCCTTGAATATTTTGATAAAAAGGGACACAGGAAAACAGGGCCAAAGTGAGGTCAGCCTGGCAGTGAAACAGGATTGAATTGCAATGAAGTTTAAATGGCCAATAGGCATTAGGGAATGATGCTTTTTTTTTTAAATTGGAGCACAGTTGGTTTTCAATGTTGTGTTCGTTTCTACTATACAATGAAGTGAATTGGCTATATGTATACCTAAATCCCCCTAAATCCTCTCCTTCTTGAGGCCTCCCTCTCATCCCCCATCCCCCTCTAGATCATCACAGAGCATGGAGCTGAGCTCCCTAAGCTATACAGCAACTTCCCACTAGCTATCTCTTTTACACATGGTAATGTATATGTATATGTATAAATATATGTATGTCAATCCTACTCTCCCAATCATCTCACCCTCCTCTTATCCCTCCATGTCCACATGTCCATTCTCTAAGCCTACATCTCTATTTCTGTCTTGAAAATAAGTTCAATTTGACTAGACAAGGAGACAGTTCTATAGGTAGGAATGAAGTTAAATTACAGATGAAAAAAAATCATAAAGAATCAAGGTTCAAAGATAGCACGAGATGAGAATCAAACAATCAGAGGGGAAGGACACTGCAATATCAGGAAAGGTGAGAAAGGAGAATTGTGTGGGGTATATTCTGAAAAAGACCAGGTCAGTCCTGCAGTGAAGAGATCCTTGGTGACCTGTGTGAGTACAATGTCTTGAGGATGGCTGGGATTCAAAGATTTCTGAGACTCAAAAATGGAAAAGGCAGTGAGGAAACACAGAGATGGTAAGAAGAAGAAATCTGGTAATTCTTAGGTGGAAAGAAAGGGCCAAAATCAGAGAGGAACCAACAAGAATAGATCTCCTCTCTACCCTCCTTCTAAAACTTAAGAAATGTCTTAAATGTTCAGAGTCAGACAAGACAAAACTTCAGAAACAGGGGATTGAAAATGTTAAAGTCGAGATATAAATCAGAAAATGCAGTGGCCTATATAGTTAACAAAGATATCTTTCCTCCCAGAACCCAAGCAGGCGAAGGTCATTTTCAATTCACAGAAAGACAAAATAATCATTCCCAGGTGGCTCAGTAGTAAAGAATCTCCCTGCCAGAGCAGGAGACACAAGAAATGCAGGTTCGATTCCTGGGTTGGAAAGATCCCCCGAAGGAGGAAATGTCAATGCACTCCAGTATTCTTGCTTGGCGAATCCCATGAACAGAGGAGGCTGACAGGCTACCGTCCAGGGGTTGCAAAGAGTCAAACATGAGTTAGCGATTCAGCACACAGCACACAAAATAACTGTAGATGAAATTTCAGGCCAGATTTGCATTCTCTCCTCTGCCAGAAGAGTCTTGCTGTCAGGTGCATTTATTGCATATACAGTAGTGTCACTGAACAGTAGTGAAGTGTTAGACTGCCACTGAGGCTGAATGGCGAGGCTCTTCAAAACTTGACGAGGCCTCTAACACCTTTAGACGACACTGTATGTCTACTATTCACTCTAAGTTTTTCATGGGAAAAGCTATTAAGGCACTGAGAGACTGAATTATTTCCCATCCCTTATAAGCCACTGCTCACCAAGTTTGCCAAATACAACAATTCACCTGAATTTCTCTTAAGTCTAACCTTAGGAAATATAGATTTTAATATTACATTTTTACCACACTAAACATGACAGGAACATCTAATAAACCATGCCCTAGCATTGTTTAGAACTCTGGAAAAAATCAAACTTACAGTGAATTATGTTATCAGTAATATCATCTATCTCTTTCAAGACAGTTCTAGTAACTTCTAAACTTCATTTTCTAAGAAACCTCTAAGCAGAGATATAAAAGGAATTCACAAAAAATTCTTAAACTTTTCATTTGAATAGCTGTTACTGAGACAAATTCAGGTATATTGTAACAATTCAGCTATAGTAAAAGAAATTGTGAATCATTCCATCAATACATTCTTGATAAAAAAGAATTTTAGATACAAACACCTATGATCTCATGCATGAATGGTACAATCTTCTACATTCCCTCACCTAATAAGTAACTCCCCTCCCCAGTTTGACTCTAGTGAATTTTCTGCAGGGGCAGAGAAATGTGCCATATCAAGCTTTCCAAATGGAGGCTTACATTCAAGAATGAAAATCACATAACACTATGTAGCCACTAGTAGTCCACATTCCATTTCAAGGAATTTTGAACCCTGGTAGAATTAGAATTCTAGCAAATATTAGGAGACAATGCTGGACTTAGCTAATAAATAATAGTTTCCTCTCATTCTAGACTTAAAGCAAGCAAGACAGCTAGCTACATTGTTTATACTGAGAAAAAAATCCGTATGTGTAATTAATAGACATAATAAAGAAGGGGAGGGGCAATATAGGGGTAAGGGACCCAAAGGTACTATTATGTGTAAAATATATAAGCTATAAGGATATATTGTAGCACACAGGGGAACAGAGCCAAATAATTATAGATGGAGTGTAACCTTTAAAAATTGTGAATCACTATGTTGTACACCTATAACATAATAATCAACTATATCCCAATAAAAATAATAAGGTACAGTGTTTATATGTATAAAATCAACACATACAATATATGATAATTTGGTAATTACATGCGGTATTGCCATTCCTATTAATAAAATTCTGAAGTACTTCTGCATACTTTGGCAAACAGCCACAATCACAGCCCACTGAACACTGCCCACACTCCTCTGGCTGCACTGGACCCCATGAATTACCACATTATACAATTACTACAGGTCTATTCCTGGCGCAGCAGGGGCCTCCAGAAATCTGATCCTGTCTACTTTGGATGGCTCTCGATCTTTCTGGGAAGTAGTCTTTTCTGACTGATGGTCTAAGCCCATGTCGTGTGTGTATGTGTCTTCAGTCGCTCAGTCATGTCCAACTCTTTGTGACCCCATGGACTGCAGCCCACCAGGCTCCTCTGTCCATGGGATTTCCCAGGCAAGAATACTGGAGTGGGGTGCCAGTTCCTACTCCAGGGGATCTTCCAGACCCAGGGATTGATCCCACGTCTCTTCTGTCTCCTACAGATCAATTAATATTTCATCCTTCTTCTCATGTAAATAAAAAAATTAAAAAACAGCCATATTATTATTATGATTCCCAACTCTGGAATAGCTTATCATCTTAAATACTATACTGCATTATAGTGGCAGTTACACAAGTTTATAATTGCTTTCTAACAAAAGTAGTAATAAGAATTATGTTGAAAGCTACCTCGATAATGATCCCCTCCTATGTTTAAATGTCTCAAAGACTCTGTGCATGAGTACATGGTCAGTCATTAAGTTGTGTCCGACTCTTTGCAACCCCATGGGCTTTAGCCCGCCAGGCTCCTCTGTCCATGGGATTCTCCAGGCAAGAATACTGGAGTGGGTTGCCATTTCCTTCTCCTGGGGATCTTCCCAGTCTAGGAAACAAACCCACATCTTCTGCATTAGCAGGTGGATTCTATACCACAGCATCACCTGGGAAGCCCCCAAATATCTTGCAATATAACATAAAAGTAAATGAGAAAAATACTATACTACCAAAATACTATATTATAAAAGTTTCTTCACCATTTAGGAATTAAATTAAAAAATGACTTGGAAAAAAATGAGCCACAGACACATACACCTTTGAATAACATAGATAATAATATGATTCTCACAGAATACTATTATTCTTTTTTTAAAAATCTGAGGCAAAAGTACCTTAACAATATACATATACAATAAAATATCAGGGTAACAAAGACCTCATCTACCAAAGGAGGGGAGCGGCAAATGGAACTGTATTTTCAAAGTTCTAACCAATTACCCTATCAAGAGATAAAATTTTTAAAAAACTGAATGTTTCATTGTTTATTAAGAATACAATCAGCATGGCAGATCATACAAAAACTAAAATATCATTAGCTGGGGTTTCTGTAATTGTGTTACCACCAGTTTCCTTTTGGGCACAGCTGAGAGCCAAGAGAGCAATGGGAAAAATAATCTGTAGGATGGAGGTGCTTCAGCAAGGGCATAATTTCTAAAAATTGTATTCAATTTCTGAAACTGTGCTGAGAAAAATACAAAAAACACACAAACTCAAAAAACTGAGCTATAACTAGAATGTACTATCCTCATTTGATTTTCCATTCTCCACAGTGAACCTGAATTGTCTTCACGGCATAGATTTACATTTCTTATGGACACAAATACTAGCATTCTCTAAAATTCTCTGCAACAGCTCATCAACCAAAACTACCTACAGGAGCTCATAAAACAGAATAGATCAGATTCACCAACTCAGATCAGCATTTTGTTTCATTTCTAATGCCCCCGTAGATGCACTGTAAGAGGTGAGTTCTCCTCTTAGGATATTGCGATATCATTTTTATGGCAAATACTGGTGCCCTATTATTTTAATATACAGTACAAATAGCACCATTCCTTCTCAAGTGGCTTAAATCAATTTATAGATTCATACACTACACATATTATATTGGGGAAAAACAGTGTCAGGAAAGGTTGTATAAAAAACACCAGAAGAGCAAATGAAATGCTCAGGGCAGAAATAGAAAGCTATGGGATTACTCAAATTCAGTGAGAAACACTGTTTTGAAATTCAGGCAGAGTGCTCCTCATCATGAAGAAAAGAAACTAAAGCTTTATTTATACTTATAAGAATATTGCTTGTTTGCGAACATGAGCAAGAAGACAAGGTTTTTACCATTCAATGGGAAATCCAGTCCCATTTTAGAAACTGTTAAGTTGTGAGTCCTGATGCCAGGTGAGCTTGGACTAGTTGCTTGGCCTTGGTTTCTTCATTTGTAAAATAAAGGCTGTTGAAGGAAAGGAGAAAGGGAGGAAAAGAGGTAGGAAGGCAGGCAAGCAGGAAGCTGGTTAGTGAGCACTTTGGGGGCACTCACTCTATGCCACTTCCTAAAAAGCATTACAGATGATCCCAGTTTGTTACCATCTTAAAATTCTGTGATTCTGCAGCATTTCATCTCTAGACCATATTGTTTTAAACTGACTCAAGGGAACAATGTCACTATCATTAGTATCTTGTTTTCCACAAAGCTCAAGCTAGTTGCTTCACCAATGAGGTGTGGAAGGCAAAATATGCCCCCAAGTATCAGCTTCTACTTCTAGAAAAGTAATCTCTTGTTTGCAACAGAGACCTGTTATCTCTCGAGGGGAAGTTCTTTCATCTGTGTAACCGTCAATATATGGTTCTCACACAATAAGATATAATAAATTCCAGTGCTGCTGCCTTTGTTACAGAAACAATTAGGGTGTCCTGTTATCCATTATTCATCGCTCTTGCCTCAGCTCCAAATAGAACAGTAAACAGATCTAAGGAATAAATACTCTTCACACTGAAGAATTCATCCTTCTACGATCATGGTGTCTAGTCTCAGATAACCCACTTGAATTTGCACTTGTCTGAGATTTCACTGGCATATTTTCTTTTGAGGGAAGGAAGAAGCAGTCTTTTCTTTTTCTTTTTTTTTTAGTTCTTTCTATTATTCTCTCATTATCTTGAAGCAGTTTTCCTATCTTATTTCTTATTTACTCTCCACTACAGGCTTATATATTTGTTTTTTTTTCCACTTCACAGTTTTCCTACATTTGAATCTTCTCTCCTTTTATTTCTTTCCTTCCCCCCTTCTTTCTTTCTTGGTTTTCCACTTCTGTTTTTGCCCCTTCTGATAATTGAGTAGCACACACAAATTTTGTCTTTATACCCTGAAAAATCTCATTTTTTTTGCATAGAAAGTAATCTCCCCAAATATTTTAAGTTTAAAGACCATAGATCTAAATTTAATGTTTACTACAATTAAAGGAGAAGCTATGTCTTATCCTCCTATGTAATCTAAACATGCTAGTTCAGTTTATAATTATAGGAACAGTATGAAAATAAAGCCTCAGTTTAAACAAATAAAATTCTAAATATTACAAACTGATAGAAGTAATCAGAATGAAAATGTAAAAAAATGAGACACATGATTTTCCCCAATAAAAATAAAAATATGTATTCCGTTATGTTTAGTGGCCTATTATGTGACAAAAATTAGAATATAGTTCAATTCACATTATGGTAAATGTGAGAAAACACTCTCTTATTAGAAAAATCATATGAATGATACGATTGTATGTGCCCTGGATTTAAGGTGTGGTTTTGAGTTGATTTTCAGCTATTATACATAAAAAAGAATAAAGAGAAAGACAAAACTTGGGTCAGAAGGCCCTGATGAATAATGCACATTAGAAAGCAAAGTGGGCGCCGAGGGATGGCCAGATGAAATCTGGTTGCCTTTCATGTCAATGTCAAAGTCAATAAAATGTTCAGTTTGCATCTCTAACTGGTCTGTGGTGTTGGAGAAGACTGTTGAGCGTTCCTTGGACAGCAAGGAGATCAAACCAGTCAATACTTAAGGAAGTAAGTTCTGAATATTCATTTGAAAAACTGATGCTGAAGCTGAAGCTCCAATATTTTGGCCACCTATTGCGAAGAACTGACTCACTGGAAAAGACTCTGATGCTGGGGAAGATTGAAGGCAGGAGGAGAAGGGGATAGCAGAGGATGAGATGGTTGGATGGCACCACCGAGTCGGTGGACATGAGCTTGAGCAAGCTCCAGCAAGTCGGTGGACAGGGAAGCCTGGTGTGCTGCAGTCCATGGGATCACAGAGAGTCAAATACAACAGAGGAACTGAACTGAACTGAACTGAACTGGTCTAGCTCATTTCTGACAGTGTAAATAAACTTTTCATTTAAGATATATTTATAAACTCAGCCAATATCATCTCTTGGGGAAAGTCATATTGATTCCATATAACTATACATTTAAACATGATTTCTTTCAATCTTCAAAGAAAGTTCTATCATTCTAGACTTCTTCTGGTGAAGAAGCATCTGGCTACACGAGTAGCATGTATATATCTCTTGGATTACATAATTAATTTTCTCATAACTTTTATCCTCCAGATTTAAAAAAGCCTACTTAGAAATCCACCCTACCAAAGAAACCCTTTGTCCTATTCTTATTTCCTTTCTTTACTGACCCATGTTTTCTTTTAGTTGAACTCGTTGGCTCAGCATCTAAGAAAAAATGACTTTCATTAAAATGATCATTTCTTCCCTTCCCCATAAAATTGCCTTGAAAACTACAAGCAGAAATCAATAGCAAGCACTCTACCCTGAAGGGTTCACAGATTACTGAAGATTCACTTTCCACTTAAAAATAAAAATACCCTTAAACAAAACTGAGATACCATTGATTAAGGAGGGAAGACTTAAATGTCATAGGTTTATATGTAGTTTTAAGATGAAATGTTGAATTCAAAGTTATAAAATACCACTTTTACAAGGGATGAAAGTGAATAGAAATAGATCAACATATAATAAAAAATAGATTTAGTTCCTTTGAGGCATTTCTAAAATCTGAGAGGCCACTGGGGAAAATAGACAAAACTAGTTGCTAAGCAATTATGTAACCTTTTTTCCTAAATCATGAAACTAAATCCTGGCTGGTAATCATGATGTTACTAACATCTTTAAATTTAGGGGAAAAAGTGGAAAATGAGCTATGGACTGTGATTTTATTATATGTATTTTCATTTCTCAAGGAGAAAGACTTAGGAGAGGAGTTTCCAGACCACAAAGCAGGTAGGTTTTCATTTTCTAGTGACACCTAAACAATTCTTCAGTATTAACTCTATTTTGTAATCCTACTAGCAATGGATGAGAGCCTCAGTAGCTCCAAATCCTTACTAACATTTGATATTGTCAATATTTTAATTTTATCTATTCTGGTGGGTGTTAAATAGTATCTTCTTTTGGCTTTCATTTACATTTCCATTTTCACGTGCTTATTGGCCACTGTGGATCTATCTTTCATGAAATATCTATACAAGTTTTTTGCCCATCACTTTCATTTATATTTTATTGTTGATTTGTAGACACATACATATATTTGTTCTATCTACACACACATATAATTACTTAGTCAAATAAATGCACTGATGATATTTTCTCCCAGGCTATGTCAATTTACATGCCTTTAATGAAAATTTTTAAGTACTACATTTAAGTTTTTAATTTTGATGAAGTACAATTCATTTTTATTTTTAAGGGTAGGATCTTTTATACACTTTCTAAGAAATCTTTGCCCAGTGAAAGTTAAAAGACTTTTTGGGTGGTTATTTCTAAAAAATTTATAACTTTAACATTTATGTTTATGTCTATAATGGCATGTGTGCTCAGTCATGCCAACTTCTTGCAATTCCATAGACTGTAACCTGCCAGGCTCTTCTGTCCATAGAATTTTACAGGTAAGAATACTGGAGTGGGTTGATTTCCTACTCCAGGGGATTTTCCTGGCCCAGGGAATGAACCCACCTTCTTGGTGGCTCCTGCATTGGCTGGTGGATTCTTTACCACTATGCCACATACGAAGTCTATTTAGGTCTATAAACCACATCAAATTAACTTTTGTGCAAAGTATAATGTAAGAATCTACTTACTCCCATGTATTTTTTCAGTTAATTTAGCTCATTTATTGAAAAGCCTCATCTTTCCCCAGTTAAGTTATCCTGGTGCCTTTATCAAAAATCAGTTAACTATATACATGAGGATCTATTTATAAACTATTCTGCTCCGTAGATCTGTTTATCTGTGTGCCAAGAGTTAGAACTGGACATAGAACAACAGACTGGTTCCAAATAGGAAAAGGAGTACGTCAAGGCTGTATATTGTCACCCTGCTTATTTAACTTATATGCAGAGCACATCATGAGAAACGCTGGGCTGGATGAAGCACAAGCTGTAATCAAGACTGCTGGGAGAAATATCAATAACCTCAGATATGCAGATGACACCACCCCTATGGCAGAAAGCAAAGAGGAACTAAAGAGCTTCTTGATGAAGGTGAAAGAGGAGAGTGAAAAAAATGGCTTAAAACTCAACATTCAAAAAATGAATCTCATGGCATCTGGTTCCATCACTTTATGACAAATAGATGGGAAAACAGTGGAAACAGTGTCAGACTTTATTTTGGGGGGCTCCAAAATCACTGCAGATGGTGACTGCAACCATGAAATAAAAGGATGCTTATTCCTTAGAAGCAAAGTTATGACCAAACTAGACAGCATATTAAAAAGCAGAGACATTACTTTGTCAACAAAGGTCCGCCTAGCCAAGGTTCCTAGTCATGTATGGATGTGAGAGTTGGACAATAAAGAAAGCTGATCACAGAATTGATGCTTTTGAACTGTGGTGCTGAAGAAGACTCTTGATAGTCCTTGGACTGCAAGGAGATCCAACCAGTCCATCCTAGGGGAGATCAGTCCTGGGTGTTCATTAGAAGGACTGATGTTGATGCTGAAATTCCAATACTTTGGCCACCTGATGCGAAGAGCTGACTCATTGGAAAAGACCCTCATGCGGGGAAAGAATGAAGGCAGGAGGAGAAGGGGACAAAAGAGGATGAGATGGTTGGATGGCATCACTGACTCAATGGACATGAGTTTGGGTAAACTCCAGGAGTTGGTGATGGACAGGGAAGCCTGGCATGCTGCAGTCCATGGGGTCACAAAGAGTTGGACATGACTGAGCGACTGAACTAAATTGAACTGACTG
This sequence comes from Muntiacus reevesi, assembly GCF_963930625.1. Classification (NCBI taxonomy): domain Eukaryota; kingdom Metazoa; phylum Chordata; class Mammalia; order Artiodactyla; family Cervidae; genus Muntiacus; species Muntiacus reevesi. The sequence continues at coordinate 237,080,611 of NC_089251.1, forward strand.
ATGTAGGCCAATGCTCATTTTCATGACTGCTGTATTTTATAGTAATTCTTAAAATCATGTAGTTAGAGTTCTTCAACTTTGTTCTTCTTTTCTGAGATCTTTTTGGCTATCTATATCCTTTGCATTTTCATATAAACTTCTGAATCAGCTTGATACTTTACATCAAAAATCCACTATAGTTTTGTTAGGATTACAGGTCAATTTGTGAGGACTGGACATCTTTACAACATTGAGACTTGCAGTTCATTAATATAAAATATCTCTCTATTTATTTATTTGCTCTATAACTTCTCTTAATAATATTTATTATTATTTTCCTGTAGATATCTTGCATGTTTTTGTTAAATTTATCAACAATAATGGGACAAACTGACATTACATATTTCTGGCAATTCTGAAAAGGATACAACATACAAAAATTTTCAACTTGAAAATTGTGAGGACTCATCAAACAAATTCAGATTGAGCATTCTACAAAACAATGAGTTTGTACTCTTAAAGAATATCAATGTCATAAAGACAGGAAAGGCTGAGAAACTGATTCAAACTAAGAGATTAAGGATGAAGTGTGAGGTTGGGGTGAGCAGATGTAAGTTATTATATATAAAATGTATAAATAAAAAAGTCCTATGGTACAGTACAGAGAACCATGTTCAATATCCTAGGATAAACCACAATGGGAAGGGATATTAAAAACTTTAATATATGTATAACTGCATATATAACTGCATATACACTCTGTTGTATAGCAAAAGTTTACAAAATATTATAAGTCAACTATAATTCAAAAAATAATTTTCAAAAAGGAAGACAGCAATGTATGATAATGGTTTAAATTCTGAACTATTAAGAACTAATTAACTAATTACCTGGATGAGTTACAAGCTGGAATCAAGATTGCCAGGAGAAATATCAACAACCTCAGATATGCAGATGATAAACCACTCTAATGGCAGAAAGCAAAGGGGAACTAAAGAGCCTCTTGAAGGAGGAGAATAACAAAGCTGCCTTAAAACTCAGTATTAAAAAAAAACTAAGATGATGGCATCCAGTCCCATCACTTCATGGCAAACAGAAGGTGAAAACATGGAAGCAGTGACAGATTTCCTCTTCCTGGGCTTTAAAATCACTGTGGATACGACTGCAGCCATGAAGTTAGAAGGCGATTGCTTCTTGGCAGGAAAGCTATGACAAACCTAGACAGTGAGTTAAAAAGGAAAGACATCACTTTGCTGACAAACATTTGTATAGTCAAGGCTATGGTCTTTCCAGTAGACATGGCTAGCTGTGAGAGTTGGGCCATAAAGAAGGCTGAGCACATAAGAATTGATGCTTTCAAACTGTGGTGTTGGAGAAGACTCTTGAGAGTTCCTTAGACAGCAAGGAGATCAAACCAGTCAATTTTCAAGGAAATCAATCCTGAATACTCACTGGAAGGACTGATGCTGAAGCTGAGGTTCCAATACTTTGGACACCTGATGTGAAGAACTGACTCATTGGAAAAGATCCTGATTCTGGGAAAGATTGAAGGCAGCAGGAGAACAGGGCAACAGAGGATGAGATGGTTGGATGCCATCACCGATTCATGATGGACATGAACTTGGGCAAACTCTGGGAGATGGTGAAGGACAGGGAAGCCTGGCATGGTGCAGTCCATAGGGTTGTGAAGAGTTGGACACGACTTGGAGACTAAACAACAATAATTAGCTAAAAGACATACTATCAAGTGTGAAACAGATCGCCAGTCCAGGTGGGATGCATGAGACAAGTGCTCGGGGCTGGTGCACTGGGATGACCCAGAGGGATGGGATGGGGAGGGAGGTGGGAGGGGGGATCAGGATGGGGAACACATGTAAATCCATGGCTGATTCATGTCAATGGATGGCAAAAGCCACTACCATACTGTAGTAATTAGCCTCCAACTAATAAAAGTAATTGGGGAAAAAAAAAGAAAAAGAAAAGAGACAGTTTTGGGACAATTGACAAAATCTGACCATAGGGTGTGTTAGACAATAGTACTGCATCAACATAAAACTCCCTGAATTTGACAAGTAAGCTGTAGCTACCTAAATGTGTTTCCTTTTTATTAATGTATAAAGCACTGAAGTACTCAAGGATGAAGGGTCATGATCTGAGCAGATAATTTTCAAATGGCTTAGCAAAATAAGTAAATAGACATAAGACAGCAATGTGTATATATATATACATATATATATTATAGGGAAAATACAAAGATAAAGCAAATGTGGCAACTTGTAAAACAGTTTCATCCATATCAAGGTAGTGTGAGAGTTCATTGTAATATTTGGCAACTCTTTTGTATGTCTGAATATTTTTCAAAATAAAACATTTAATTAAAGTGATAATAGTAGATTAAAGTATCACTTTAAAGTGATAATCTTTTCTGTAAATTTTCAAGAATAATGCTAATTTGGTTGTACTTGAAAGAAAGCAGTAAATTTTGCTCTTTTCAACTGTCAAAGATTTCTACCTTGTCTTGCTCACTTTTCTTTGGATATAGGACAATATTTTTCTAGAATAAGGAGCTGAGGGAGAATTCAGGGTAAGGGACTAGAAGAAATCACTCCTTAAATAAAGACACTCTTTTCTATAACTTTTCATTAGGGATAAATTGACAATAATGTTGACTGAAGATCTGTGTATTTCTTCTATCCTAGTTCATTAAAAAGGGGATGGACACATTTTCATGGAAAAATATATGACCACCCACAATAATGCAACTTCTATTTCCACATATCATATAAGTTCTTCAATATATTTATTCAGGTATTTCTTTATTCTGTGAAATTTTATTTAGCAATTATAAAGTGAATGGGACACCATCAGTCAAAAGGAAGAGACAGATAAACGTGAAGCGTATAATTTCTCATGCCTTAATATTTTTCCCACATCCTCCTGGTAATGTTTTATCATGGGCAATGATCTCAAAAACCAGGGGTAATTTAAAATGAATAATTAGTTGGATCTGGAAGGGAAAAAGGATTTTTGCGATTACTGTTATTCATAGGCTTTTGTCCCCTTTTTGAATTGCAGCACTGCAAAAGCTAAATTTACTTGCAAACTCAATTTTCACAGACAAAGATGATTTCCTTTATGTTTGTGCTGGATCTGGGAAAATACAAACAATATGAGAACACCAGCTGTACCACTTCCATCTAACTTTCTTCTGGAAAAATAATTCTTACTCCTTAATTTTGATTTTCTGATTCTTGCACTTTCTCCTCAAATTTGGAGATCGATTTTCATTCAAATTCATGAGAACTAATAAGTTCACTTCTGAACTTATAGTCAAAATCTGAATAAATTAACTAAGTACTTTTTAAATTGTTTTCATTAGAATGTTGATAACTTTATGCTTAATGCTATCTGTCCCAACTATTCTGGAGTTGTCCTTCCTTCTTAATCTTTTAGACAATTAATTTTACACACAAAGCAAGGCTAACTGTATCACCAGATTACAAACAGATAAACACATATCACTAAAGCCTAACAGAGAAGATAGAAAAGAGATGGCTGTGCATTCACCCTGTGCACATCCATGCTTTAAAAAACAGATTCAGAGATAAAGATCCTTTATAAGATCTTTGAAAGTCAAAGGTATCCTTTAAAGAACTGGTGGCATTCAACAAGGAACTCAGTCTCTTTGCCTTTTGTCCATTCTGCTCTCATGACTCACCATGGACCACAAAGTGGTTAAGGTTAATTCCTTTGCTGAGAGCCTTTAACATGGTATTTATAGAAAGATTCATTTGTAGTCTTGTTTCAAAGAGGTCAGCAGGTGCAATATATTCTTTAGAGGAATTCTGACTCATTTCTCCAGATTGCAAGATACTGCCTTTGTCTACACAGTAAGCATTTTAGGCATCACAAGAATGAGTGGCTACACTTTTAAGCTCATCATTCTCAGGAATCTAAAAACTGTTCATGAAAAACATGTACTATAGAATGGGTTACGTTTTGAAAACCCTGATACACAGTGACAGATACAGGTTGTATTCAGAGTACTCATACATTCAATTTGTCTGGACAGTCCTGGATTTCTCCTGTCCTGTTATAATTATTAATAACTTGCCCTTTTACATTAAAAATAATCTTCCTTTGGATTATAAATGATATGGTCACCTTAGCTATGGTGTCAATATTTGGGTATTTATAGTTACATATTTTCTCCATATCAGTAGGTTTCAATTAATTCCACATATTTGTTTTAAATAAGATTTATCTCGATTTCCACTAAATCTAGGGAGGAGGAAAGGTGAACTGAGCTTATACGTCACTGTGACTTGAGGAACTATTGCTTTCAAAATACACTGGTTTCTGGAATACTATTCTGGAACTGGTGCAGTGTAGCTGAAAGATAGCTGTGCAGAGAAAAATTTTAAAAAATTACCCAGACTGCTGACATTTTCAGGGCAACTATACCTAAAACAAAACGAACTTCAGCATTTCAAAATAGGTCTAAAAATAAATTATACAGAATGTGATTGAGGCCATAATCTCCAGAATAAAGTCCCAGGAACTTCAAGAAATACTGCTGATATCTTCTTTTACCTACTGACGTCAAAATTTCATTCACATTTTTTACTCAGTCACACATGCGGCTCCAAATTTCCTTTTGAGCACAACACTCAGTAAGCGTACCAACTTTACAAGTATTTTTAACCCAATCTCTTTTTCACATTTTTTCAAATGTTTATATAATTTTATTTTTAACACTTACATTGCACTTACTGGGTACCAGGAGCTTCTGTAAGTGCTGTTACAAAAACAGACAAATTTAGTCCTCATAAATCCCTGCAAGATAGGTCCTGTTATTATCATGGTTCCCATTTCACTGATGATGAAGCTGAGGACAGGGCAACTAAGTAACTCGCAGATCACACAATGAATATTTCAGGATTTAGACCCAGTCACCTGACTACAGAGTCCGTGATCTTAGCCACTAGCGAGGCTTCTTTTTTCCTGTGTTTTTGTTTTACTATTTTAACCATTTTTAAGCGCACAGTAATGTTGATTATGTGCACCCTGTTGTACAACAATTGTTGGAACATTTTTTATCTTGTACAACAGAAAGTTGATATCTCAAATAACTTCACTTTGCCTCCTCCTACCGTACTCTGGCAATCAACATTCTACTTTCTATTGTTAAGAGTGTAACTATAGTTGACACCAAATAACTGAATTATTTCACTAAGCATACTGTCCTTAAGGTTCCTCGATATTGTAGCATGTGTCAGAACTTCATTCTTTTTCTCAGGCTGAATAGTTTTCGCTTGTAGGTATACACCACACTTTTTCATTCATCTCTTGATGGACACTAAGGTTGAGTCTACCTGTTGGCTACTCTGAATATCGTTACAATGAACACGTAGTTGTGAAAATATCTGTTCAAGATGCCAGTGTTTCTCTTGAAGGAATATCTGAGTGTTATGCTCCTTCTTTATCAGCCCTTTCAAACAGGCAAAAGACAACTTACACATTATTGAAGAAGTAACAGACAGATCAAATTTAATAGAGTTTGCCTCAGGTTTAATTGATATACATATTTATTGAAAGAAAGTATTTGTTGAGCAACTACTTCAGGCTTGGGGGGAAACAATGGTGAATTTAAAGTATTTCTGAAACACCAGAAATACATGTTTACTTAATTGCATTTGAGAGAAAATTAGGAGCTTCAAAATTTAAAACATTTAAGAGTCTAAAATCCAGAAACAATTTACATTTTTCTATTAAGATGGAAGTTAACTCTAATGTCAAATCTGTGTGCACTGGGTGCACCGTGTGTTTTAAATGCCTTCCATGGACAGGAGGGGTCCTGAGGTGGTGCAGCAGAGTTCTGAGGGCAGAGGCTCTGAAAGAAGACAACCTACATTTAAATCACAGCTTTGTTATGTTTCACTTGGGTAGCCTTGGGAAAACTCAGTGACTTCATCTTTTCAATCTATAAAATGGGAATAACCAAATACCTACATCATAAGATGTCCTGAGGATTGGAAAAAATGAGGTTTCACAAGTTTAGTGGCACATTGTAAGTACCCAATAAATGAAAGTTATTAATATCAATTAAAGTGCTCATACCACAGTCTACTACTTAATTCACCCCAGTTACAGAATAACATGTACATTGCTATAGATCATTTTAGAAGTCTAGTCTTTGAATTCATAAGCAAGATACCAGGGTACACAAACATAGATAAACTAAAATCAACAAAAAGAAAAAGTTTCAAGATCTGATTTTTACTTGAGTTATGATTAAAATAGGTGTGTGGATAGAAGAGGGTGGTTATTCTAACTCTGGAACAATGGAGTTGGTAGCAAGAAGGCCCTGCCTGGTTATAAGTTAATTACTATAGAATAAGTTTTCTGGGTTTTTTTAGTGCATGTTTGTTGAACTCTTTAACAGAGTTAGCATGATTACTTCTGCTAGAATGAAAAGATAATGCCTGGAATTTCATGTTTGTTTTTTCTCAGGATTCCAACATGCAGCTAAAATAATTAAAATGTCAGTTTCATCTTCATTTTCTATATTTTAATATTTTAATTCTATAACCTCAGATATTGTAGGTAAAATCTCTAAGCACTCTCTTCTGAAAAAAAATTTAAAATGTTACTCGTTATGTTTCAAATGTCATATATGAGGTATTTATGAAGCTTCTCTTGCCTATTTGTTTACAGTTGAGGTTAATTTTCATTTCTGTAGCTGAGCTGTAGTTCAAACATTTAGCTTTATTTTCTATTAGTGAAGAAAACTCAAGAGTAGTGTAAAATTCTTACTTGGTAAAGATTTAGAAAACATATTCACATTCCTCACATTTTCGAAAACATTTTGATTAACAACAAAAAATACTAAAACTAACAAAATTCTTTTAAATGAGCTATGCTCCAGAGGGAAGTTCATCCTTGAAGTTATTGGCATCCTCAAAGGAGCCAATATTGAAAACAAATGCTGCGTAACTCGTACTGTACTCACATTGTTCTGACCTTATTTAAAATAATGAATGTTGAGGGGTATGAAATTTTAGGATGCCTTCTGCTCAACTCTAGAAACATGAACTGTGCAAAGAAACAAGTCCTGCAATTTTAGAGTGAGAACTAAATAGATGCCAATGAATAAGACAGTTGAAACTATGCATCATTAGTGGAATTTTTGTGTAGTCCTTCCTTCATTCAGGGAGCAAATTCTGAGAATAGCAATTTGGGAATCCATAAATCCTACTGAGTCTTGGTTAAGTGACATTCATTATGAAGAACACCTGGAGGGAAAACCTGAGAATTGAGTCACAGCTAGAAAGATCAGATTACCTGAGCTCTGCATGTCCTGATTAAGTAAGGCAGCCTAGGAAGAGAATGATCTTTCTCTGCACTCATTTCGATAGTATTACATTAGGATAAAGTTAGCAGTTTATTTAATACTATGTCGAGTTTCTGTTGCTTGTATATTCCCTCACATATTACTGTGCAATTTTGAGTAATTGATATCATTTATAGTTATAAGGACATTTTGGTTGAATGGCATCATTGACTCAATGGACATGAGTTTGAGCAAACTCTGGGAAATAGTGAAGGACAGGAAAGCCTGGCTTGTTGCAATCCATAAGATTGCAAAGAGTTGGACATGCCTGAGTGACTGAACAACAACATTTCTCTTACATGGAATCCTTGTTGGAAGCTTATTTATTATAAATTTATTACCTTTCATGTCTATCACTTGAATCTAAACAAAGCTATAAAATTTGAGATATATTTATATATATGACTATATATTCATATGAAAACTACTGAATAAAAACTTTTACTAATCAAGATTTTCATCAGAGTTTACACAGACAATAAGCAATACTGAAAATAACTTAAAATCAAACCCGTAAACAGAAAGAAAAACAAACTTCAAGGAATGCTGCTAAACAGTCAATAATTGGTATGAGTTTTGGAATCTGAGGCTTGGAAAACTGCCAGGAAATCACAGAAATGAAAATGTGAATGTGAAAAGCAGTTTTTGGAAGAGAGAACCTTCTCTCTGGTGTAGGAAGGGGCATCTATGCTGGACCATCAGTTCAGTTCAGTCGCTCAGTCATGTCCAACTCTTTGCAACCCCATGGGCTGCAGCACGCCAAGATTCCCTGTCCATCACCAACTCTGGAGCTTGCTCAAACTCATCTCCATTGAGTCTGTGATGTCATCCAACCATCTCATCCTCTGTCCTTCCCTTCTCCTTCTGCCTTCAATCTTTCCCAGCATCAGGGTCTTTTCAAATGAGTCAGCTCTTCACATCAGGTTGCCAAAGTATTGGAGTTTCAGCTTAAGCATCAGTCCTTCCAATGAATATTCAGAACTGATTTCCTTTAGGATGGATAGGTTGGATCTCCTTACGGTCCAAGGGTCTCTCATAAGTCTTCTCCAGCACCACAGTTCAAAAGCATCAAGTATTCGGCACTCAGCTTTCTTCACAGTCCAACTCTCACATCTATTACATGACTACTGGAAAAACCACAGCTTTGACTAGACAGATCTATGTTGGCAAAGTAATGTCTCTGCTTTTTTAATATGCTGTCTAGGTTGGTCATAGCTTTTCTTCCAAGGAGCAAGCGTCTCTCAATTTCATGGCTGCAGTCACTATCTGCAGTGATTTTCAAGCCCCCCAAAATAAAGTCTCTCACTGTTTCCATTGTTTCTTCATCTATTTGCCATGAAGTGATGGGACCAGATGCCAGGATCTTAGTTTTCTGAGTTTGAAACCAACTTTTTGACTCTCCTCTTTCACTTTCATCAAGAGGCTCTTTAACTCTTCTTTGCTTTCTGCCATAAGTGTGGTGTCACCTGCATATCTGAGGTTATTGATATTTTTCCTGGCCCTTTTGATTCCAGCTTCTGCATCATCCAGTCCATACACCTCCATAGGCTCTGCCATATTGAACACTGTTAGCTCTATAAATATTTTCTATACATTCTCTGACAGAAATTTTGGAGTAAATTCAGTGATCAGACAGTAAGATACTATTTAATGAGTCAACAAAAATTAAAATGAATACCAAGCTTTATTATACACAGGAAATGTGTACTTAAGTTGAATATAATTTGACAAGAGGAACCAAAGTATTGGAAAATTCCATTAACAGAGAAGCCGAGTGGGCTATATAGTCCATGGGGTCACAAAGAGTCTGACATGACTGAAGGGACGGAGCATGCACGCACACATGCACCAAAGGTTTTTAAGGTTCACTTACCATTTTACTCAGCAATTATATCTCTAGATGCACACAGATAGGAAAAATTAGTTATGCTTTTATAATTGTAAAGAATTGGAAGTGTTAGTGACCAATAATAAGATATTGTTGGTAATATGTTACTTCCTTCAATGTAACACTTTGTGAATATTAAAATAATTTATGGACTTGCCATGTAATACATATTATACAATCATTAAAAAACATACCTGTTCAGGATAAATTTTTCAGTGAGGGAAAGAGGATAGAGTTTGGTATATATAATGCTATTTAGATCATGTAAAAAATGGGTGTGAACATATGTAAGTGTATGTGTGTGTGTGCATATTTGTATAGAAAAATTATGGACCATATGCATGCCATCATTTCAACAATGGCTATTTCTGAGGTTCAAGATTAAGTCTTTTATTCTATTTGTTCTCTTTTTTTTTTTTTTTTTTTTTTTGACAGTGGAATTAATCCCTTTGAGAAAGAGTTAGAGACATGAAATCCTTGCTGACTGAAAACCTGTGTCAGGATATGACTAATGAACTGTCTGCTGATACCATACAGACCTTACAATCTCAATCCATGACTCAGAGTTGGGGCAAAAGAATTAAATGTGTTTGGAGACACATGTAAGTACAAGGCTCTTTTCAGTGTGTGAAGAAAGATAGCAGAAAAAGACATCAGAATAACTGCAAGATTGCTGAGAGAAATATAAATAACCTCAGACACACAGATGCCATGACCCTTACGGCAGAAAGCAAAGAACTAAAGAGCCTCTGGATGAAAGTGACAGAGGAGAGTGGAAAAGTTGGCTTAAAACTCAACATTCAGAAAACTAAGATCATGGCATCTGGTCCCATCACTTCATGGCAAATAGATGAGGAAACAGGGAGAGACTTTATTTTGGGGGGCTCCAAAATCACTGCAGATTGTGACTGCAGGCATGAAATTAAGACGCTTGCTCCTTGGAAGAAAAGCTATGACCAACCGAGACAACTTATTACAAAGCAGAGACATTACTTTGCCAACAAAGGTCCATCTAGTCAAAGCTATAGTTTTTCCAGTAGTCATGTATGAATGTGAGAGTTGGACTATAAAGAAAGCTGAGCGCCAAAGAATTGATGCTTTTGAACTGTGGTGTTGGAGAAGACTCTTGATAGTTCCTTGGACTGCAAGCAGATCCAACCAGTCAATCCTAAAGGAAATCAGTCCTGAATATTTACGACTGATTGGAAGAACTGACGCTGAAACTGAAACTCCAATACTTTGGCCACCTGATGCGAAGAACCAACTCATTGGAAAAGACTTTGATGCTGGGAAAGATTGAAGATTGGAGGAGAAGGGGACAATAGAGGATGAAATGGTTGGATGGCATCACCGACTCAATGGACATGAGTTTGAGTAGGCTTCGGGAGTTGGTGATGGACAGGGAGGCCTGGTGTGCTGCAGTCCATGTGGTTGCAAAGAGTCAGACGTGACTGAGCAACTGAACTGAGATGAACTGAAGCTTTTATAAATATTTTATCATGTATATTCAACTAACAAGATGCATGGAGAGCTAGGATGGCTTAGAAACTTGCATTTATTATTATAAACACATGTAGACATGTTCTCCCTTTTACTGACCTATGTTTGCCCAACCAGAGTCAACTGACTGTGCAGGCATTAAAGATTTATCTCGACTGTCCTGACCACCTCTCTCCTTCTAGGTGAACCAAAGAAGGCTGAGTAGTTGTCATATCTTTCAGAAAAAGCTACAGGTTATTAAGTATTAAAACAAATTGCTTCATAAAATATAAGCTCTATGGCAGCAAATTAAGCTACTCAACAAATAAACAACATATGTTGGTAATTTTTACATCTCTCATATCTAGATACAGGTTGTTGAATGAAAGAGACTTCTCTAGAATGTGCTATCTGACATTTTCATCAGCGAACAAGTATATTTCTTGGTTCTTTAAATTTACTCTTTTGCTCTCCTTTCATTTTTTTCCCTTTTTAAAATAAGTGCATTGATAAGTCCTTTCAGACAGTTTGACTCTGAGTGGAAGAGACAGATATAGAAGTAAATTATTACAAGGTAGTCTCATAGGTGTTCTTGTAGAGACAATGGGAAAAAAATGTTAAGACGAGGTTGGCTGAGAAATTTAGAGATCATGTAAAGGAGAGGATGGTAGCCTTTGGGAGGAGCTGGGAGGTACAAGACAGTAGGGTGTGTAGCAGAACTGTCTGACGTTTGGCCCAAGATGAAAAAAACTGGAGATGTTTTAAATAAAACAAAGACTCTGCATGCCAGTAAATTTATGATTCCCCTCTTAAATATTTTGGTAAATTTCATTAAATCACATAATTTTGCCAAGAAATAAAACCTGCCTTGTAGGAAGGAGAGAGGATAAGAACATAATAGGGCTTCTGCTCCTGAATCACACTACCACACACATCTCCTTCTGGAACTTCTGGATAAGTACGGGACACAGAGTAGCCGAGGGGCCCTTTAGTACAAATGTCCCCCAAAACCCAAGCTGATAGTCCAAAACAGAGACACTTTTAAGAGCAAAAAAAGAGAGCACCATTAATAACAATGCAAAGATTATAAACACACAATAGCTATCCTCACCCTACCGAAATCGAATTATCTGACAGAGATTCATCCTGAATGATGGTCCTATTTAAAATACAAATTGCCCAGGATGAAGTTTGCTTCATTCATTCACCCTTTGGGGCAAATTAATCAGATTCACACCTCATACAACCAGTAAGAATCTATAATTAATAACTAGAATTAGGACACAGAGGATATGGTAAAGTTTAAAAGTATAAAATATTGGAGGCAGCAAAGTTTACAAGCATAGAAAATTCTAGATTTTAAATCTCAACTCCACTTTGCCCAATGATCATCAGTTCTCTACTCTGAACTTTATTTTAATCTGTAAAATGGTATATCTACTCCCAAAGCTGTCATGAAAATCAGATAATTTATATAGTCAGTTAAAGAAATGGAACTCAATTAACATTAATCCTTTGGGAGAAGATCTATATTGGGTGAAGGACTATAGTTCATATACCACAACCAGGAGAATTAAAACCCAGAGTGAGTAACTGTGTGTATAAAAGACCTAAAATAAATGTACAGCTAAACGTCAACTGATTAACATGATTAAAGAAAATGGATGGTGTACATAGAAATTTTTGCAAAAGCGAAAGAAATTTTAAGTAATTTAGCTAAGAGAAATAAGCGGGAACCTGATTAAAAATTATTCACACAACATATAATGTTACTTGGCTCACTATTGATTTTATTGAATTAATGGGATCTTAATTATACCCTAAGGATATATTCAAAACACTTAGGGCTCTGATTTCAATATGAGATCTTTTCTAACACAAATAGTGTTCCTTTTTTTTTCTAACATATAAACATCTTGTTTAGTTTTTTCCTAGATTTCATTCTTTATTTGATCCTTGAGAAATTGATTATGAAACCACCATCAATTTTATACTTTAATTTTTGTCATCATGCCCACCATCTTGAGTCATTAATACAGATTTCATGGGATAGAAATACAAATGGTATTTTGAACACAGAGGTTAGTATGAGAAGAGATTTTTAATGACAGAACGTCATTTTAAGTTGTCTTGAACCCATGCAGCTATTATGTGTTTCTCAAAACCAATATTTCAAACAACAAATAAGAATTAATGTCCTATCAAAACAATGAACGACAACAGAGATGCTCCTAATGATTCTCAGGAAAGAAGAAAAAAGGAGACAATAAAACCAGCAATGGTGAGATTCCACCCGCTGTCTTCTGACTCTTCATCCTGGAGGAAAAAATCAGGTGAACAAAAGCAGGGTGGCCTGGGCAGCCTTGCCAGGCTCACCAGTGTGGTTCAGTTTGAAGCTACTTTACAAACTGAGTGCGACTAAGTGCCAAAATGCACCCCAATCCTTTTTCACTTCTTCCAAATTCTTGCTCACCAAGCACCAATCCAGTCTATTTTACCCTTTTCAGAAGAAAAACATAGGACTTCTTTGGTGGTGCAGTGGACAGGAATCTGCCTGCCAACGCAAGGGACATGGGGTCTGATCCCTGGTTGGGTAAGATCCCACATGTCATGGAGAACCTAAGCCCATATGCCACAAGGACTGAGCTTGTGCTCCGGAGCCCACAAGTCACAACTACTGAGCCCGCGTGCCGCAAGTACTGAATCCCAGATACCCTAGAACCAGCAAATCATAACTACTGAGCCCGTGTGCTGCAACTACTGAAGCCCGTGCAGAGGGAGTCTGTGCTCTGTAACAAGAGAAACCAATGCAATGAGAAGCCCACACACCACAAGCAGGGGGCAGCCCTCACTCCTTGCACCTAGACAAAGCCCTCATGTAGCAACGAAGATCCACCACAGATAGAAGTAAATAAATAAACAGAAGTAAAAAGTAGTGTGAGACACTCCACCAAACAGTGGAAATCACACACAGGAGAGCTTGTACACACACGTGTCCATTTAACAGACTAACGGGCACAGGGGCTGCCTCTGTCCTAATATAAACTGTTCACACAAAGAGTGCCTTGGATTTTTTTCAATTAGATATTTTGCATAAAGAAGCAAGAAGATGATACAAAATAGTCATGGCAATAGAAGGTATCTGTGACAAGTGGCAATTTGACCTTCCTAATTGTTCAGTAATAGGACAAATTTCTTCACTATGGTGATTAATGTCTTACTGCTGCCTGATTCTATTGCTTCTTGTTGGTTCTATAATTTTGCTAAATGTAGACAGCAGAGTAAAGAGAGAAAGCATTCATTTGACAATAACAATTAAGAATTATCATTTATATTTTTAATAAGCTAATTTTATAATTTTAGATTTAACACTGATCATTGACTGACCCTGAGGTTAAACTTCACTGTCAATTAAGAATTCTCAAGGACAGTGAGATGTTCTACTAGGTATAAAATGCCAGTACTATCTAACTTGTAAGTTCCTGCGGGAACTGTGTGAAACACAGCAATGAATTCAAGTTAGAAAAGAACTTTGGCTGCTATACAGATATAATTGGAGACACTAGTAAGCATCATTTTGATTTACTGGTGAGTGAGTGACATGGGTAAATATTGATTATTACTACTAATTATTGAGAATTCCTGATCAATAGCTTATCATTTTTACTAAATATTTTTCTAGCTATCAGCATAGCTACAGGCTATGAAGGTTATTTAATACCTTAGCTTATTAAGCAAAGAAACAGGTCCATTAATATAACGATGCCGAAAGTTGTTCTTAACACTTTAGAAGTATTCTTAAGAAGATAAGAAAAATTAAAACATCACACTTTCCCTTTTAATTACACTTTTCACAACTTCTCCTGATGTTGATCTGTTTCTTGTTTCCCCAATTCTATGCTTCCATTTCTAATCCTCTCTTCATTCTTTGTGTGAATGCTAACTGAGCACACAGTTTATACCAGACAGTTTTCGATACATTCTGAACTTAGAAATTAATAAGACTCGGCATTTTCTTTGAAGGAGCTCAAAATTCACAGCAACATATAATGGCATGTAGCACACTCCAGGTGCTACACTGGAGTTGAGAACCAAGGGTGGGAGAGATGCAGCGGTTCAGGAACAGTGGAGGCATCAGAAGACGTGTTTTGATCTGCCTTTGGAAAGACGATAATGGTTTCTTTAGGGTGAGAAGCTGAGGGAAAGACAATCTAATCATTGAGACTTTGTTTATTACAGATAAAGGAAGACTTCTGAAGGGTGAACAAAACTATGGTGACATAAAAGAGCATGGCTTCTTTGAGAAACTCTGAGCAGTGAAGTACTATGGGAACATAAGATTTATAAGAAAAACAAAGTTGCCAAGATTCAATTAATTGATACTTACCAAGTACAGTTTATGGGCAAGAAATAATACTAGGGATAATGCCATGTACTTTGTTCTATATAAAACAATCAATCAGCCTAAGAAAGTAGACCTTATTTCCAACTATACAACAGAAAAGGAGACTGAGGCACAGAGAAGGTAATCTTGACTGAGTTCATCTAGTAACTGTCAGAACTGGGAATCCACCTAGTTCTCGAAACACACTCTACTTAAAAACCCAAGTGAATTCAACTCCGAAGGCACCAAGTATGAAAGAGTCCAGAACTTTATTTGTGAGAGTTTTAAGGAGTTAAGATAGCTTTTTAAGCCAAAGTATGACCTGAGTAAATTGAGCAGAAAATATGAAAAAAATTTTAAAGGCTTGGGCATCATCACTTAAGTGTGACTTTCGAAGTTCATCTCTATGGGGTGTAGGGTTCTCCTAAGGATAATAAGAGCATGTATCTTACAGGATTGTTGTATGCATTATTTAGCATATGAAATTCATTTACAGTGATGCCTGACTCTGATAATTATCACTGGTATGTGATTTTTATTTCAGAAATAGCTCTCTGCTAGTAGAGTGGAGAGTGAATTGCAAAAGGAGGGAAACATTAGTTCTTCTCTAGAAGAAGGATGAAGAGGGCTTCAACATGGCACTTGGCAGTGATGGGAATGCAGGGCTGTCATTAGGAAATGTTTCAAACGTAAATAGTGAAAGGAATTAGTGAACAATTGGTTTAGGGAGAAGGAGAAAAGAGAGAGGAAACAACAGAAAATGACCCTGAGGTTTCTAGATTAGATGGCCAAATGAATGTTGATGTCTTAACATCTCATACACCAAACTGCTACTTCCCTGTGAATCAATTATTCTAGGACTCTCTCTGCCACTGACTGCCAGTAATTGATTTAGTGACTATTTATAGCCAAAAAATAAAAATGAAAACAACATTGGAAGCCAATAAAAGCCAGAGAAATCAGTTCCTTCCACTAAATCTAGCATATGCCTACAGCCCTAAGCTGACCCTGTTCTCAAGCCCCTTGGGTGAGAAAGTAACTGAGCAGTTATTTCTCAGGCTGGCAGACAATTCAGCTTCTTTCCAGTACCAAACCTGCTTAGAGGTGAACAGCACACACCCACATTTTTAGGATCTTTTGTTTTCACTTGGAAAATGAAGTAAAGTTTTCAAACTATGAGAAGGAATGCTGAGAAATCTTATTTTAACAACAAATACAATTGATCAAATCTAAATACTATAAAATAACTACTAGAGTCTATGAAATATACTCTTTGCAACTCCAAGGACTTTAGCTATCTATAGAATTCCCTAAGCAAGAATACTAGACTGGGTAGCCATTCCCTTCTCCAGGGGATCTTCCCAATCCAGGAATTAAACCTGGGTCTTCTGCATTGCAGGCAGATTCTTTACCATCTGGGCCACTTGGGAAGCCCAATGAAATTTAGATATGTAAAAGAAAATGTAGTTTATGTTACTCTTGTTACTAAATACTATTGGACAGAACAGAAAAATGTACAAACTGAAAATTTAAATGAACATCAAAACAAATTCTAGGCAAGATGCTCCCTGGCAAACTTTCTTGTTGCTTGAATTACACACACACAAAATACGCTTCAATTTTCCTCTCAAAACTATCATCTTTATCTCTACTACACAATTCAGGAATTAAGGGATCTGAATATCTACACACCATATAACTTTATAAAGCTGCTATAAAATTTATTTTGAGCTATTAAAATTTTAACTAAACTTCATGGCTTCTTTAATAAGTCTGTATTATGCACAAATGAAAAAAGTAAGAGGAAATATACAAGTTTATTTGAGCTTTGAGGAATAAAGAATAGTAATTAACCCTAAATTCTTTTCTTCATTTATATAAAAGCTTCTTCATTTCGTAGTCTATGTAGTCTTTTTTTCTTTAAAAATAATTTCAAGAAAACATCTTGGGATTTAGAAGATAGAAATGAACTTTAGTCACCCTATGATAAAAACATCCTGAAAGTCGAGATAAGATTGGATAATCCTTCGCATCTCCTCCTACTATTTCTCAGGTGCCTGGACAGAGATGGCACTCCGTGTGCATCTTTACTTTTACTCCTAACAACATAGCATTTTCCATAAGGTCTTTTCAAATAATTCTTAGAGATGGTAGATTCAGTGTTACCAAACCAAAACCTTTCTTGAGTTGAATTGAATCAAATGATACCTCTGGAGCTTTATACTGGTCCCAGCGTGACTGGGCTCTCCTGGTGGCCCAGACAGTAAAGAATCTGCCTGCAGTACAGGTGATGGGAGTTTGATCCCTGGGTCAGGAAGATCCCCTAAAGAAGGAAACGGCCACCCGCTCCAGTATTCTTGCTTGGAGAATTTCAGGGATAGAGAAGCCTGGTGGGGCACAGTCCACGGGGTCGCAGAAAATCAGAAATGACTGAGCGACTTTCACGCTTTTCACAACATGACTAGTGCCCTGACTGTATCTGGTCCCTGTGTAGATCAGGAAAAGACTTCCCTCAGCCCTTTCTCATCATTCAGTCCTTTAGAAGCAACACGCAAAAAAGGGACATTTCTGATTTGCTAACAACAACAACAAAAAAACTGTCTTTGCACTATGTCTGAAAGTATAGTGGCAAAAATACAGAAATGCTCTAACCGCTAAAAGTAATGCATTT
Source organism: Muntiacus reevesi (assembly GCF_963930625.1). NCBI lineage: Eukaryota > Metazoa > Chordata > Mammalia > Artiodactyla > Cervidae > Muntiacus > Muntiacus reevesi. The sequence continues at coordinate 237,098,405 of NC_089251.1, forward strand.
TAAGTCCTGTTTTTCTGCCGAGGTAAGACCTTTACTTCTTTTGGAGAAATTCACTTTGATCTTTCCAAGTGTTTAGAGTGGCTTGATAATTTAAGGTAAAAATTACATACGCAGATCTGATGGAAATGGTTTAGCACTTCAACTAGCCAGCTCTGTTCCACGACACACCCCAAACCAGATGAGCAATAATTTAAAGGATGACCAACTAAATTGTTCTTCTGTTACCTTGCCACTAACATCATCTCCAAACTATGCGTGGGTTAATAATTGAAGTGTTTGTTATTTCTCAATCACTTTTTCTAAAAAGGTATTTTTTAAATGCACATATTATGCTATTAAAATACATGCTTGTCCTTATATAAGCTTCAGCGTAATTATAGTTTTGTATAATTAGAGTTTTATGTCAAAAGATTTACAGCTTTATCACCTCAAGCAATATTTCACAGCTGCCAAGAATGATTTATGCAATAATGACTTAAGCTGTAAAATAGAATCCTCAAAGTAAGGGCTGTCAAATAGTCCTACTGCAAATAACCAGGTTTATAAAAACTGATATTCTGGTAAACAGCAAGCCCAGCTGTACTTGGTTAAAAAAAAGAAAATTCACTGGAAGGGGTATGGTAGGAAGCACTGCTTCACAATGGTGACCATGTGGCTCATGTGCGCCTCAGTACATGAACTCATCACCCAGATCAAAAGTTTAAACTTCTTATGAGCCTCTGGGCCACTCTGGGAAACAATCTTTCAGAAATAAGGCTATGCTCATATTTTTGCCACTCCAATGTGAGTGAATGGAAAACAGTATATCTCAACTTTATGTTAAATTTGCTCATTGTGCATACCGCATCACAATTCATACTCCAGTGAAATGCTAAATAAAGAATACGTAAAGGAGGCATTTACCATGTATATGTAAGAAACCAAGAACCTGCCAAATGACCTCAATAATAAAGATTTAGGGAAACTTTCAGAAACAAACCAATGAAAATGTTAGTGCTTGTCCTACCCTGCTTTGATAAATGTAGAGCTGGCTGGCAGGTCTCTAAGAGGTGAGACTTTCAAAGCATTTGAACTTCACAAGCTCTAACTGATTTGTTAGTTGCTATGTGAATAAAACCAATACACTCAGAAGATTCTATTCAAAGCAGCTGTATTAGTAGAAAAACACAAGTTGATTACATTCAGAGAAATTAAATCTGACTGTGTCTTCTCAATTTACAAAGGTCATTCAAATTAATATTTTTCTTTGAAAAAAAAAAAAAAAGCTTGGCCCATCACCTCATGTTCCCCAAATCAAAAAAAGCAAAACAGGCAGAATTTGTCATTGATTCTAAAGATACTCAAGTCCTTGTAGACTGAGTCACATGTTAAAATGAAGCCAACAGAATCAAAATTATCAACAAAAGTTGATATTTATATGTCTAAACAAGCTTCCAAATAAAGATTCCTTGTCTAAAACTAGGAGATTTTAATTCATTATAACCAAGCAATCACTGACAGAAAGACTTGCATTAGTCAATGTACCAGCATCTTCACTGTAGAAATTTTTACATCCATGTTTGTGATTCCACATTAAAATGCTTTTTAAAATTGGTTTGAGACCATTTTACACAGTCACATTGTAGAAAATAAACTAGGCTTCAAAACATTACCATTTTACTTACAGCTTAATAAGGAACACTTTTTTCTATCTGAAAATATAATTTGAAAATTATAGTTATCTAAGTGAACTATATAGTCCAGATTCATTATATACTTAAATTGTATAAGCTGAAAAAATTCTGAAATGTACCAGAAAATATCATGACCAATACACCTATGGTAACCACAACACAGAAAGTAGGGACATCATGATAGATATTCATAAGGGCAAAATGTCAAGACATTCAAATTATTCCAAAAGTCCAAACTGTTGGCATCAGATACACACACAAAGAAGATGAGCTGCATTTGGGTAGTGAGAGCTTCCGTCCAAGAAATGCTTTCAAGACAACAGAGCAATTAGGCTATTTCTAGTATGCCAACCCTCCTGATTAAAAAGTAGTGGGGAAATGGGAACTTTGAAAAACTCTATTTGATTGATAATGATATAACTGGTTTCATTCCAGATTAATCCAAAGTTATACAGACCTGTTCCAGTTATACTTTGTTACTCATACCCATTCAAATGGATGTTAAGGATAATCTAGTAATTTAATAATTGTATGTCTTCTATCATGAAATATTTAATTATAAGAAAATAGGAGGAAGAGCTAAACCTTTTCCCTGTTAGAATGTATCTTACCAAATGATGAGTCATTATAACACATCACTCATTTATAAACTTTAAGAGTAACCTAAATATCTGATTAAATACCCCTCTGCCTCACTGATTTCTAACAATAGAATTTAAAAAATGATAATACAATATCAACAAATCCTATAACATTCATTTTTAATCTATTTGCTTTTAAGCTTCAAATTGTCAGATATGATTAAGTGTATCCATGAGAAAGTACATACTTTAAATGGGTATATCTGAATACTTATACACATAAGTTCACATATATATATATATACATGTTTTATATATTTAAAGAATGCATGCCCACTAAATGTGTATATCTTTGAGAACTATTAGAGGTCTAATGTACTTATGCTCCCAAAGCAATCCTAAAAGGAGAAGTGCCCTTGAAGTGGAGGTATTGACCTTAAGTTTCAGATGCCAGTTTTGCTGCAGCTGTAAAAATGAATACCAATAATTCTATATATCACAGTTTCTTTTCTCCATTTCTTATTTTAGAATAAATCTTTAATACATGAATAGACTATTATTTGAACATACAAAGGTTTACTAGACCAGTTTTATAACTTCCTATATGTCATCCTTAATCTTGCATAAAAAGCATCAAAAGAAACAAAAGGTGTTGCCTATCAAATAAAGCTGAAGAGCCAAGAAATATTTGTAACTATAATAGTTTTAGCTTCAGATAGACATTTTTCCGTAAGACTTTGCTTTGTCTGTAAGTCTTTACTTGAAATAAAACTCTGTATTTCTCTCCAACCAAATGCATATCAACACAACTAGTAAATTACTAGCCTTTATTCCTTAGGGAACAGTGAGATTGATTTGTGGCATTTTGTCCTCAGTGACATTAAGTTACTGCACTTTTGAAGAGTACAGAGTACTCATTCAAAAAATAACTTGTCCCTACTATCCACTAAGGAGAGTCTCCACATTCCTTGATTCCTGCAGCACTATAAACAAATCATGTATCTTCAACTGACTATCTGGGGTTTCTCTGCCTACAAACTTTCAATAATCAACTGTCAAAATTTCATTTCAATGGAGTAAAACACAAGGAATCCTAAATAGACCAACTTTACCATTTTTGTGGTAGTAGGTGACCTCCACTTTCCTCTCCTCTGACCCCAGCAACGCCTGGGCAATTTGAGCAACATCATGCCTCTTGGTCTCGGGCCCATGGAGAAAGTCACAGGTGCACGGCTTTTGCATGACATCTGGCCTGGAGAAACCAGTCATCTCACAGAACCCATCGTTGCAGTAGATGATGGCACAGTTCTGCACTCTGGCATTTGCAATGATAAATTTTTTATCTGTAATAAGAAGAGAGTATGGTACCGTTTACAAAGCTTCCTCAAGATTCTTATAAACAGTGAAACAATTTGTTGCATAACAGGAAATCTGAAATGCAGGTACTTCCCAAATCACTAACTGCCTGGACACAGACACCCTAAAACTGAAATGAATGGTCCCCTGAGTAGTTTTAACAAAAAATACTAAGAAGCTTTTCTTCAAATTTGCAGAGTATCATTTCCCAAATAGTTTAGTTCTCAAGCCCTATAACTCTCGTTGGTCCTAATGAGCACACAGACAAGCAGCTGGTACACCTATATTTCCAGAATGCCATTTAATTGTAAGGTAAATATTTTCAAAGCCCAAACACTGAGAATCCTGTAGCTGTCAGGTTCCTCACTTCAGCCTTGGCCCTCAGAGTACAACTTTCTTAAAGTACTTATTAGTCCTGGATTTGGTTTTTCTCCGGCTCCCTAAGGCATATGACACACATTATGTTAAAAATAACAAATCTGGAAACTACTAGCAATGAAACTATTTCACATTAATTAGCAGTTCAATAATGCAAAAGTTCACCTTTTCATAATATATATTACTCAGAGGACAAAAATATTTACACACACACAGTAAATATCATGCTAACTACCTTTTCACTTTTACTTTGGGTGACCTCACATTTTTGTGTAGTAGTAGGGACTTTAATACAAAAGGCTTCTTAATTTTGATCACAGATTATATTTACTATCCCCAAATAAAATACGAAGCAGGATATACAAGTTTCGTTTGAACACAAGGTACTATATCCACTCGCCACTAAATGCAGCACCAAAATAACTGCACAATGTACAAAATTAAATGTGTGTTAATGGAGTTTAAAGGAAACATCAGATATAAATTAACTACTGTAGGATCTAAAATCAATATATTTATATAACATTAATTTGTTCCCTGTAATTAGTACACATGAGAATACTAAATTTCTCTGCATTCAGTCTTTATGGGATTTACTTATTACAGTTTAATTTTTAAATTTCTAGTGGAAATTTAAGGGGGTAATAAAGGCACAAAAATATTCTTCAAATAATGAACTGTTTGCCTCGGGAATCAACATGGATCAGATACTGCTTTCCCCAAATTCTCCTGCTTGGGATTTGCACGGATTCAATGCAAAGTTTAGCTTCTATAAACTAGCAGCAAGCAAGCATCCCTGTCACACCACAGTCTTGCAATTTAACCTAAGTAAAATGCAGCTTGCATAGACATTTACATCGCTGCTACCATTTACATTCTCTCTCGTTCCAATAGTGTGCTCTGCCCTGCTCCTGACTTTCAAAAAGTCTACAATAAAACAGCCACGAAATATAAACCCGTTACACTAGTACGTTCCCTTTAAGATAGTAGAAGAGTAGGACATTAAGTAGCTAGGCAGATAATGGAGCAGTGGGAGAGGAGGATCAAATTGCCTCCTATAATGGAGACCATAATCTAAAATGTAAATCAAAATTAATATCACGGGGAGCACACTTGCGCTGCCATTCGAACCTCCTGGCTCCGTTTCACAGTCTCTGAACTTGACGGAGCCCCGAGTCTCCTAGCTTGGAAGCGGCAGACGCCAAGTGCACTATCAAAGCGAAAAGCGAGGGAGAGAGAAGAGAACAAATGAACTTACTTTGCCCTTCAAATTTCCGTATGATGGTGCCCAAAAATGTGTTTTGTGGTGCCACGTGCCCCCTGCGAACAGGCATGTTGAGCCCGGTCTTCCGAGGAGCGCTCCCCGCGAGCTCTGGAGTTCTCCCGGGATCTCTCCTCGGCTAGAGCCCAGGCCAGCGCGCGAGTCGCTCTTTGTGGCTGAGCATCCTCTTTGGAAACCAGAAATCTCTTCCCATTAGCACCACTTCTAGACACCCGCTTTCCCTACCGGAGTCCAATCCATTCCCCTCACCTTCTGGAGGGGACCTCGCACCGGACTGCCGCGGGTGAGAGGCTTTGGGGGTGGGGAGAGGGAAGGAGGCGGGGTGAGGGGAGGTGGCGGGGGAGGGAAGGAAGGAGGGAGCGGCGGGGGTGGGGAGGGGAGGGGGCGGGGAGTCACAAGGGCGATCGATCTGTTTCTCTTCTCCCAAACAGCGTCAATTTCCCAGTGCAAATGGGCTTAACCTGGCGGTTGCCCAGAGCTGTAAGGATAGCTGCTGGGGGGGAGGGGGGAGTGGGAGGTGGAGGAAGAAGGGGGTTGGGATGAGAGACTTGTGCAGCTTTTGCAGGAAGGGGAGAAAGAAAAGGAGGCTGGGGGGGGGGGATGGTTGACGTTTCTATCCCCGCCCTCTCCCCCTACACACACACACACACACACACACACACACACACGCACGCACGCACACACGCTCCCTTTATCCCGGCAGCTCGGGCGCCGCCACAGCTCGGATTACTCAAGCGTGCTTTAGCGGAAGCCAGCCAAGAAATCTCCAAAACTCAGCGACAAACAGCTACACTGGAAAGGTGATCTCTGAGGCCACCAGCCACAGGGCCCCATTCCTGAGCTCCTCACGCCGCAGTAGCTAAAACACCCTTAGCTGTAAAGAAAAGACAGGTGGGAAAAAACAGTTCCTGGGTGAAGCTTGGGTGGCTCAAAGCTCTGGTGGCTCAGGAGGTTGAAGACTGAGGATGAGCCACTTAAGGGTGCAGGTTTCGCCTCAGGGAGCAGCTCGGATCCCTGGGCTCGGCGGCGGAGGTGGGCGCTGAAGCCTACGCTGAATTGGCACTCCTGTCCCAGCCCGGCGCTGAGCCGCGCCTCCGAAAGACTGGAGGCTGCAGGCTCCGCCGCGGAGCATGCCCAGTTTCACTGCTTGAGCC